>NC_141900.1:19460330-19763360 GCF_057802395.1 Ceratotherium simum simum
TTTTGAAGCAGCTTTATGTTTCCTTCTGTGCACTGTCCCCTGCCTTACATAATTCTGGTCAGCAGATTCTTTCTAGTTAAAGGCCGACCCACTCAGGTTTCACAAGAGGCCCAGATACATATGTTAGCACAAATTTTATTACAAACTTTAAGGAGTACACATTTAAAAAGGGAATTCCATATGTAAAATAGAATACTACTCAGCCATTAAAAAAGACAAAATCGTCCCATTTGCAACAACATGGATAGACCTTGAGGGTATTATGTTAAGCAAAATAAACCAGGCAGAGAAAGACAAACACTGTATGATTTCATTCATATGTGGAAGATAAACTAACATGTGGACAAAGAGAATAGACTAGTGGTTACCAGAGGGGAAGCGGGTTAGGGGGTGAGCATAAGGGGTAAAGGGGCACATTTATATGGTGACTAACAAATGATAATGTACAACTGAAATTTCACGATGTTATAAACTAGTATGACCTCAATAAAAAAAATAAAATAAAATAAAAAGGGAATTCCATGACACTTTTACTCTAAGCATTTGTCTTACAAGAAGCCCATCTCTGGCCATTGGGGGTCTCTGGGTCTCACTGCTCAAGGACCTCCTCACCCCCCAGGAGGGTACAGGGTTCCCTCCAAAAACTGCAACTCCAAGCACGTCAGTAACTTTAGTGACTGTCAAAAGAACGCCCGAGGGCCCAACTGTATGAGGACGGGGGAAATACGGGGGACGACAAACAAGGACCCTCTGCTCTTGTGCCAGCTGTCCATGGATCGTCTGCACTGAGACAACTGTGCGCTGCTGACAGACGCCAGCCAAGTGGCGGCCCTGCTGTGCTGAGCCCTCAGGGGGAACAGAAGAACACCCTGGCTGATCAACTGCAGCTGAAGGATCATCTTGTTGAGCAGACTCTCCCCGTGGGACTCTTTATGGCATCTTTGGTGTGCCAGTTTTTTCAAAGATCCACTGTGATCCTGAAATCTCTGGAGCACTTATAAATTATGGACTTTGCTGCAAAAAAAGCAGAGCTTTTCGACTGAGACTGCTTGTTGCCTGCCCAAGGTCTGTTCTCTCTCCTTTAGTAACAGAACTCTTGAGCAATGTGCCAGATTTTATATATATGTAAAAATAAAACAAATAAAGTCAACTACATTTCAAGCCTCTTGTGCAGATTGGGTGTCACCAAACATGAGGGCAAGCCTTGGGTGAGGCCTCTGGGAAGGCACAGCCCCCCGTTCCCCGTCCACTTGCAGCTGAAACAAGGACACAACGGCAGAAGGTCCAGTTGCGGTCTTGGGGGCTCAGTGCTGGGAGCCACCCACCAAGAGTGGCGGCGCAGAGACAGGAGGAGCCTGGGCACTGGCGACCTTTTGGGGCCACCATACCAGCCCTGGACCCCTCCCTCCTTCAAGTACTTGAGCGAATATATCTCCATTTTCTTAAGTCCCTGACATCGGCCCTCACTATAAGCTGCAGGAGGCAACCCTGACCAACGCCATATGAACAACGTCACTGCTGGACACTGAGGAAAATCAGACAGAAGAAAGATGCCCTCTCACCCTTCTCCAATCCAGATAGACATCTTCTGGTTTATTTTTTTCTCTTATTGCCATGGAAAGAACCTTAGCCAGAACCTGTGAGTGAAGGGTCAGGGGGATCTTTTGGCCCTGCCCCCAAACTGGAGGGAACCTCACCTTTTATCAGCTAGTCAGTGACCAACAGGCAGATAGGAACATGTTACAGGCGTGTAAGTATATGACACTCACTACGTGTATAATACGAGTGGGGCTTGATCATAAATGCTGATTCCAATGAGAATCCACCAATTCACCTCCCTGCCCATCCCCAACTACTTAGGTTAAAGGAGACAGCCCAGTAATGTTTCTTCTTTTTAGTCTAATTATAAAAGTAATATAAAAGCTCATTTAACCAAAAAAACTGCAGATATACAATAAATACAGAAAATAGAGGGAGATAAAAAGAACCAATAATTCCACCCAGGGACAATTACTATTAATGCCACAGAAATAACCTCCCAGATCCTTTTAGATAGACATCTCCTATTACATGAGATCATGCTACAGGTACAGTTGTGCAGTTGTAATTGTGTAACTGCAACCCCTTTACAGTGCATTGCAAACATCTTTCCATTTCAGTGTAACAAGGGCGGCCTCTCTCCTGTCCAGCTCCACCCAGGTACTGGACCTAGGACTGTCCCTCCATAGCGCCACCTCCCTTCTGTTTCTAGAAAGGCTTTCAAGGTGGTAGTGCCCTTCAGAGGATGGCCTTGAGGCCAGAATAGCCAAAGCCACTTCTCTGCGCTTGTATCAACAGGCATGGCTTGGGGCAGTGGTGGGCTGGCTGGCTACCCCTGGACGTCCAGACTATTCTAACACCAACTATTTCCTTAGGTTCCCCTACCCCAGCTCCTCAACTTTCCCAAGATCACATCTCTCCACTGCTCCCCAGGCCTTCATCCTGTCCAGTGTGCTCCAGAGGTGCCTCTCTCTCGAGTTGCTTTCCAGCCTGTTAGGGGCATAAACGCACTGCTCCACTCCACTGGGCTTTCACTTTGGTTCCTCAACAAGCTAATCATAAACCTCATGCTTCTCCCTGTCACATACAGCAGCCCTAACAACCCCAACTCTCCTTGAGGCCGTGCACACACCCCTGACCTCAGAGAGGTCTGCAGGGCGGTAAATACCCCACTACACCAATAAGTAGGAAAGGGCCGATTCAAAACTGCTGTTGAACAGGTCTAGAAGAGGACCCCGGGGTGTGCCTCTGAATCCCTCCACTTGTAACATCTATGGCCTCAGAAACATTAGATTCAAAGAATTGAAGGAGTTGAGTAATTTTCAGTCAAGGACACAAACCAACTGTTTTCCCTTCATACTGCTGAGGGGCAGATGAGAACATTACGACCACCCTGCAGAGACTGCAACAAGTAAAGCCTTCCGCATCTCAGAAATGCAAAAGGAATGTTGTTTTTGCTATTCTCCTAGGTGAGTCTCAAAGCTCTTGCAGGGAAAAGGAATGCTTCTCAAGAAACATTCACTAAGCACTTATTCTATGCCAGGCCCTTTTCACACAGTGTCTCATTTAATCCTCACAAATACCCATGATGTAGGTACTATCATCCCATTTTACTGATGAGGAAATTGAGGCTGGGTAAGTTAACTAACTTGTCCAGGGTCACACGGCTAGTAGGTGGTATACCCAGGAATTGAACCCCAAAATCTAACTCCAGAGCTCATTCTCTCTCCAGGGTGCAGCCCCCAGAGGAGGGGTCAAAACAGCCTCTCAGTCAGTCACCCATTTCCAAAGATCAAATGATTCGTCTTAAGAACATCACCAGCTATTGCAGATTCAATTGCTACACTTCAGCTGGTTCCAAGAAGTAGAACTTAACAAATATGGGGTTTCCAAACATCGCATTTGCATGGGCTCAAAACAGATCTTTATTCAAACCATGGAGGCTAAAGTTCCTGGAAAGGACCACCTAGGAAGTTCGGTAAGCCACTTCGGAGAACATAGCCCAGGAAAGAATAATAACCTCGTGATACTTATTTCAAAAGGGAAGCTCCAGGTTTGAGTCAGTTCTTACGTAAAACGTCAAAATCTTAGCCAAGTCATTCTTGAAGTAAGAGCAGAACTTGCACAATCGGATGTCAAGTCATCATATAAAGCTACAGTGACTAAGAAAATGTGTTGGTGCAAGGATAGAAAAACAGACCAATGGATAGAATGGAGATCTCCCAGAAAGACTCCCCCACACAGGGACCCTTGGCTTATGATAAGGCAGCACTGTGGAGCACTAGAGAAAATGCCATCTTTGTAATAAATGGTGTTGGGAGAAGGAAACGAAAACTGGCCTGTACCTCACACCATATACAAAAACTCTTCCAGAAGGACTTTGGATCCAATTATGAAAGGCAACTGAGGAGATCACCTATAAGATCTTTTTGACCCCAGTTTAGGAAAGTTTCCTTAAACAAGTCACAGAAATATTGGTAAATTGGACGTTAAAGTTAAGAACCTCTATTCATCAAAAGTATCCTTACAAAAGAAAAAAGGCAAACCACAGAGTGGAAGAAGACATTTTCAACACATATCTAGAATAAAAAGCTCATACAAGACAATAAGAAAAAGGAACAACAGTAGAAAAATAGGCAAGACACTTGAATACATCACAAGAGAAGAAACACAAATGGCCAGTAAGTATATGAAAAGGTGCTCAATCTCATTAGAAATCCAACAGATATGAGGGTCAGCCCTGACAGCCTAGTGGTTCAAGTTCGGTGCTTTCACCGCTTCGGTGGCCTGGGTTTACTTCCCAGTCACAGAACCACACCACTTGTCTGTCAGTAGCCATGCTGTGGTAGTGGCTCACATAGAACTAGACGGACATACAACTAGGATATACAACCATGCACTGGGGCTTTGGGGAGGAAAAGAAAAAACAAAGAGGAAGATTGGCAACCGATGTTAGCTCAGGGTGAATCTTTCCCTGTCAAAAAAGAAATCCAACAGATGTGAGTTAAAACCGCAATGAGATTAACTTAATCAAGCCTTTAGACCTAACTTCCAGTTTATAAGAAGTAACAGAGATCAGGTGAGACACCAAGAAGACACATCAGACAAATGCAAAATGTGAGGCTTCTTCAAGACAACTGGCTTGGTCTTTTTAAAAGATCAGTGTCATGAAAACAAAATAAAACAAAAGAGACTAAAGACACAATAACCAAATGCAATGTATAAACTTTGAGTGGATCCTGATTTCAAAAAACTACCTATAGGGCCAGGCCTGTGGCTTGGCGGTTAAGTGTGCGCGCTCCACTACTGGCGGCCCGGGTTCGGATCCCGGGCGCGCACCAACGCACCGCTTCTCCAGCCATTCTGAGGCTGCGTCCCACATACAGCCACTAGAATGATGTGCAGCTATGACATACAACTCTCTACTGGGGCTTTGGGGGAAAAAAAAGGAGGAGGATTGGCAATAGATGTTAGCTCAGAGCCAGTCTTCCTCAGCAAAAAGGAGGAGGATTAGCATGGATGTTAGCTCAGGGCTGATCTTCCTCACACACACACAAAAAAACTACCTATAAAAGACATGTTCAGGTCAACTGGGGAAATTTGAATGTGGACTAAATATTATATTAAGTAATTATTAATTTTCTTGGTTGTTGTGATTAAATAGTAAAGTATCCCTCTTAGGAGAGTCATGGTGAAGTATTTACGAGTGTCATCATGACTGCTGTTTTCATACAATTGACAGCCACAAAATAGATAATAAATTGATACAGATAAAAGAGCAAATATGCCAAATGTTAATTATTATTGACTTAGTAGTAGGTATGTGAGTGTTCTCTGTATTATTCTTTTTATGTTTGAAATTTTTAATAAAAATTAAGTTAATTTAATAATATTAGGTTAAAAAAATCTCTTTCTCACACACACACACACACACACACACACACACACACAGTGCACACCAACAGAAAAGCTAAACTTGCAAAGACTAGCATCACCAAGTGCCAGGGAGGATGTGGAGCACGGAGACCTCTTGTGCACAGCTGTGGGAGCATGAATGGACGGACGGAATCACTTTGGCATCATCTAGCAAAGTTGAAGGAACATATCCCGTGATCTGGCAATTCTAATCCAAAGTATCTACCCAACTTAAATGTGTGTACTTGAGTACACGGAGACATGGACGAGAATGCTCCAAGCAGATGTCTTCATAAAATCCCCTAACTGGTAATGAGCAAATGTCCACAATCAAGCGAATTTGTAAAAACCTATTGATTGTTCACACAATAAGACACTATACAACAGTCACAATGAATTAACTACAGCTGTGTGCAACATGAACGCATCTCACAAACACTATGTTGGTAAAAGCCACCAGACATAAAGAATACATACTGTATGGATCCATTTCTAAAAAATTTCAATAAAAGGTAAAAATCAAACAATAGTGTCCATGGATGTATATTTATGTAGTATAAAATTTTAAAGAAAAGCAAAGAAGTGAATGAGCATAAAAGTAGGGACAGTAAGGGGCTGGTCTGGTGGCATAGTGGTTAAGTTTGCACACTCCACTTTAGCAGCCCAGGGTTCACAGGTTCGGGTCCCGGGCACAGACCTATGCACTGCTCATCAAGCCATGCTGTGGTGACATCCCACATACAAAATAGAGGAGGATGGGCACAGATGTTAGCTCAGGGCCAATCTTCCTCAGCAAAAAAAAAAAAAGTAGGGACAGTGATTACCTTTGAAAGGGGGAACTGCAGTTGAGAAAGGATATGCAGGAGGGCTCCAGGGGGCTAGCATATTTTATTCTCTTGATCTGAGAAGGTTTTTACTTTTAAAAGAATTAAGCTGTACATTATGTTTAATATGCTTTTCTATAGGTGTGTTATAGTTCACAATAAAGAGAATTAAAATAAATGTCAAAAACTATCTGCAGAAAAAATAAAACTCTGGCCTAAAATCCCTCAGCACTATCAGGCAGGCCTCATTTCCACCATGTTTGCCCGGAGGAAGAGGGCCTTTGAAATGAAACAGCAGGTTTCTAGCGCTCTCTCGGGGAAACTTGCTGATTTCCACAGGCCTGGCTACAGAGGGATTGGTCTGTTGTCATCAGACTTTGAGCTGTGGTGTCCATGAAATAGCTTAAAGTTATTTATTTCTTTTTGGAAATGTACCATCCTACCAGAGAGGTAATTCTTATTCCCCCAGCCTGTGGCTGTGTGAGGGAGGTGACAATCTCCTGTCTTTGCCATACCCACTGCCTGTGGCCCACGGCAGAAAAGAGAGGATGTCACACACTTGTGGGGGATGGGGGCTCAGAGCATGGTGGTCCTGCCTTGACACTGGGCCTTGGGGCAGAGTGACTGGCTCAAGGGCACAGAACGAGATAAGAGCTCTGGACCTCAAACCCAGGCCAGATGCATCATCCCATGCTCCCCGAAGGAAAGCTGCTCTCCTGGTTCTGTTCACTTGGAGCTTTTCCTTCCGTTTTTCGTTCATCAGTAAGGGATTTCATTCAGCTATAATAGAAACCAGCAGAACAAGGCGTGGTTTTCATTTTCTCTCATCTAACAGCGAATCTCCAGGTAAGTGGCTGCTGGTGTTGGTTCAGTAACTGAAGGGAGAGAGGTTGGGCATGAGGCTTCCGCACTTCTCCTCGTGGCCCAAACCAGGGCCAGCATTAGGACGTGTGGCGCCTTTGTGAAAAGTACATAAAGGTGCCCTTCTGAGCAGATGAAGCACAACAGGACTCACCCCACCCCTGGGTGGACAATTTACTAAAGAACACCCCCACCAACAAAATCTGGGTTTTATACCTGTCTTTACCATACTCACCAATGTGAGTCAGGATGTCTCAAATGAACCATAGGAGTTTTTCACATAGTACCAAAATCTGAATTACATAAAGCCTAGGACCTGAATTCTGATGTAAAAATCACCACCACCGCAAACCCACACTGATGGCTGGAAATTAAATACTTAGAGGTCCATCTAGTGGCAAAACCCAGGCATTGCATCTGATGGCTCAGAGGGTTCCCTCTCAAGTCGGGGGTGTGGGGAGAAGGGGGGTGTGGCAGGTGTCCTTGCAGAGGCAGGGGCTGAGCTGTTCAGACACAAGTTCAAAGCCACGGCAGTTTCAGTGCCTGTGGACGTGTACCCTAGGCTACGCAGGACCCAGGATACAGAAATGTTAGCTCTACTATGGTATCCACTTTACACTTTGGTCAGCTTGCTCTGGGAACTGAGGGGAGGAAATTCACTTACACCCACACACACTTCCCTCACCGACAGAAGGAGGTCAGTATGCAATGGTTTTCATTGCATACAGGTGGAGATGGGGGCTGGGAGGGGACAGAGAGCACACAGCAGGTTAACATTTGAATCAGCGCTCATATTTACAACTTACAGCACACCCATGCCCTAAATGGGAAGGGATCTGAGTAACAGGTGTAGCAACTACATTTGTAAAGTATGAATCAATACCCTACATTTATAGCTGCCAGATCATTGTCTACACAATTGGCAAACTCGGGGAAATGCTCGATATTTTCTCTTCTAGATCCACATCAATCCCTAAAATGGACTTTAGAGAAGCCCTGTTTGGGTCCATTTCCAGAAACCAAACGTCCACCCTCTCCGTCATTAGATTTTACCCTCCTTTCAAGCTAATGAGTTAGCCTGTTGCTGTTTCATGCCAGAAGACAAGGGATGGGTCAGAGACAAGAGACTTGATGACTCACAGCACAGCACCCAACAGGAACAACAGCATCTCTGCATGGGTCCTCCCCAAGTCTCCTGGGAGCAGCCAGACGGCCTAACCCAGAGGGCGACCAAGCAGGCAGTGGGCGTGCACCACAGCTGAGGATCACGGAGCTGGGGAATCCACTGCTTTTATAGCAAGCAAGCCTGCTCTTCAAAGGAGAGACAGTCTTTTGTCTCACAAGGTCACCAGCTGCACAAACAACCCCAAGAGCTGGCTGAGATAGTAGAGTGGTCAGGATTTTGCATTCTTGGCACACACAGCACGGCGTGTGGGAGCCCAGGGAGGACTCTCTCTCCAAGCAGGGACCACCTCTGTGGCTGGAAAGCCAGAGCCACACAATTAACTGGTCCACTAGAACCTCATGGAATGGGAAAGCAGCAGTTCCCGAAAGAGGGGGTGCAGGGATAAACAAAAATGAAAAGACAGCCAGAACAGCGCGTGTGAGCCAGCCTTAAATTAGCTGGAGTTGAGTATTATCCAAACCAACGTACTCACGTGTGCACAGAAGCAAGTCCTGCCGGGAAACGCAGTGTCCACCACTTGCTTTTCTCCCGCTCTGGCTCTCTCCAAGAAAACCCTCTGCCAAGCCCTTTGCTCCTGCTAAGCTGCAGAAATGTGGCTCCTGGGGCCACAACAGAGCAGCTGTCACCCAAGTCTGAGGTGCTCCACAGATGCCCAATGCCGAGTCTTCTGGGCACATGATGTTCAGAAGCCACAAGTGCCCAACCAGAAAAGAGGGAGCACCTGCCTTTTTGTGTTACAGTCCATTAGACGTGACCAAAACAGTATTCTTCTTATCCGGGGGGGGATGGCTTTCAAGGAGCAGATTTTGCCATTTTTACTTCCAGTTCTCAGGCCCTCTCCCCCTCTCCAAACTGGACGCAGCGGTGGGGCGTGGGGTGGGGAGAGGGAGGGACAGCACTCAGGGAGAGGGGCCGGGAGGCAGAGCCGCTGACAGACCTCACAGCCTCTGCAGCGACTGCAGAGTGGCTTCACCAGCCTCGTTTGCTGCGCCCTTCCCTGCAGAGAGATCTCTCAGACCCTGGGTAAGGCCTCAGGCTGGTCCCTGACAGTTTGTGAGAATTGCCCAAACCTGTGGACTTTATTTAGGTTCAAGCTCAACCACCTCGGTATAAATAGACACTTTCAATCTTTCAGAACGTCCCTCTGACTCTGCCTTTTTCTCTTTACCTCCTTTAGCAGCTCTTACCCCTTTTCTCCTTTCCCACTCCCAACGGCCAAAGCCAAAGAGGACGGGTAAGGGAGTGTTGTCAGAGTTGGGAATTGTCAGGACTAGTGGAAATAAACCATTTCAGTTCCTTTCCCAACCACCACCTCAAATCTTGAATAAAAAAAATTCCTCTTGAGAAATCCAAACATTTTGGCACAGATCCTCATGGCCCCGTTGGTGATGTGCAGCATCTTTGCAGCCCTCCAGCGGAGGAGGCCTTGGGGCTGTTGGTGTTAGCTCTGCTGAGGAGCAAGTAGCACAGGAGCTGAGGATGGAGTGGACACTGCTGACCATACTGTGTAGGACATGGACTTTAGGTGACCAGTTTGATCCACACTTACTTCTGGGTCCTTGTGACCAATGGATTAGATTTCTTAAAAAAGCTAGCAAAGATTAAGTACCCATGGAAGAAAGCAAGGCCAAGCTTGACTTCATTAGCACAATGAGCTATTCTCCAAACTCGAGCCTAACTTGAGAGCAGGGAGAGCAAACAAGTTTCACCTTTCATTTCATTACCAACACACAGTGATCACTACTGACTGCCTAAACAGGGGTCGGCTTTCTTGCATTTCTGTAAAGAGTCAGATAATAAGTATTTTGGGCTTGTTGACCTAAAGAAAATACAACAGCCCGTTTTTTTAACCAACAAAATAGGTTTATTCTGGAATAGCAAAGGAATTGCAATTTGGGACAAGCCAGCTATAGCAAAAGCCATAGGCAAGTCCAGCAAGCAAAGGAGAGGAAAGTTATTTTATAGAGAAAAAGGAGGAAGTCTCCAGGGCTTGTTTTGAACAAAAGCCCATTGTTGGAAAGTGAGGGTTCAGGGTGGTGATGGTTTCTCATTGGCTGAGTTTCTGGGGTAGTCAATTTCTTGTTGGGGATGCAATGTACATCTCTTCCTGTTGGGGTCTGTAATTGACAATCCTTTCTGTAGTTGAGGTCCAGTGGCAGCCCATGAGGTTTCCACCTTCTAGCCTGCCAACTCCATTTTAAATGAGGTTTCCCTTTATGAATTTTCACAGGCTTTTAGACTGTATGGTTTCACAGTTAATCAGCTCTGCTATTGGAGTACGAAATTGGCCATAGATAATATGTAAACAAGTGAGTGTAGCTGTGTCCCAATAAAACTTGATTTATAAAAACAGGCAGCAAGCTGGATAAGGCCCTCAAGCCACAGTTTGCCAACCCCAACCTACCGATCACGGTACTGTAATGGAGTATGAGAATGCCTCCAGGCTCAGGGGAGTGTTGTAATCAATTAGCCTTGTCTGCACAGGTGCTGTAAGGGGAGTAATGGGTTCTAGATCCGGTCCACAAAGTGGGTTGTGCCTACCCCAGGATGTGTACAACATGGTCCATTGAGATATGGGAAAAACATTAGAATTTCTATTAATTTTTATCTTACCTGTTTTCATTTTAGGCTATTGATCTTGTCTACCCCACCATGAATCCATGGAATCTGCAGTGAGTCAGTCCATCTACATAATGTCAGGCTACATACTACTCAGAAGTCAGGCTTACAAACCTCTGAAGAGGACGTCACAGTGGATGTGCCCTGGAGTGGCAATATCTGCCCATTGCCTCTCCCCCTGGTCTGGTCCGAGCCATGTCTGTCTCCCAGGAATTCCCCCAAGAGGAGAGCAGTGTTCCCTAATTCTTCACAGGCAGTTTCTTTGGGGAATATGGTGGACTTGCCATACTAGAGGAGTCTTGGACTCATAGTTGTGTCTTGACTCTCATCAGTGGCAGCTATTGATCAGAACCCAAAGAAAGGGAACATACCCCCAGTCCCCCACAGACGCACACCATTCACAAGAGCATTGGACGAGTGTGCTTTTCTGGCCTCTGGTGGTCTGCCTCTCCCTTGGTAGTTCAGGCCTGCCATGTACAGATGGACAAATTGTACACTGCACAAGGGTGCCATATCCAAAGAGGCATCATTCACGTTGTAAACATGGTAGACTTACGCTTATCGTGACAACTTTCTGGTATATAGCAGTATCTTGTTCTGACAAAATCAGTACATTATGACAATTTCTGACCAATGGATATAAAGTACCTTGAGGAAGGGGTGCCTTTTTAATTCCACTACATGGGTTTGCAGTAGGCACAGCCACACGACACATCTAGTAGGGAAAGAATGGAGAAGAAGGAAAATACACGGAGTGCAATAGATTGAAACTCTTCTGGGGCAGAGATGTCTTGTGAACACCCTTTACAACGTAGGGGGACCTTTCTAGAGTGAACCAGCTTTTGAGCGCTGAATCGATAGCACAGACCTCTAAGAGTAAGGGCCCAGAGCTGGTGATCTACCCTCAGTCACCTCTACTCAAGACTGGAGGTGAAGGGGCAAAGGGACAGAAATGATTTCTCTCCCCATCCCAGCTGCTCTCCCTTTCACACAGAGGAGTTGGAGAAAGCAAAGCAGAGAGATGTGTTTGATGTTAAGCCACACAGAAGCAAGTGACAAAGTAAGACTCTCCTGAGAGAAGAGCCAGTTGGTATCTTGTGGCTTCCCAGTATCTATTTCCCTTTCTCCTGGTAACATCTCCCCACTTTCCCTTTGGGAAATAAGTTCTGCCCCATTGTGCAAAGCCTCTGAAACTGCCAAATAAAACACCCCTGCCTTCTACTTGCCAAGATGATGGTGACGTGACTCAAGCTAGGCCAGTTGCACTCTCCTTCTCCCTCTCTGTGATGATTAATTCTGTGTCAACTTGATTAGGCCATGGCGTACCCAGACATTTGGTCAAACACTATTCTGGGTGTTTCTGCAAGGGTGTTTTTGGATGAAATTAACATTTTAATCAGTGGAGTAAAGCAGATTGCTCTCCATATGTGGGTGGGTCCCATCCTGAATAGGACAGAATAGAACAAAGACCTACTATCACAGGAATAAGAGAGAATTTTCCAGCAGACTGCCTTTGGGCTTTATCTGCAGCATGACTCTTCCTGCCTGACAGCCCTCGAACTGGAACATAGGCTCTCCCTGGGTCTCCAGCTCCAACCTGCCAGCCCAGCCTGCAGATTGGGCTTGCCAGCCTCCATAATTGTGTGAGCCAATTCCCTATCATAAATTCTCTCTCTCTCTATGTGTGTGTGTGTGTGTGTCTCCTATTGATTCTGTTTTTCTCTGGAAAACTCTGACTAATACACTCTCTTTCTGGATTTTGATACATGAGCATAGACACTCAAAAATGTTCGAACAGTTGGAGAGCATTCATTCCAGCAGTGATGTCCTGATGACTGTCAGGGACCCAGTTCTTGCTACCTAAACCCCTCCAGAGATGCTCTCATCCTTACCCTTTTCTGAAACTGATTCTCAGCCTTCCCAACAATTCTTTGATCACCCTATATCTTCTTTTAGTCCACAAACATTTACTGAGTGCCTACTATATTCAAGGTACTGTTATACTGGGGAAACAGCAGTGAACAAGCTAGCCCCTGCTCTCATAGAACTTATTTTCTAAAAAGTCCCCTTCTTGGGGCCAGCCCAGGGGGTAGTGGTTAAGTCTGCACACTCCACTGCAGCGGCCCGGGGTGCGCAGATTCGGATCCCAGGTGCGGACCTATGCAACGCTTATCAAGCCATGCTGTGGCAGGCGTCCCACATATAAAAAATAGAGGAAGATGGGCACAGATGTTAGCTCAAGGCCAATCTTCCTCAGCAAAAAGAGGAGGATTGGCAACAGATATTAGCTCAGGGCTAATCCTCACACACACAAAAAAGTCCTCTTCTTCTTAAGTAGGTTAACTCTTATTTAATAAGTTGATTCCTGTTGCTCGCCACCAAAGAAGCCTGATTGATACTAACATTTTCCCTTCAGAGACTGCTAGCTCTGCCCCTTCTCTGCGTCATCTTGGACAATAAGCCAGACACCAGGACTCCACAAGAAGTCAGAGGAAAAGATCCCTGGCTCTGTACAATTCTTGAAAGCCACTCCTCTATGATTACCCCAAGGAAAAACCTGAGAACCCACCAGTGGACTTGTCTAATGTATTCACTTTAGGATAACGAATAGCTCAGCAGGAACACCTTCATCAGAGCAGCTTCTCAACTGGATGCCGTCCATCCAAACCATCTTTTCTCCCCTCCTGCTTACTAACTGAGAAGATACATGACAATGCGCACTACCTTGCTTATGCCTCATTATGACTTGTTTCAAGTTTAATCTTCTTCACCAGAAGCCTTTTTAAGGCCCTCCCCCAAGGCCCACAGGATTTATTGTGGGATTAGACAGGAGACAAGATGAGAGAAGCTGACTGAAGTGGCCAGACATGGCTTTCTTATCAGGTAGCACCAGACAGTTATTTAACACAATTGAAACCCTATCTTGCAGCAAGTAAGCACGCTGTTCGCTTCACTGTGGGGGTTTCGATGACTACAGCTGGGAATTGTCACAGTTTAGTTTAGCACTCCTGGCAAACTTTGGAACCGGCTTGCATAATGCAGTGTCTAAAGAACATGATTCCAGTTAAACAGAGCATGTTTGCAGCTAAAAATAGAACTCGGTCACATAACAACTCACACATTAACCATGAGGCAAGGGGAGGAACAAAATTAAATAATAGTCACTGGGGGCTCCTGAACACCTGCCCCAGTCACTCGGAGCCTGCGCTCTCTGGGAATTGCCAGCACACTGAAGCCAGCCCTGCCCTGAAATCAAATGGCAAAAATAAACAACTGAACTGACCCAGTTAAATCAAGAAACATGAGTGCACCTTGAAGCAGGCGGCAATTCAGGTGGCCTCTGCAGGCCAAGCCTCCTGGGGGATTTAGCAATGTGTTCTAAAAGAATTAACTGTTGTAGATCCAGGGGCACACATCCTGGGTTTACAGCTGGGTTGAAAGCGGAGACCGAGTCAGGTCTGAATTCCACCCTCACTGACGCATTTTCAGTGCACGTGCACATGCTCTGCTCTGTACAGAATGCACCCAGCATGGTCCCTTGGTGCTCCTTCTAAATGGATGCGCAAGTCTCCGGACCCACTGCTCGGGCTTGCAAAGAGCTAAGAATTACAAAAGAAAGAGTTCGGTTTCCATACCAAGAAACCCATTCAAACAGTAGTATAGGTCTAATTGGAAAGGTCACCCAGTAAAGGAGTAGAAATCTCCTGCCTGGGTACATAGAAAGCTATCAGAACAACTGATACTGTAATATACTACCAGAAAGAAGGATGTAGGAGAACAGAAAGAAAAAGAGGCTGCCTCCTACCCCAACTTTGCCCTTACCCGTCTTCTGGCCTGGCAAATCGCTTTTCCTCTCTCTGCCTCTCTTCCCCCCTTTAAAATCGGTCTACAATGCCTGTTTCCCTTCCAAACTCACCAAAATGGTAGAAAGTTTAATTGGACACTTGTGTCAGTTCTCTATTTCTGAGTGTGAAATTCTAGAGCAGTAATACCCTCTGTGCTTCACAATCACCTGGGGAGCTTAAAAAAATTACAGTACCGGGGCCGCACCCCCCAGAGATTCCTGGGTGGTGGGTCCCAGGCACAGGTAGATTTTAAAAGCCTCCCAGGTGATTCTAAGGAGCAGCCAGAGCTGAGAACCACGAGCCAGGACCAAGAAAAAGCACTCTACTGCTTCCCTAGGGAATGAGGAAGATGAAAGGCATGTGGATCCTCCCACTTCCTGCAAACCTTTAAAGGGTTTCCTTTCATGGGATTGGACAAATTGTCTCGTTCCTAGACCTTCTCTCACCAACATCCCCCACCCCTCTGCCAGTGTCAATCAGCAAGAGAATGAGCTAAATATCACGAAAAGGTAGCTAAGGACTTTTTCTTATTTTTAATCAAAGCAAAACTCTCAGTGTATTATGACCTTTACCTCAAAGAAGTTTGTCTTTTAGGATTTACTCAGGACTGGAGCGTTTGTAACCAACCAGAGGGTCTTACAACCCTCAGTTCAGAACAGGCTGCTGCCTTCACACCCAACTGGCAACATTGCGCCCTCTGCTGTGCCTTAGGTCATAGGTCGTTACCAGTAAAGGATGCCTTGGTGTTAAGCATCTATCCTCCTATAAAATTCGAATGATTCAGGGTAGAAGATCCAGAGTAAGTCCCTGATGCCTCAGTGTGGGTTGGTCAGTCTGGTGTTTCCTCTTCCCACAATGGGCTCCATGCCCTCCTGACTAACGCATTCCTTATTGTAGCTTTGTCCTACAGGTCAGCTGTGGTTTCCACTGGTGTAAGTCCTGGAGGATCTATTGTTCATCCTCTGTGTCCTCCCCCCACGTGTGGTTCGGTTCTTTGCCCCTGAAAGCACCATGTGTGCTTCTGCTGTGTTGAATCAGACATTTGGAAAGAGCCAGAAACCTTGAAAGAGAAACCAAAGGACACAGCAAGGTCATAGAGTGGAGTGGTTAAGAGCTGACAAACCAAACAGGCCTGGATTTGAATTCTGTCTCCATCACTTACTAGCTATGCACCTGGGACAACATACCTAACCTCACTGAGCCTCAGTTTACTCAACAATAAAATAAGTTCAGTTATAAAATCTGTATCAGGGCCAGCCCCGGTGGCCTAGTGGTTAAGTTTGTGGCGCTCCACTTTGGCAGCCCAGGCTTTGGTTCCTGGGCACGGACCTACACTACTCATCTGTTAGTAGCCATGCTGTGGCAGTGGCTCACATACAAAAAGAGGAAGATTGGCAATGGATCTTAGCTCAGGGCGAATTTCCCTCATCAAAAAAAAAAAAAAAAAAATATATATATATATATATATATGCATCTAAAATAAAATATTTTTTTAAAAAGTCTGTATCAGAGGATTGATACGAGGATTAAATGAGATGTGCCTGGCATCATGTGACTACCCCAAAATGTCGGCCACTATTACTACTGTTATTTTTAATAAAGTAAGAGTGAGGGGAGCCTGGTGGACAACTGATATCTCCTCAGACTCAATGTGAATTGTGGAGCAACAGGACATGGGGCCAGAAAACTTGAGTTTAGAGCCATCCCCTTTCTCTATGACTTTAGACAAGTCACATCACCTCTTTAAGCTTCAGTTTCCACAGGTACAAAATTGTGCTAATAACAATATAATAATAATGCCTACCTCACAGGGTGGTTGGGATGACTAAATGCCATAATGCATGTAAATATGCTTTGCAAAGTACAAAGAACCATATAATATTAGTAATTATTATTCATACCAAATTCTCAACATTTTCTGAGACTGGTCCTGACAATTGATAAAAGGAATAAATGGATTCTCTAAGATTAGAAATGGAAGACGATGAGGCTCAGCTCTCACGCCTTTCATCCAGCAGCTCAATCAAGTCCCGGCCCAAGAGTGAGTCCCACAGAGAGTGAGGAATCTGATTAAAGTGGAGCGCCTATGCTGGGCTAGTTGCATTCCTAACTGCTCCCTTCCTTTGGTTCAGTATCTGCCTACTATTTACTTACCATATAATCTCACACTGCCTCAGAGACATCTTAATGTGAGTTGAAGTTATTGATTTTCATAAAAGATGACCTTCATAAAAGATGGCCTCATACCATGGGGCAAAAAAAAGGGCAGAAAATATCATTGTATATGTTTCTTCCCTTGAGGAGCCTTTTTTCTTGGCTCTCAAAGTTATGTTAATGTTTAACTGTTTCTAATATTGCATTTTAGGTGACACTTTTCTGGTATTTTACTTTTTATGGGTTCGCCAACCTCTGCTACTTCACTAACCTACACTATTTTCCATTGCTACCATAAACAAACATTTCTAATTTGAAAGTTAAAGGCAAGAGCAGCTATGCCAGCAAGAGAGGGGGAGTTCAAGGTCCGTGGATTACTTACCACCTGTAAGCAGGTCCCTGACGTTCCATCATAGAGGAGGCTGCAGAAGCTCTCTGAATCCCAACTCCCTAATTACAGGCTCTCCTCCTCCATCCCGCAGCTGTCCTCAGAGCCTCCGCTGATACGAGCTGCCCGCCATTCACAGGCAAGATACAGATGACTTAGGACAGCTTAAAATGCTGGTCCTCCAGGACATTGATCTTTAAGGAACAATCAAAATTTAGCCAAATGAAAGAAGTCCCGGTAGTAGAATTCAAGGCTTTGCTCTTTGGGGGGGCCCAAGAGGTATTACAGGAACAGGCAGAAGATCGTTTCTCTAGTAATACTTGAAGTCAGTGGTGTGAAGTCTTTAAATTGCCCACTGCCTACTAGAAAGAAATTGGATCTGTGGACAAAGGAAGTGAGCCAGGAGGGGGAAGCCAAAGGAAATTTGCGAAGAGCATGCAGGAGTGCCACTCCTCAAGAATTTTTTACATGTTTGTGGAGGCCACGGGGTTAACTCAAAGAGAGGCAACCTAGCAATCAGGAATGTTCTGTGTCTTCAAAAAGGCTCTGAGAAGGAGTGTCTTGGCGTTGGGGCATGTGTAAAATATGCATTAATGATAAGGAGAGCCCCTTTTGAGAGCTTCTTCTAGCCCCCACATAACTTCATTTTACCCCCAAATTAGAAAACAAATTAAGAACAAGAAAGTCACTCATCTAAATCTACAAAATTAAAACCTCCACTTGCACAATACTACATTCCACCCGCAAAATAGCAGTGTGCATTTATTTTAGTCCCTGGCAAGTATTCAAACACAAGAACCTATGGAGGTGTTAGGAAAGACACTGGCACATGATTGTATAAGGCAGGCAAATCAGGAAATGGACGTTCTTATATGGCCAAAAAGAAAGGGGCTCCTGAATTAAAGTGGTGTCTATCAGCTACCAAGAGGTTGGCTGACCGAGTTCTCCTTTAGGGGCTCTAGACACATAAAGGAATGACCAAGTGGACAGGTGCCCAAGGTAGCAAGTCATAAAGGGGTTAACACATCCCTGAAATGAACTGGAAATCTGCCATCGCTGACCTCAGGTCCACATGCCCAACCCCTGACACAGTGGTGAAAGGCGGTTTCGTCCTGCTGGGGCCAGCTCTGCCCCCAACCAAAGTAAATAGTAGAAGAATACCATTTTGAGGGGGTGGCAAACTATTTGCCTGCTTGAAGCACCCATCTTTGGGACACCTCTTTAAACCCAATAGCTTTTCAAACTGAGAGCACAGAGGAGCAGTACAGCCCCAGGACTACTGACGTTGTGAAAGAGGTAAAAATTGTCTTTTCTTTTTCATCCTATAACATGTGCCCAGTGTCTTGGTCTGCCCAGGGTCAGGAAAAGGGTGGGGTGGGACAAGAAGAGAAGAGGAATGAAGCCAGGCCTGCCCCCCAGCCAGTACTATCTCAATTATGTTTCATGGCATAGGGTAGGAGAAAGGTGAATACCATTTTTTGAGGACTTCTTAGGTGCGAAAGACCCTGCTGCTTGCATTATATACGTGATCTCTTTGGGATTCTCACAACAGCCCGTGGAGGTGGTTATTACTGTTCCCGTATTCCATGTGAGGTTCAAGGGAAGTTCAGGAACTTATCCAAATTCACGTGGATATTCAAACCTGGGTCTGACTCCCAAGCCCTTGCTCATACTGGACACATTTATGCACTTCTTAGTTTCCCTCGGTGCCCTTCTGGTCTGGTCCCTCAGCTACCAGCTCTAGCTCAGTTGCCTCTACAGCCCAGGAACTTACTCCACCTGGCGCCAACCAGAGTCTCGCCTGAGAGGGTGAGGACCTTCCCTTTATTGCTATTGGACAGCTGGGCTGATAAGCCACATGCCCTGAGATTTTGGCTTCTACCACCGCTTGTGGACTTAGCTAAAATGCAGGCCATGAGACCTGCTTTCCCTAACTGCCAGCAAAAGGGGCCAGAGAAGCAACCCAGAAGTGGTGCCCAGGGGAAGTGACCTTCCCACTGGAGAGACCCAGTCTGACAATTTTCCTCTTCCTCCTCCCTCCCAAGGACTGCTCCAAGGCATGATCTCTCTCAACATCCTCCCTGAAGACTTGCCACATGGCTGAAAAGACACACCCGCTGACTTACCCAGCCCTGTGTCTTCAGAGCTCATCGTGAAGCACTGCTAAGGTATCCCCTGGCATTGCTCCCCATCCCTCCTGCCTCCCTTCAACTTTTCCCTCACCATCATTGCTCTGAGATTGCACTTTCCAAATAAAGCACCAGCTTCAGGCTGTTTCCTAGGGAACCCAGGCTTTCTGGTTTTGTTTTTATTTATTTACTTGGTTAATAATGTGATAAGTATCTACAAGCCTACCGTCCAAAACAAAAGCTAGAAATTTGACGTAACCTTTGTCTAACCAGTGGTCCCCCATCCCATTCCCAGCCTCTCCCCACACAAGATAACCATCATCCAGAATTCTTTGCTTTTATTGCATCTATACATGTTTATATAAAGTATATTCTTATGTTAGTTGTTTTCAACTCTACAAAAATTATACCATGTTGTATACATTTTGGGCATTTACTTTCTTCACTTCATGTTTTATTGTTTCATAGCTAGGATTTATCCACATTGTTGTGAATTAGTGTAGTTCATTTGTTTTTATTGCCATATAATATTCAACTATGTGAATATATCACAATTCATCCATCCACTCTCCTGTTGACAGGCATTTGGTGTGTTTCCAGGTTTTGCATTGTGATCAGTGTAGCTATCACCATTCCTGCACATGTCTCCTATTGTGTATCTGCACAAATTTCCCTGAGGTCCATCCCTTGTTGTGTCATATGTGTATGAATGTTAAACTTCAGGCAATAATGCCAAATTTCCAATTTAGTAACACCAGTTTGTGCCCTATCACACTAAGAGCATTCTCTAAAATCCAATTTTTATAGTTCCCCTTGTTCTGATAACTGCCAAAAATGAGACTTACTGGTTGACAGAGAAAGATGTTATGTCTCCTCTGAGTATTTGCAATTTTTTTTTGAGGAATACTGGCCCTGCGCTAACATCTGTTGCCAATCTTCCTCGTTTTCTTTTTTCTCCCTAAAGCCCCAGTACATAGTTGCGTGTCCTAGTTGTAGGTCCTTCTAGTTCTTCTATGTGGGACGCCGCCTCAGCATGGCTTGATGAGCAGTGAATAGGTCTGCGCCCAGGATCCGAACAGGCAAACCCTGGGCCACCAAAGCGGAATGTGCAAACTTAACCGCTACGCCACCAGGCTGTCCCAGTATTTACATTTTTTAAGAAGATGCTTGACAAGGCAGTGCTTTAATCCAAAGCAATGAATTTCTCAGGCTGAATACTTCAAGGCCTCTATCTCCACATTCCATATCAGATTCACTCATTCAATGCTTCATTGACGTGCTCACTGAGTTCTGGGGCTATGCTAGGCCTGATGGTCCTGTAGCGGGAGACACAGGCCCTGACTTCACACTTCTGAAAGTCTGATGCATGAGAGAGAAAAGAAGACGAATTCTGCTGGACTTGGAAGCTATCTCAGTCTTCCTATTTCTTCTTCACTCTTTTACCAGATGAATTGGGTAACTCAGGTTGACCTGAGGCAGGAAGGCGTCAGGGAAAGCGGGCAGGTATACACTAATCTTGAAGTCACCCAAAGACCAGTACTTTCAAGTAGGCCCAGCTGGCTATCTGCTATCATCAGTCCCCTCCACTGTAAATTTCCTGAGAGAGCTTGGCCCCTCCTGACAAGGACAACTTGTTCCAGGGTGAGTCACAGCCCTGACTGCCCATTCTCAGAGGCTAGTAGAAACCTGTCCTTCTACTCAGCCACATCCACACAAGGATCTCTTAGAATGGATACAGTATCAGTTAGGGCCTCTCTTCCCTACTCCCTATCCATTGCTTGTCTCTGGTCAGCTTCATCTTTAAGTTGACTCCATGTGGCAGCAAGGAGGACTCTGGCTGCCCCAAAACTCCAGAGTTCTTAGAGCCTATGATCCTAGAGAAAGGGTATTTCTCTGGATAGCTGATAAAATATCCAGAGAGACTTCTGACTGGTCCAACTTATATCACATAGTCTTTCATGAACTAATCACTGTGACTAGGAAGATAAAATACTCTGATTGACTGAGCCTGGATCACATACCCATCCCTGGGTCAAACCACCTGACCAGGAATACTTTGGAATGAGGGTGGCAGGTGTGTTCCCTTAAAGGGATCCTGGGCATACACAAAAATGTGTGCCCACTAAAAGGCCCAAGAAGATAGTAGTTTTACTTGATTGCTCTAGTTCATTTTCCTCATATTACCTCTTTCGCTAGTAGGTATGTGAGAACAAGGCAGAAATATATTTTACATTGTTCCTCAGTATTCTGCTAACTATAGTACAATTATCCTTGTGATATAAAAATAACATAAGTCATCTACCTGACTTCCTACTTCTAAAGGCTGTAGTAATCACTTGCATAAGAGAATGTTTAGGACTGTGCACACAGCCTATCATAGGATATATTTACAGTCCTCCTTTAACAGCAGACCTCAGGTGACTCCCTACACTCTACTCTTAGGTTTAGGAGGAATCCTCTTCCCCACTTTGCCTCTTCTCTTTACCTGGGTTACCGATCTGGAACTGCTGTGATTCACTCTCCTACATGGAGCATTTCAGTCAGTTTTCTTGTTAGTTTTTTTCGGGCTCTGGGTGTATCCCTTATTCCTCTCTCTCCTTCTTGTCACCAGCAGCTCCATGACTAATCACCTTTCTCTGTTTTCTTCTCCTGAGGCCAGTCTAATAGAATTCTTAACCCTGGAATTTCTGGAAATGTAGCCGAAGCATGGGTATTGTGCTGGAGGTGGGAACAGCAAACAGAAAGTAGGTCTTAAACCTCACAGGCAGGTCAACCTCACCTACTTAATTATTAGAATTGGCTCTGAAGAGCCCCTCAGTGTTTAGAATACTAGTCTATAGAATTTCAAAGAGTTCTGAGAGGGTCATAAGATTATCCCTAGGAATCCTACATAGGATTTCTTACATAGGACCTAACTTACATAGGACAGAAGTCAAAAGTAGTTGATTATGTAGATTATGAAGATTGCAGCCATTGCCAACGTATCTCTGTTTTACCACAGATTTTGCAGGGTAGTGAAATTGTAGAGCAGAAAACAAAAAATATAAAAAGTATATGTTTTGTGTTCTTCATTGCACATATCACAACTTGAAAATACATTTTCATTTATCTTTTTTTTTCTTTAGGCCTATCTTTCCTTTTAGAATGTAAACTCTTTGAGGAGAAGAATATCTTGTTCCACTTTGTGGAAAGTTCTACTTAGCAAAGTACCTAGTCCATATGAGTGATCAATAAATATTGGAAGGAAGAGGTCTCCATTCAGGTCTCTCTTTCTTCTCAAATGATTGGCAACCATTGAAACTGAATATGCTAAGAAAATTCAGGCTTCCCTAAATTGTACAGGAATCCAAGTTTGCTTTATTTCTGCTTCCCATTTTCCTTTTCTCCCATACTGAGAAGCTCCTCCACCATACTTCCCAGGCATTCAGTATCCCTTTTGCAACTCCTTGGCAGCCCAGAACTTTTTCCTGTAGGTAAGCCTGTCCCTCTGGGATGGTGCCCCAGATCCCAAGATTACCCCTTATTTCCTACACTCCCATTAAAACTCCCATTTTTCTCACTACCAAGAGAAAAATAATCAGATAATTTTCCATTAAAGTGTTATGCTTTAATAGACCATTTAACGCAATAATTCTCCAGGGTGTTTGTATTTTGAGACATGAAGCTGCTAACCTAACGCAGAGAATGTATTACGACAGTATCTCAGGATCTGTGTAACGGTGCAGGAGGAGGTACGTATCTTTCCACGGGTGGGTGGTGGGGTGGGTGGGGCTTTCCTCATTCTCTCAGGGTTATGCCTTGATAATAAAGGCAAAGTCAATACATTCCTGGGCTTCTCATCATTTGGTCATTCTAGGAAATGAAAATTAAGAAAAAACAATGAAGAAAAATAATAAAGCAGAGGAGTTTAAATACAAACAAACAAAAAATCTTGCTTTTCCTTCTAAGAAAATAACAACAATCAAAGAAACTGTTTCAGAAAGCAAAGACCAATTTATTTAGCTTGTAAGAAAATTATAAACGATTGTTGCTTTAAAAAAAGGGGATAGGTGGAGAGGATAAAAAATACAAACCTATGAAGCATAAAGAATGATCATAAGGAGATTCTCTGAAAGAATCCTTTAAATAGCCAACTCCTAAAGTGTAGTTAAAGCAAAATTCCATTTACAAAAATTACATTTACAGTTAACTTCCTAGAAACCAAACGACTATATAAAATAGTTTCTTCTAATGGCTATAATCAACAAGACACAAAATAACATATGTTTGGGAGGATGTGGAGAAAAGGGAACCCTCATACACTGCTGGTGGGAATGCAAACTGGTGCAGCCACTATGGAAAACAGTATGGAGATTTCTCAAAAAATTAAAAATAGAAATACCATATGACCCAGCTATCCCACTACTAGGTATTTATCCGAAGAACTTGAAATCAATAATTCAAAGAGACTTATGCACTCCTATGTTCACTGCAGCATTATTCACTATAGCCAAGATATGGCAGCAACCCAAGTGCCCACTGACTGATGAACAGACAAAGAAGATGTGGTATATATACAACGGAATACTACTCAGCCATAAAAAAGACAAAATCGTCCCATTCACAACATGGATGGACCTTGAAGGTATTATGTTAAGCGAAATAAGCCAAACAGAGAAAGACAAACACCCCATGATTTCACTCATATGTGGAAGATAAACTAACACATGGATAAAGAGAACAAGATTAGTGGTTACCAGAGGGGAAGGGGTTTGGGAGGTGGGCATAAGGGGTAAAGGGGCACATTTATATGGTGACTGACAAGTAATAAGGTACAACTGAAATTTCACAATGTTATAAACTAGTATGACGTCAATAAAATTTTTTAAAAAATTGATGGGAGAAAAAAATAGTTTCTTCTGCCTCCTGGAGAAATCATAGACAAATTTCCATTGCCATCATTTCATCAGCATCAGAATTTTCCCAGCCAGCTTCTATTCCGGCATTTCTTTCTTTCTCCTCCTCGAATCACATTAGAAGATTGATTTTTATTGTTGATAATATTACAGACTTCCTGGGCATGTGACTGGTCAACAGAGAAGGTGATCATCTTTGGTGATCTGTTCTCTCTTAACAAATGCTACAATGTCACTGAGAAGATTGTGGTGGTTCTGACATAAGATCTACAGGGAAAAAATCAGGAGGGAAGGGCGGCAGTGCATTTCCTTAGGTTTCCTACGTTAGACACAAGAAGTTCAGATCCTGGGGCAGTCCTGTCCAGCATGCTAAAAACAAAGCACTTCATCCGCTTAGCTTGCTGTCCAAGATCGATCACACCCTACTCTCTCCATGGCAGGAAGTCAGTGTTCTGCACTTGCAGAGAACAGAATAAACAAGCCATGCATACAGTACTAGGGACATTTTGTTTTGTTTCCCATCTGATTTCAAGAGAGAGCCCTGGGTACAATGCAATATTAAACTTGAAATCTCTGTATAAATCTTTGTGGCACTGTGCTTTCCAGGGAGACAATAAAACGTAAAGTCCTTTGAATAATTATTACGATAGCAGCAGCTCAGAATTGGATTCTAAAATCTCCATATCCACCCTGATACATAGCTTAGGCAGACAGCTGAACCCCCACCCCTGGATAAGATTCTGGGACCAGCCTATGACATCTTCACATTTGTCTTCATTCCTAAGTCCTGATGTGTTGTTGGAAGTACTACATTGGTGTTAATTAACACATATGTAAAGTTGGTGCCATACAAATATTCTCATTACATAGGGGTAAGCCAAAGGAGATTAAATGCTAATGCTCCAGGAAAATTTGTAGATCTGACAAAGCCAGGGCAGGAACCAGTGTTTCTGCATCTAAATCTTGTGCTTTTGTTGTAGGCAGTATCCTGCTGCGAGTGCCACCCTGGCTGTCTACTCTTGCTCATTGTCACCACATCTGCGACCTGAGATCTCATGACCAACAGGTTTAGAAAATATCAGCTATCTCGAACCTACCCACTAAAGATCTTTCAAATTCATCTTCTATACTACTGCCATAGTGATATTCCTAAACTGAAATCTGATGTTACTCTCCTTTGCCTCAAAGCAACTCACTGCCAGAAAATCAAATCCAAACTCCCAGCTGGCATATAAAATCCTGCCTCTACACTGCTCCCCTGACCCAAAGCATCAGACATACGGAGGTATTTAGTCCCACAAAAGAGGTCCCCTCTCCTCTATGACATGCCTTACCTTCTGCTGCACCTCTGCCAGGAACCCTGCCATCTACTTGGGGAACCCCCTTCACATCTCTCAAGCTTCAGGTCCGTGTCACTTCCTCTATGAGGCCTTTCCTGATATGCTTTCTTCCCTCTGAGCTTCCCTCTCAGCAAAACGTGGATCATAACTCCTACACCCTCCCTCAACTCAAGGGTCCTGTGAAAAAAATGACTACGAAAAGTCTCTGAAAAACGCAAACACTATACAAACTCCAAGTTATTTTATTATAAAAGTTATTTTACAATAAGCCTTTTTTCTTTAGAAACCTAATTATAGTACTTGTGATGATGATTATAAAATTAACCTCTACAAATTAGAACATTTTCCCAGTTTATTCATTGCTTAAATGTGAGCTAAGCTTAAAATGATGAGAACTCTGCTCCTTCAGCCACAAATAGATTAAAACTGGAGCCAAAGTGGATTAGCATGAACTTTGCCCCACATGATTTTCAGTAGTGAAAAATTACATTTTCTTTGCTTTCTAGAATCCTATTCCCAAGTTTCCTATTTCTTTCCTTTTATCAAATGGGATGGTCTTCCTTATAACTCTAACTCTCTTCTAGCCAATAAATAAAAGTTTGATTTCCTTCAATGACTTTGCTCTAGCATTAAGTCTTTGTTGCTTCTTGACCACTCAATCGGGAGACTGATCCACCCACTGTTTCTGGAACACGGTGATCATAACAAGTAACGATAACTAAGTGCTTACTCTGTACCTGGCACTCTTCTGCATGATATCTGAAGATTATAAAATTTAAACCTCACTACAAGTTTCATTTCCTTTCTGCAAAACGGGAATGTGAAAATGGAAACCTAGGAAGGTTAAACTCCTTGCTGACGGTCACAAAGCAGAGGCAGGATTTAAATCCAGGAGTCTGAGAACACAGCCCTGCTGCTAACCAGTGAAATTTGCCACAGCTGTAAGGGACGGCAGAGCAACCAGAGGGCTCCCTTGCTCTCCAGAAACTCACATTTAGTGCATTGGGGGTGGGGCCCCGGACTGTGAGAGCAGACACCAGGCTTCAGGCAAGCACCTGAATCAATCACGTGCCACAGTAAGTCACAGCACAAATTTGGACACCAAGACCTAAGGGAGCCAAGGTGGGGCAGATGCTGCCACCCAGACAGCAGTCACAGAGCAGGGGGCTCCTGGGGTCAAAGCAATTTGCCATATACTGAATCCTTCTCATGCATTTTGTTCAGTTTTCAACAGAATGGAAAGTGATTTTGTCTTATTCATTTCCCTCTACTCCTAAACACCTCTTGAAAAAAGATCTCATTAGATTAAATGTGGTATCCTGGATTGGATCCTGAAGCAGTGAAAAGACATTAGTGGACAACTGGTGAAGTTTGAAAAATTCTGTAGTTTAGTTAACAGTAATATACCAATGCTAATTTCTTTGTTATGACAAAAGTATCTTGGTTATAGAAGACGTTAGCTTTAGGGGAAACTAAGTGAAGTGTATACAGGAACTCTTTGTACTTTGCAACTTTTCTGTAAATCTAACATTATCTAAAAAATGAAAAGCTAATTTAAAAAGACCTCAATTTAATTATTTTGAGATTAATTTACTGCACCCATTGAGTCAATATATTGCACAATTTAAATAAATTTAGAGTGATTTTTAAATTTTTCTAAAATGATCATTGAATTCATCAGTGAAAAGAAAAGAATTGTGTTTATAAGCAAAACTCAGGTTTTGAATTTATCAGTATTAAACACTATCTTTTCAGAAAAAAAGACAAATATTGGTTGAGATGAGTTACAAAGTCTCATCTTCCCAACAAAACGACTGGAACTTTGTATTATCATTGAGAAACACAAAAGAATATCATAGGCAATGATATGATTTCCCTAAACCCAGCCTCCTTCTGACATCTTGCACATCCTTAAATTCCAAGGATCATAACCTGGCACGTGTTGTATAAACAGCAAAAAGAAATTAAAACATTGACGAACTATGTAGGTAACTTAGCCATAATTATACTACCACAGATAGGACCATTTTGCATGACAAGTATTATTTTCCATAACAGCCCTGGTAGAGAGTAGAACATGTTATGCCCAGAGCTTCTGGCTCTTTCCTCGGATTTGAGGAACAAATCAGAAAATGACCAGTGTTGTAGTCAATGTGATGATAGCCATCTGAACATTCTTCCCAGATTTTAAACAGTTGTGCCTTGAATGAGATGCTATTGTTTAAACACTCTTGTTTTTCCGGGACTAAAAAAATTCACAACTATCTGGTTGCCTAATCAGATTTCACTTGCTCCGCGCCAGCCACTACCAGCTCCTTCTCAGGAAAGTAGGCGCTCCCTGGAGCTCAGCTGACTGGCAGAGCAGCGCTGGCCTATATGTCACTGAAGGTAACAGCAGGGGCTCACTCCTCCTTTGTTTTGCCCAGGCAGACCCTGTGAATGAGTTCTGACAAGTGACCAGATACTGTTCTTCTGCTCACCTTAAGTGGTCTCTTTTAAAAACTAGTGGCACACAGCCAAAGAAAAGAACTTTGTAAAGTTCAAGGTGCTTAGTCTAACACTAAAGGTTTCCTGAGGAGAAACAACCATGCCTTCCGCTGGTGGGCGGAACAAGAAAGAGAAGAGAAAGCAAAGAGAGGCAGAAGAGAGGAAACAGAAAGCTAAGCTTCTCAGAAGTTGAGAATGGGCCCAGCCAATTCCAATTTCTGAGACCTTCAAAAAATGAAAAAAATGGAGAAATGTCAAAACTGGGTTACTAAATTACAGTATATTTTAGATTTTTAAAGTTAATAACGTTGCAAGGTGAACATTGTTCCGCTCTGTCAGTGCACATCTCATTTGGAAATAACATTAGAGTCTAATTTGAATCTTTGTGATTATGAAGCCCAAGCCCACAGGAGTACTATCCACAACCCAGCCCCAGGTGCCCACCCAAAAGCCTCAATAGAAGTGGGGGAAAAGTTTAGAAAAATGGACTAAAGAGAAGAGTAGCAAGGAAGCCAGTAAGGAGATCACTACCTTGGGGCTCCGACAACTGGGTGCCAGGAGAAAGGGTGCAGAAACAAAGTAGAAAAGGAAAAAAAAGAGGAAGCAGGAAGACTTGGAGTACCGCTTATAGTGGTCTCAGGTGCACTGGGTACCACCGCATGGTCACCTTCCACTGATTTAGCCCTGAGGGGCATCTCTGATGCCTCCTTGTTTAGTAAGAGGAATCTGCAATCATCCACTAGGCACCCACTGAGCTTAAGGCACTGTCCTGGGGACTGAGGAACGGGGGTCAGGATAAAAAGAGTAAGATTATCTCTGTCGACAAGGAGAAGTTGAAACACATTCTTCACCCTCCCTGGGAAGCAAACAAGAAGTAATCAGGTCTCCACGCAGAAAGGGTTAGCTTCCTAGAAAGACGTTCAGTAAGTTGTCAAACCCTTCTAGAATAACTTCAATGGCAAGGAACCTGCTAATTTATAGGTAAGTGCTTTGAAAATCAGTGAGTATATACAGGTAAGTACTTGGAAGTTGGTATTGGGATATTCCTTTCTTCCTTCTTTACTAAGTATTACATGGTGTTACCCACTCTACCATACACACCAATAGGCCACCATTCCAGCTCTCCAAGAACTTCCAAGATATTGGGGAAGCCAATAAGGAGATGACTACTTCGGGGTTCCAATAACCGGGTGCCAGGAGGGAAGTGTCACAACCCGAGTCTTGAAGGGGAGCAGGAATTAGCCTTCTGTAGAAAGACACCAAGAGCGCCCCAAGTAGACGACTTCACCAACAGGGTAGGAGAGAGAGGTAGGTGGTCAGGAGCCTGTCCAGCCTAGCCTTTTTCTATTAGATATAACCTTTGTCCTACATCCTTCCACTTGACTCCAATGATAAGTTTGACAGTATACTTAATTTCCGTAAGAATGCTTGGTGAATCACGCTTCTGAGATACCCTACAGCATGGACGCCCGAAGTCCGTGGTTCTGCAATAACTTGCCACCATTTTAATAAAAGGCCCCTAACACCAGCCTTGAAAGGCGGCTTCATCTGTGTCAATACTTTATAAATCCAACTAACAGTGGGGAACCGTGAAGGAAAGCGGCGGAAGAGCGTCGTGGTGCCGGAAGGCGGGAGCAGACAGCCCACAGCAAAGGCTCGGCGTGGGGCAGCCGCGCTCGCGGCCCAGGCGCGGGGAGGGCGCGCATGCGCGGGACGAGGCGAGCGCCGGGGTCGGGCTTCTGGGCAGGGGGCGCGGCGCTCGCAGCATGGCGTCCAACATCTACTTGGTTCGCCAGCGGATCAGCCGGCTCGGCCAGGTGCGACCCGCGGAGGCGCCGCCCATTCCCAGCCCCTGCCCGCCCCGCCGCCGCGGCCGCCCCTCTCCGTCTCCGCCCCTGCGCCTCGGCGAGCCGCCCAACCGCCCGCCCCGCCCGCCCGCCTCCCGCCTCCCGGAGCCCGCCCCTCCGCCCGTCCTCGCCGCCCGGCCGCTCGCTCGCGTTGGTTCCCCGCCTCCTCCGCCCGCCGTCCTGACTCTCTCCCTCCTTCCCTCAGAGGATGTCCTCCTTCCAGCTCAACCTCAACCCGCTCAAGGAGCCGCTCGGCTTCATCAAGGTCCTCGAGTGGGTGAGTGTGGCCCGGCCGCCGCCCTCGGCGGGGAGGGGCCCCGGGAGCGAGGGCGCGGCCCAGCCCGCCGGGACCGGATGGCCGGGCGGGGAGGGGACGGGAGGCCGCGGCCCGGGCCGCGCGGGCGGGGCCGCCGCGGTCGGCGTGGAGTCGCGGTCCCTCGGCCCCCTGGCCCGGGCGCAGCCGCCCTCGCCGCGGCTCACCTCTGGTCGCCGGCTGGGAACGGGCTTCACCTTTCTCGTTGGCTCCGCCGCTCGCCGCGAGGGAAGAGGGACTTCCTGTTGCGGTCTAACCGAAACCGGCGGCCCGAGCGGCGCCCGGGGCGCGGCCGCTCGTGCGTCTCTGGCCTGCTGACCGCGGCCGCCCCCTCGAAGGCGGGGCTGCCCCGCCGAAGCGATTTGACGAGCCCTCCGTCCCTAGTCAGCTTTTAAGACTGGCTGCAAGTTAGAACTGGGTAAAAATAAACCGTGGGTCGGGGAGGCGGGGGCGGGGCGGGGGGCGGTGAGGGGCAAGGTCTTTTCACAGAACGCAGCTCGTCGGTCCTGTCCACTTAAACACGTGCTAGGAATCGCCACCAAGTTTGTTTTAGGTATTTCCCAGCAACATCCTGCAGTCAGCCCTGGGAACACTCTCAATCATTAATATCAAAGGCGATTTATTAATCCGACCTTGGCAGTGATCAGTCTTTTGGAGGAGTTAGCGAATACACCAGGCTCTGCTGATTGCAGACTTCGTGGCCTCGTACATATTTCGGGGCTGAGTTTCAGGCCCGTATTAATAGGCAGCTGGCGTCTGTCCAGCGTGCAGCCAAGTTGTTTTTTTAGCCAGCAACATTTACATCCTAACGCTTGAACGCTGTATTTTAGTGAAACAGTGGTGAAGAGTAAAAACTTTTGATTTCCTGTTTTAAATAACCTACCGAGGATGTTTTTTAGAGTAACACAGAAACTCAATCTGATTTCCTACCTACACCCAAAGTTTCCTACCTTTCCCCCAAAGTTTTACTTGGTGTTTTTTGAGAACTGCAAAAGTGCTGATGTCACACAAATGTCTGCTTTGAAGACACGTAAATGTACGTGCTTAGGGTTCTGTAAACCTAGGTCCAGATTTAAATATAAAGAAAAGTATTATTTGAGTATATAAAAATTTTAAATTGTAGGAGGAAGATCACATTTAAGTAGGCTAATCCAATATAAAGGTTAAGAAAAAGGCTTGCACCTAGTAGATTGAATTGCATTGAGGATTATAACTAAATTTATAATTTTAAATTTTCACTTAAATGAAGAGGCAGTTGTTTATGTTTGTGCTTATATTATTTGTCAATCTTAAAAAAGCAGACAACTTTTTTCCTTAATATTTTAAAACATTAGTGGTAAGTTTATTAGTGGTCATAGGTCTGATATATTTTGAAAAATATCCTTTTTAAGTTTCTTAAGGAAATACTACTTTCAGTTTGAGCAACTTATACAGGAGAACCTTTTGTGAAAAGACTCTTCATTGTTAATGGTGTAGTGAATATTCAACAGATATTTGAGTATATATTATATACTGGTGCTGTGCTAAGCACTGGCATACAAACATGAATAAAACAGGGTCTTTTCCTCATGATCTATTAAGAAAGACAGACATGAAAATGCCATATGAAAAATACTGTAATAAAGGTGTAGGCAAAGTGTAGTAGGTGAAAGGAAAGAGAAATCAGTTGTTTGGAGGAGCTAGAGAGAATTTCCTAGACGGAAGAACACTTGAAGGATGAGTACTTGTTGACTTGGGAAGTGGGTGGGGAGTGGCTTTCCAGGCGAAGGAAATCTTAATGTTCAGTGGTGTGAAAAGTTGAAATGGCATAGCCCTATTTGAGAACTTAAAAGTAAATTGGAGTTGGCTGGAAGATGTGCTAGGAGGGAGGGTGTGGTTTGAGATGATTCTGAAAGGTTTCAAAGGGCCTGCAGAGTGGTTTGGAGTTGATCCTATGAACCAAAGGTTCTTAACCGTCTGGGGTTAACCTTTGATAATCTGGGCACTTTCCGTAGGAAAATGCATATGTGCAGGCTACAGAATTTTGGGTTATTTATTGGATAGCTTCCATTTAAGCCCAGAATTCCTACCATATGAGGTGGGGACTCACTCATTCAAGAGATTTAAACAAGTGACAAATATAATTAGATTTGCCTTTTAGAAATTTTCATTTTGTCAGCAGTGTAAAGGATGAATTGGAAAGGGCATAAGTGAAGGAAGGGAGACCTGTTGCTTGAGAAATTATGAGGGCCTAAAATTAATTGCAGTGAGAATAGAGAAAGGTTTAGAAATTAGAATATATTTGGAGGGTGAAGAAGAGGGAGGACTCTAAGATGACTGCCATATTTCTGACTTGGTTGGTAGTAGTACCTCTACCAAGATAGATCACTAAGGAGAAGAAGCAGTTTTTTTGGTGGAAGGTCTGTAAGGTTTTGGATGTATTGAGTTTGTGGTCTCTTTAGATCATTTAAGTGGTAGTATCCTACAGGCAGTTAGATATATGGATCTAGAGTTTAAAAGACAAGTATGGGTGGACATTGAGCAGAAAACTGCAGCAATTGAGAGAAGGAATGGTTAGGAAGATGGAGAGAAATAACATCTTGGCATCACTATTAGAATTTCAAGAAAAGAGTACTCAACAATATCAGGTGGAATAGAGACGTTAAGTAAAATAAGGACTAAAATGCATCCCTTGGTTTTGGTAATCCAGAGGCTATTGGTGGCTTTAGTAAGAGCAGTTTCAGTCAAATCAGAAACCAGGTGGTAGTAGGCTGAATGAATGGGTGGTAAGAAAGTGAAGACAGTGAGAGTAAACCACTATTTGACTGTGAAGATGGCAGAGATTTGGTGGTAACCCATCTGAAAGGCAGAAAGACTGAATGTGTTTGTGGGTGGTAGAGAAGAGACTTGTGAATAGTGAATTGTTGGAGATTAAAAACAGGCAGAGAGGGGACAAATGATAAGACAAAGTTCTAGGAGAAAGGCATGTATGAGGGATTTTTAAGTGTTTTAAATGAATTGTTCAAGTTCATAAGACGATGGAGGTGTGGGGGGTTACCTCTAAAAATAGTCAATAAATAAATTTACAAACAAATCTAAAATCTAGATAAAGGTTGCTTACCATCTATGTAACTGAAAGAATAATTCCCCAAATCAGCTTATCTCTAGCAAGGTTCTCAGAGATGTTAGACTAAGATATAACCTAATAATATGTAACTTTCAAAGGGTTGCGAACCTGAAGGCCGTATAGACATGAAGGCAAGATACCCAGTAAATATTTATTGACAGAATCAAAATACAATCACCAAAGCAGAAGCATTTCCACTTGGCTTCTAAACTGCAGTCACCATGTTGTTTCTTTTTAATATCTTCTTCTGGCCCCTAGTTACAGTGCCTGGCAGTGACATTGCCCTAGTTCTCTTTGTGTAATTAGTGCTCAGTAAATGTTCACTTTTTGTTGCACTTATATGGGAATAGCAATAATTCACAGGGCTGTTGGAATGATTGAGTTAATATGTAACTGTGTAAATGATGACAATGTACTTGAACAGTTCTTGGTAGGTTCTTCTGAGATGCTGTGTTTCTAGGAAGACTAGACCCAGACAGTGGATAGAATTGAGCCCTGTATGGCTGACATACATACCTCCTGGTCCTTCAAGATCACCAAGTTCTCTATTACATATTTCAAACTTTAGAAATGATACATTTTGTGCTTTTCCTCTGTCTGCATGTTTTCCTGCCTTTAGCAGCCTGTCAAGGTGACAATGTAAAATTTAGATAAGAATAGATGCCCCATGTGTAGGAGTGGAACGGAAATAAAAGTCAAGGGTTAATTTTATCAAAGCAGCTTTTTTAAGTATTAATATTTCTCTGGTAAATTTTAATTTGGTTCCTACTTTATAGTCAATTATCCCTGCTATTTAGATCGAAGTTTTTCATTAAAATGATTTTATCTCCTTTTAATATTGAACACTGTGTTTTGGACTTTCTTGCAGCTTTCTTGGGTACGGTGGACACTGAACGAATGTTTAGCCTTTAATGAATCTAAGTAATATGCTTTCCTAATTCCACACACACATAATTGTGGAAGAGATACTGTTTGGGGAGTGTATAAGGAATTACAGACTAATTTAAGTTGAATTTTAGAGTTACTAACCATCTCTGAATATTTTTGTCTGTGCTGGTCAAGTTTATTCTCAGTATTAACAGGAAATATTTATCGAGTACAGTATATGTGCTAGGGCTTTCCCTGTATTTTCTTTTTTTTTTTTTTTTTTAAAGATTTTATTTATTTTATTTTTTCCCCCCAAAGCCCCAGCGGACAGCCGTATGTCGTAGCTGCACATCCTTCTAGTTGCTGTATGTGGGACTCGGCCCCAGGATGAACGGAGAAGCGGTGCCTCGGTGCGCGCCCGGGATCCGAACCCGGGCCGCCAGCATCGGAGCGCGCGCACCCAACCACCAAGCCACGGGGCCGGCCCTGTATTTTCTTATTTAATCCTCTGACAACCTATCAGAGTTGTTATCTCCATGTTACGTGTTACTGTTGTCTCCATATTACTGAGGCTTAGAGGAATTAAGTAATTTACCCACTATCCCATGATTATGATTACTACATCCAGGACTCTAACCATCTGTTCTTAGTCATTTGATAGCTTACCTTTATGTTTCCCGTTGGTCTTTTAATAAGTTAATGAAAATATTACCCAAAATTTCAAGCTTAAAAAACAGAAACTTAAGGTATCTGAAATAATTTTTTTACATATTGATTACATATATCAATTTTTTAAACAACAAACTTTCAGAAATACATAAAAGTTTATATAAAATATCTAAAGTTTAGTCATCCTAAGTAGATTATAAGATTTTTGCAAACAGGGACCATGTTTTATCCTAGTTTTATGGTTTACAATATAGCACAGAGGGGCACCCCAGAAAATACAGATTATTTGTATTGCAGAGTGTGGGGGATGGGGTTTGTATAGACTGCTGTTTGTTTCATCCATTTGCTTAATTTTTAGACTGTCAGTCTGTAACAGACTACTTTTTAGGAAACTTACTTTTCTCCTAACTCTGTCATTTGTGTTCACTTTTTCCCCTTATTATGGAAAGGGGAAAAGGATTTCAAATACCACTTTGTGCCTACCAGGACTCTATGTACACTTAAAGCCTGTTAGGAGACTTATTGACTCACCCCGTGCCTGTGCTCTCTGTTTACTCTACCTGGACTCCTCTCAGAATCTACCATCAGCACTCTCACAGGGTAGATCAGAGATAATTTTCATAGACAACACATATATGTTATCTGTGCTTTCAGAATGCACAAAAATATATACACACATACGCAGTCTCCCCACACAGAAATAGCAATCTCTGGTAAAATATAAAAGAGAAAATTGAGATAACAGAGCAGTGCTCTAATACAGTGGTTCTCAAACACTTTGGTCTCAGAACCCCTTTATGCTTTTAAATATTGAGGACCTCAAAGAGCTTTTGTTTATGTGGGTTATATCTATTGATATTTACCATATTAGAAATTGAAGCTGAGACTTTTTGAGACATTATAAAAAATGTTTATTTATTTAAAAATAACAATAATAAATCACTTGAAAGCTTGAGTTACATCAATGGCAACAAATACTGCCAGTTTTCCTTAAAGTGAGAGGCTCACTTCATTCCTATTTGAGAAGATTATCCAAGTCTGAAAAACTGTATTTTGTCTATTACTTATTCTTTCGAGTAAAAATGGTGTTCCATGAAAAAAGCAACTAGTTCAGTGTACAACTCAATTGTTTAAATACTTTTCCTAGAAACAACTGTTGTATTTTGGTATACAGTAAAAGTCTTTATTTGCAAATCCTGTTTCATCACACAGAATATTAAGAAGACTCAAGGGGTCAGGATTTAATAAAAATAATAATTTTTACTGCTTCATCCAAGACATTCTTAAGTAAAACTGACTTTTTTTTAATTGCAAGTGCATAACAATGAAATAACAGTTTGGTGCTATTGCCGATTCTTATTAAAGCCCAGCAGTTTTATCCACCAAAGCTTTTGCTCAAACCAGTGCAAATATCAACCCAGTATAAAAGGCAAAAAATATCTTAGTAATAATATGAACATATTTTTGACCTCATAGACTTCCTGAAAGAGTCTTAAGTGCTCTTAGGGGTTCACAGACCACACATTGAGAATTGCTGTTCTAATACAAGATAAGCATCATTGGGGACCAGAAATGAAACAGAAAATATGGGTGGGGGAAGGAATGTTTCCTGATCTGGGAAATAAATCTGGAAAAAAGCTTCAACCTATTGTCTGGATTTCTGGCGTACATAGAGCTGAGGACTTAATGAGGTAGAAGGAGAGAGCGAGTCTTCTAACAAAGACCTGCATCATGAATCAGTCTGCCTGCCGGCTTAAGGTCTGGATTTGTGATAACTTGAATATTCTCATATGTTGGTTGTTTAGAGGTCCCATCATAAGATGTTGGTGGGCTAGGAGACTCGGAAGGCCAGGTACCAACAACCGTAAAACTATTAGACAGGGAGATGACTATAAAACCACTAGGCAGTGATAGAACAGGGGGGAAAACAAACTCTTAAGTTGAGTCTACATCAGATATCCTAAAACACAGGAAGAAAACTAATTTTCTCTTATAAGCTCAAATTATATCAGTGGCAACAAATACTATCAGTTTTCCATGAAGTGACAGACTCACTTCAAGACAGCCAGCCAGATAAACTATCAGGATATCAATTCACTCCAAAAAACAGAAAAGTAATAGAACAGTCTGAAATGATTTTAAGGTGAGTATATTTAGATTCCTCAGCTTAACAGTTATTTAAGAATAAAGGTTGACATAAAGATGTTTTCAACATAATATAATTAAGAGTTAGCAAAAATCTTCTAGCTGTTTATTTCAGCAGTAACTCAGGTTTACTTCTCATGATCCAAATTCCTAAGGCTTGTGGAACCTTACTAGGCAGGCTAATTTAGAACTTTCTGTGATTGTACTTTACAAGCAGAGGGAGATGGTAGAAGAGTGAAAACTGAAGCACTTTGTAAGTGACTTCACTGCTCAGTGCACAGTGGGAATAAACTGAAATATCAGGATCAATAACAAAACATTTTAAAAAATGAATATCTTTAGTAAATGTTGCAGACCTTGACTCATAAAAATCAATACCGTGGCTCTCGGCACGGACTGTAAAAGCAAACATGCTGTGATAGTTCATTTGAAGTACTGAATGATTGTTTGCTTTAGCAAAATAGCATATACTTGGTTTTGCATATAAACACTTATACACAATATCCTTTTAGATCTATTTCTGAAGAGATCAATTATATAATTTTCCTAAACTAAACCTCGGATGAAAAGAAATATAAGTAGATGACATCGGATTAATGATGAAACCAAATAGCAGTGAGGACCCTGCAACTAGAAACATGTAAAAGACACCCATAAATTAGACGAGTACGATGTTCCCCAGTGGAACCCTCAGTGAGCTGAACAGGGTCTGGGCCTAAGAGCCAGGACTGGGACTCTGGCCGTAGGGTAAATAACTCCTTGAAAATACCAGGGGTCCACCAAACTTTTTTTTTTTTTTTTTTTTTAAGGGAGGGGAAGGTTGGCCCTGAGCTAACATCTGTTGCCAGTCTTCCTCTTTTTTTCCTTTTTTCTCCGCAAAGCCCCAGTAGATAGTTGTATGTCATAGTTGTACATCCTTCTAGTTGCTCTATGTGGGACACCACCTCAGCATGGCTTGATGAGCAGTGCGTAGGTCCATGCCCAGGATCCTAACTGGCAAACCCCAGCCGCCAAAGCAGGGCACATGAACTTAACGGCTATGCCATAGGGCCGGCCCCGCCAAAACTTTTTTTTATCATGAATCCCTATCGGTATGAAATTTTATGCACAGAGCCCTAATATGCATTTAAGTTATAGGTATTTTACTAAGTCAGTATCTTAAGGCATATTATACACTCAGGGTGAATTTCATTCATATCTTTAAATCCTTGTTTCAGATACTTGTCTGATAATTTCTCTTTTTTTTGCCACCTTCTTGTGATCTGATTAAGTAGAATCTGTTTTTATCTTGCAATGTGGCTGATAAATATAGCTCATATGGGGTGTTAGTGCTTCTATTTTCTCTTTTGGACATGAGTTTTTGTATTATTAATCCGTAGTTTCTGTGAAGACATTTTTAAACCGCCAGTCCATTTTGTGAAGGTTAGTTTGGTTAAAACTAGATAATTTATTCCATAAATTCACTTAGCCAGGCACATGTTCATTGTAATACATGAATACTAACAGTGAAAGAAGAGGTGAAGTTATCGCTGTCTGACCTTCTGACCTTCCATGTTATGGGACTCCCCTTACCTTCAGGATACCCAACATAACTATACTGACATGGGGCTCTCTGACATACAGGCCCAGCATGGATTTCAGTGGTATATTAATTTCAATAAAGCTTTAATTCCTTGTTTAAGTCTAAAAGTAGACATAAATAGAAGTTCAAGCATTTTCTTCTCGTATACTAGTTAATTGATTAGTCTATTTTGGAGAGTAGTAGTATAGAGAACCATTATAGTATTAATGTCAAAGTTATAGGTCTCTGAATTAGAGAGGGGTCTGCCATGTCTCTAGTGGGCAGAGAGATAAGTAGAACTGTTTTTCTGGTAACTTGAGGCTGTCATAATGAATATGCAGCCTTTTTGACCAGAAGAAGAAGCTTGCTATCATCCTGTCCCTGGATTCTTACTAGTTACTCTACAGATAGAATTTCATGTCGGCGGTTTTAGTCATTCTTCATGGGATAGAGAGAGATGGGAAAATGAATTTCACAAGCGGCAAGGAAATAGGAATCAGCATGCCAGTACTCCTCATTTTAGACTAGGAGTACAAACCGATGTGCTCATAAGAACCACCCTCATAAGGTAAATGAGTGAAACAAGCTGTTTGGGAGAAAATAGTATAAGTTCATTGGTTACTGGTAACTAACACGCATAAGGTTAGTTGTTGAGACCAGCGTGGCGGCAATCTGGAAAGCACATGCCCTGCCTTAAGTGTCATCTGTCACTCAGTTCCACGTGATTGTTGCTTTATGGGAATATGGGTCTGATGGAATATGGGAATATGATGTTGCCATATCTTCAGTTTCCCCACACCCTCTCAGGAAAAACAGGAAATCCAAATTTTTATATGCAGTATGCTGATATTAAAATACTGACAACAAATTCACATTTTTATGAATACTGGGAAGACCATACAAATATCTGCAGACCAAGTTTCACCCATGGGCTGCCAGTGTATAACTTCTAATCTAGATCAAAATAGCAGTAGAATAGAGAGAGAGGTGAGATGGTTGAATAGTTTACCCTTAGATTGTTTTGTACCTCAGATTGTTTTGTACTTCATTTCGTAAAAAGTGCATCTCTTGTCCCTTTTTTCCATAAGGTAAAGACCAGAATTGCAAATATGATGTTTATTTATCCTCATAACAAAAAGACACCTTTGAAATGGTGGTTATATAAGACTCAAAATATGATTTTATTTGTAGATTATTGGGAATTGATTTTTTTCCTTTAATTAAGCAGTTATTGAGTGAGCATTTGCTCTGTGCCAGGCCTTCTGCTAGGTAGACTCTGAAAATCCTGAATAAGACCAAGTGCAAAGGCATGACAGTCTGCCACAGGAGAGGGAAAGGTGATAGTCTTAAAGGCGATAAGCTATAGTACAGTATGCCTTTATTTACTAATTTTTGTGTTAAGTGGGAAACTGGTTTTTATTGTTAGTTCTTGGGGGTTTTGTATAAGGCAGGATACACAAGAAATGTGCCTATAGTAGAGTTAATGAACCCAAGTCTATGGCAGCCCAGGAAACAGAATAGTTCTACCAAGGAATTGGGTAAAAGGATGAGCTTATTAGTGAATAGGGGTAGGGGGTGGGGCAGTTCCTGGCAGAAGAAACATATACCTCCAAGACATAAATACCTGGTGTTTGAGGAACTGTGAGGAGTACAGTGTGACAGAGTCATACGGACCTGGCAGGGAGTATAGCATACGTAAACCTGGAAAGATAAAGTTGAGGCTGTCTCAGCCCTGCCTCTTATGCCAAGTTAAGAAGTTTGGAGTTTGTTTTGTTTCGTTTTTTCTTTTCTTAAATTTAGGTCTGGAAAGCCATTGAGGAAATTCCTTTAAACAGAGGAGTGACAGGACCAGATTTTTATTTCACATCAGCGTGGCATCACTTTAAAGTAGCTCTGTCCAGTAGAAACACAATGCAAGCTACAAGTGCAAGCCACATAGTAATTTTAAGTGTTCTACTGGCCACACTAAAAAAGTGAAAAGAAACAGGTGAAATTAATTTTAATAATATATTTTACTTAACCCAGTATTTCCAAAGTAATATTATTTCAACAAGTAATCAATATAAACAATTATTGATGAGCTATTTTGTATTCTTTTTTTATACTAAATCTTTGTAATCCATTGTATATTTTACACTTACAGCCATCTCAATTCAGACTAGCCATTTTTAAAGATTTTATTTATTTATTTTTTCCCCCAAAGCCCCAGTAGATAGTTGTGTGTCATAGCTGCACATCCTTCTAGTTGCTGTATGTGGGACGCGGCCTCAGCATGGCCAGAGAAGCAGCGCGTCGGTGCGAGCCCGGGATCCGAACCCGGGTCGCCAGCAGTGGAGCGCGCTCACTTAACCACCAAGCCACGGGGCCGGCCTAAGACTAGCCATTTTTAAAGTGCTCAGTAGCCACATGTGGCCTGCGGCTACCTTACTGGACACTACGGCTCTAGACCCCACACCGTAGAAGGTGAATGGTGATGGGAATGAGAGGAAGAGTCTGTTGGATTGGTCCCAGTGAAAAATGGTGAGGGCCTGAACAAAAATATCGGCAGCAGTGATGTAGACAAGTAAACAAAGCTTTTGAAAGAATGGCATCATACTCTGTGTAGTCTTAGACAGCTTTTTTTTTTGCCAATCAGTATTAGGTCTCTATGATTGATCCATGTTGACGTCGGTAGCTGTAGTTTGTGTATCTTTATTGCTGTATAACTTCCCATTGTAAGTATATACTACTATATTTTATTCATTTTCATGTTGATTCGCCCTCCTCATTTTTCTTTCTTGTGAGGAAGATTAGCCCTGAGCTAACATCTGTTGCCAGTCCTCCTCTTTTTGCTGAGAAAGACTGGCCTTGGGCTAACATCTGTGCTCATCTTCCTCTACTTTATATGGGATGCCGCCACAGCATGGTTTGAGAAGCAGTGCCTCGGTACTCGCCCAGGATCTGAACCCTGGGCCACCGCAGCAGAGGGCACACACTTAACCGCTATGCCACCGAGCCGGCCTCCCCCCCTCCTTTTTGATATTACAGTGTTGCTATGGACATTCTTGTGCATGTTCTATAGTACACATCGAGTTTCTCTTAGATCTGTGTACTAGTAGATACTAATCCTTTGTGACATTTTTGCAGATACTTTCACCTAGTTTGTAGCTTGTTTTACATTCAAAAGCTTTTTGATTTTAATAAATTATTTTTCTGTAGATAAATTTAATCTTTTACGGTTAGCATTTTTTTCTTTAATCTTAAGAAATTCTTCCCTTCTCTGTGGTCACAAATTTTCTTTTATATTGTCTTTAAAAATTTTTAAAGACTCACTTTTTACAGTTAAGTCTTTAGCTCATCCAGACCATTTATTGAACAGTCATTCCTTGTGTTAATTACCTATTGCTACGTAACAAATTACCCCAGGCTTAGCCCTTAAAACAATAGGCATTTATTAACTCAGCTTCTGTGGGACAGGAGTCTGGGAGTCGCGTAGCTCAGTGGTTCTGGCTCAGGGTCTTCCATGAGGTTGCTGTCAAGCTGTTGGCTGGGGTTGCAGTCTTCTCAAGCCCTCCAGCTCACTCACACGGCCCAGATGACGGCAAGCCTCAGATGATACACTTCCAAGGCCACTCACATGGTTGTTGGTAATCCTTGGTTGCTCACCACAGGAGTCTCTGTAAGTTGCCTGAGTATCCTCCCAACATGGTAGCTGGCTTCCCCCCGGGGTCGGTGATTCAAGAGACTGAGAAAGGAAGACAGAAGTTCTGGTCTCTTTATTACCTAATCTCAGAAAGGACATCCCATTCTTTGTACCATATTCTATTCACTAGAAGCAAGTTACTATGTCCAGTCTGCACTTAAGGGGAGGAAAATTAATCTCCACCTTTTCAGGGGAGGAGGATCAAAGAGTTTGTGGACTTTTTTTTTTTTTGGGGGGGTGAGGAAGATTGGCCCTGAGCCAGCATCTGTTGCCAGTCTTCCTCTTTGTGCTTGAACAAAGCTAATATCTGTGCCAGTCTTCCTCTATTTTTTTATGTAGGATGCCACCATAGCATGGCTTAATGAGCTGTATGTAGGTCCATGCCCAGGATCCAAACCCTCGAACCCCGGGCCGCCAAAGCAGAGCACGTGGACTTAACCACTACACCAGGCCGGCCCCTGTAGACATATTTTTAAAAGCACCACACTCCTTTCCTTGGTAACAGTGCCAGCTGTTAGATAAAGTTTGTCTATACACACAGGTCTATTTCTGGCCTCTTTATTCTGTTCCATTGGTTCAATTTGTGTATCCTCTTTCATTTTTCTAATCCTAAATGTGGGTATATGCCCAAGACTCATTTCCTGCCCTTCTGTTTTCACCCTGTGTATTCATGCACATTGATGCTGAGAGAGTATCCATTCGTCTGTCTTCACCTATTGACTCTTACCTGAAGACTCTAAACTATGTGCTGTACATTACCTCAGACTTTTCATATCTGTAATCAGATTCCTTTTCATATATCTCTTCTTCATGGAAAAAAAAAATTCCTTGGTAGTTATGATCCTGATTATGGCCTGATTCAAGGCCCTAGATTAATCCGTGGGAGGCATTATTTCAGTGTTCAACAGTATAGGCTTTGATATCAGAGCTGCACTAAATTTTATCTATTTGCTGGATGTGTGTGACCTTGAGCAAAACAAAGTCCCTGCCCTCTTTGAGTTTACATTCAAAGACAAACAAATAATTAAGTACTTTCAGGCAGTGGTTATTACAATGGAGGAAAAATAGAGCAGCATAAATAAAGGGAATAGATAGTGTGGGGTGGGAGCATTGTTATTTAATGTAGTGTGGTTAGGGAAAGGCCTCTCTGATAAGGTCATATTGGAACAGGGAGCTGTGAAGTAGGAAATGAACCATGTATTCTAGGCCGAGGGAATATCCAGGGCAAAGGCTCTGAAGGAGGAGTTTATCTTATGTCTTTAAGGAATAGCAAGGAGACCGTTTTGTGTAAAGAGATTTGGCAAGGGAAAAAGTAGCAAGGTGAGATCAGAAATATTAAGGGAGGAAAGGATCTTGTAGACCATTATATGAACTTTGGTTTTTATTCCGAGAGAACTCAGAAGCCATTGGAGAGTTTTGAGCAGAGAATAAAGTTTTCTGCCTCATATTTTTAAAAGATCACCCTCACTGATCTGTTGACATTAGACTGAAGTAGGGGCACAGACAGAAGCAGGGGCATCAATTTAGAAGGCTGTTAGCATAGCATTCAGGCAAGAGGTAGTGGTGGTTTAGATCAGGATGTGGTGGTGGTGGTAAGAAGTCATCAGATTGCAAATATATTTTCTAAATAGAGCCATTAGCGTTTGCTGAAGGATTGAGCGCCTGGTCACTACACCATATCTGGGTTTTTTGTTTGTTTTATTTTGTAGAAAATTTAGAAGATACAAATAGAAAAAGGAATTATCTTTTATCTTCTGTTCAGAGGTGACTACTGTTAAAATTTTGATGCATAACCGGTCTCGTTTTTGTTGTGTGCATATGCATAGATGTAGACTTATGCACAGTGCATTGTTTAAACAAACTTGATATGTAATGGACATTTTTCTATATCATTAGATATTCCCCAGCATTTTAATGACTGCATAATGTTCCATTGTGTGAGTTGATTTGATTTGATTCCCTTTCAACATTTAGGATGCTTCTAGTTTCTTCCTGTTGTGGTTAGCACTTGAGAGAGCTTCATTCTTTTTTTTTTAAGTATATGCATGATTAGGAAAACAAATTTCCAACTACTTTTTTGAGACCTGAAGATACCCACAAGTGAGGCCTTACAAGCTCATGAAATAGCATCTCCTCTTTGCTTACAGTCTCTTGGCTTTACACTTACCCTTGGGTTCCAAATAAAAATACCTCCAATTTACCCCTTTTGATTTTGATACTAATAAATAAAACTTCCTCTGAATTTCATACTAATATTTAGTGGGTACACTGGACTACGAGCAAATGAATTGTTATATTGGCTGGTAAACTAATTTCAGTATTGTACTTGGGAAAATAAAACCACATTTGTTGAGAGTCACAAATAAATTTTTAAATATTTTTCACCATTTATGTTTAATTTGTAATTAAGGATTTCTAGAATGTTAATGAGCCAGTTTTTAATAATCAATATATTTAAGGTTTTAATGACCCATGTTTTGGGTACAGTAATGCTTCTTCCTTTTTCTTTCTTTTTTTTTGTTTGTTCTCACTTTGCATAGATTGCTTCTATCTTTGCTTTTGCCACCTGTGGAGGTTTTAAGGGCAGAACAGAAATTCAAGTGTCTTGTCCTTCTAAAGGAGTTCATGACAATAAAACGATTACAGCCACTTTTGGTTATCCATTCAGGTGAGTTACTTGTTTGTTTTTATGGTTTAACAACTCTTTTTACTTTCATATTGACTGATTAAGATTTCCAGCAATTTATTGATCTTGGGGAGTAGGAAATTATAAGTTGCATGCTCATTGGTCACCAGTGAACAGTGCTACTCAAACTGTGGTATGTAGACCAGTGCCTGTCTGCAAACTGTTTTCCTGGTCTGTGATGAAATAAGCAGAGAAAAATGAAAGTAAGCATTTAGAAACTTTTATATGACATTACCGTGACATTTTTGTTCTGTCATCCCACAGTTGATTGGAAATTTAAGAACAAAACAAAACAGAGATTGCTCCACACTAAGATTGCTTAGTGTGAGAAGCCAGGATGTGGAAGCAAACACAACTTAGGAAAAATCAAAATTTCTCATGTATTTGCAATTACTAAATAATAGTGTTCTTTATATAGTTTAAAGATATGTATTTACATAAAGTGAAGAGTTCCTATGTTTCTTTCATTAGTGTAAAACCTTATTTTCTTACTCTGAAACTAAAATGAATGTTTTGTTTGTGAATTCTTCTGTTTGAACTTCAGTATTCATTGAAAAGTTTATTGAATCTCCGTGTCCTGTGTTTAAGCCTGGATGTGAGTCTTCTTCCACTTACTGCTTACTTGAGCTCTCTAGGACTCAATGTTTCTGTCCAATAAATTGGAAATGTTACATTTTCAGGTTGTTTTGGTGATTAAATAAAATCTTGCATTGAAGATACGTCAGATAGCAAGTGTTTGGTAGTCATTGCCTTAACATCTCCCAACCCTTCTCTTATAAAGTTTCTGTACAAGGTACTGTTACAGCATCTTTATTGATAGGTGCTTTTGCCGTTTATGGATGGGGAAGATTAAAGATGATGTGAAGTTAGCAGCTAATTAATCCAGGGTTAAAATGTGAATCATTATTATTGGCTCTCCTGGTGCTAGTCACACAGACTCTGCTTCCTAATAGGGAATATCATGTCTCAAATTGTAAACTATTTCATATCAGACCTCTTAATCTGCTAAGTTGTTATTGCAGGAAGATAGTATCTGGATGTAAAAGTGTTTAATTCAGTCTATATTCAGTCTATCATAGACCAGTTACCAGGTATAATTTATACTCTTTATGTACATTTCTTACAAAAATTTTAATTGACTTAAATATTTGAATTTTCTCTTTTTTTCCTCAAAGGAAAATGTTTTTAATATGTTTGGGGAGTATTTTTTGAAATGTCACTTCAATATTCTGCATATGTATTTCTCTCTCTGTTGGAAGAGTCTAAGTAATTCATACATTTATTTGAACCTTTTTTTAATAGGTTGAATCAAGCATCATTTCAGGCACCTTCAGGTGTAAATGTGTGTGAGGTAGAATGGAAACGTCATGTCCTTATCGGAGATTACTCTTCTTCTGCGCAATTTTATGTTACGTTTGCAGTCTTTGTCTTCCTGTACTGCATGGCCACTCTTCTGCTCTATCTAGGTTATACAAACTTGTATCGGGATAGTCGGAAACTTCCCATGGCTGTAAGTAATCACTTTCTTTTTATACCAAAATAATTTGTATAGAATATGTGTACATTATATTTGAAGTTAAATGCAGATTTTCTTACACTGGAAATAAAAATTCTTGGCATAAACCAGTTCAACATATTTTTGTCCTGTGTTTGCCCCGAGGTTGAGCTTTCTGTTGTTGTCATGTTTAACCAGTTCTTTTAGCCTGTTTACAGCACTTGCTCTGTACTCCAGGGAGTCCAGAGGTTGGTTGATTTGTTTCTAACTGTATTTTAACCTGGAAAGAGCTCAAATATGTGATAGAGCATATTAGGTTGCAAGTAGCAGAGAAATGAATGCCTTTGGTTTGAAGAATTGCTGCCATACTAGTAGTCTCATAACTGTGTTCCTACTTCTTACCTTTTTTCTCTTTTTTCAGAGACCCTCTTTATGCTTCTCTAGTGTCTTATTGAGCTTAATAGTCTATATCAGGAACTAGCAAACTATGGCCCACAAGCTAAATCTGACTCACTGTTGTTTTTTTTTAAATAAAGTTTTTTTGGAACACTATCATTTACATATTGTCTGTGACTGCTTTCATGCTGCAGTGGCAAAGTTAAGTAGTTGTGACAGAGATCCAAAGTATATACTGTCTGACCCTTTTCAGGAAAAGTTTGCTGACTCCTGGGCTATATTCCTAAACTCTTTAATATTTGACCCAGGTAATTCTTATATTCAGCATTAGTGGCATTCATGAGCTAATTTTGAGTCTTTGAGGTGGCAACAAAAGATCTGGATTTGAAGTCTTAACACCTTTCTTGGCTTCAGAGTCTGCTGAGCTAGAAATAAAAATAATCTCTGAGATTTAGTTAGTAGAATCTGCCCTGGATTCTTGGTGGCAAATCCAGAGATAAGCCATGTTTTTAAGCTGGACCACCACTACAAAAGAATAACTACAAAGTCAGTATTAGTGTTATTGACTTGAAGGAAGAACAGAGGTGTTTTTGTGCTACTGGTCATTTATATTTATGAGAAAACACTGACATCTGCTAATTATTTGTGAAGTTACTTCAAAGAAGGCTATTTGGGTATGAAGAAATTATTAAATAAGGTAACAGGTTTTATTTATTTATTTATTTTTTAATTTTTGCTGCATGGATCATAAGAATGCAAATGGTAAGTAAGGAATAAAACAGTCTTTTATCACTCATATTTATTCCATTTCTTATATCTGAGAAGAAATTCTTAAACCAGTCGTTTTCATAAAATACTTCTTGGTTATTAGGTGCTTTTCAAAAAGATAGACATCAAGTATTTAATTTGCGATGCTTACTCGACAGAAATTACATATTAGGAATCTACAACTTTTGCACACTTTCAAGACTTATTTTAAAAAGAAGTATGATCATATCAATAATTATATTTTGTTAAAATTCTTTATAATTTAAATTCTAAATGAAAACATTTCTTGCTGTTTTGTCATTATGCCAATACATTTTTAAATTAAATCGAGAAATGAGCCTTTTATTTCTCATAATTTTGTTTGGTAAGCTTTAAAAATACCACGTTTTTAAAAGCAACATTCAAATCTATCTTTGTAGAGGGTTTTTCCATCTAGTAAAACTGATCTAGTTGCATCATTCAGCAAGTTAAAAGTAATTTTCCACCTCAGAGTGATCAATTAGTGGTCATATAGAGGGAGAATCCAGAATTGGTTCCTTAAGTCATGTTTTGTTGATTGTCTAATAGATGTTTCTTGTCTGTTCCCTTTTTAAGTAAGTATAGCACTTCTTTGTGTTAAGTAGCAGGAGTTTAAGGGTTCTAGGTCATGTGGAGAATCAGGAATATCATAAAACAAAGCCAGCCAAAGATAGGGTATCCCAAATCCTGAAGATCTGTTGTGAATCGTACTCTAACTTACTGGTAGGACCAGGGCTGCCACAGGCAGCTGCAGGTTGTGCGTTGCAGAACTCCAGGTGGCACCTGTTGACATAGATTGCAGCTCAACCAGAGTCCTGAGTAGGACAAAGACTAGTTTCAGAAGAGCCCATGTTTCCGCCACCTCCCCTCACCCTGAGGTTACTTGTGCATTATTTCAGAAATTCATATATTTTGAAATATAAGAATGTCATGCCTTAAGCCATCAGCAGAGTAGATTTAAAGAGCATAATGAGAACAGAGTGTGTTTTTTAATAAGGAATTTGGAAGGAAGAAACCTGAAAATTAAGAGAATTTGAGATATATTGGTCAAAGCTATGAACTTAGCCCAGAGAGAACTTGTTTAACATATGATAACCTCATACTATTTATCAGTTCTGCAGAAGGCACTGTATTTCTAGCAAGTGTTTAGAAAATGTCTATCTGCAGCAACTGCAGCAAAAAGTATAACAGTACAGCAGCAAAAAGAGAGTATTCCCACACTGCAAAAAATTTAGGCTATAATGTTTCTATCCTTTTCTCTTTGATCTACATTTTTTTAAGAGGACCAGTAGCAGTAGAGAGCTCAAATGCAAAGTGCAAATAACTCCGTGTTTGTAAAATTAGTTACTGTTTTTGGTTCTCTAATCACAAGGCATTTATTCAATGCCGTCTTGACCAAGGTCGTCAAGATGTATTTATCGCATAGTTTCTGTGTCTCATAAATGGTCACTGCTGTTTATCCTAAATAAATGACTAAAAGCTGGTTGGCAAAAATAATTAAAAGCTAATCAAATTTATTTAAGAAACAAAATACTTCTGTGATGAGCTCCAAAACCCATTTCTGAGCTTGGAGAGATTTTTGCTGCAGATGTGTAAGAACTCATAGCTTTGGGTGTACCCAAATGCTCAGAATACGTAACGTTAAAAGATACAGATTTTACGTTATTCCCACTTTGGTCATTAATTTAAAGGAAGACCAAACAAGGTAGAACTTATACTTTATATTATACAAATACATATTTTTAAAAAGTGTTATTTAGATCTTTGCAACCAATACAAGTTGACAAAATTTTAGTTTCCCAGTGGAATAGATTAAGTAGGGAGGACAAATGTTTTTTTTCCTTTCTTCATCTTATTAGTTCAATAAAAAACTATCAGAATATTAAAAATGTCAGTCCTAGGGGCCAGCCCCATGGCCTAGTGGTTAAGTTCGGCACACTCTGCTTTGGCGGCCTGAGTTTGGTTCCCGGGCACAAACATCACTCCTTAATGGCCATGCTGTTACATACATACAAAATAGAGGCAGATTGGTACAGATGTCAGAGTGAATCTTCCTCAGGAAAAAAAAAAAAAAAAACTTCAGTCCTGTTCTTGGAAATGTAATAAGCGGCAAAGAATTTAATAGAAAATTACTAGTGGTGTCTTGAGAGAGATTTTTTTTGTCCTTTTCTTAATATAATAAGCATTCTTAAAATTTCATCATTATGAATTTAAAGAGACAAGTCATCCTGGATGTGTGCTTTTCATCATTTCATTATCCATATCATGGAGAATTAGATTTAAGTAAAGTTACAGTTTTTCCACAACAGTGTGAGAAAGCAGGAGAAGGGTAAGGGAGTTGAGAGTATATGCAAGGGATTACAGTGAAAGACCTTAGAATATAAATTAGTTAAGGAGAGAAACAGTAAAAAACTGGTAAGATCAGATTGTAGGTCTTGTGGGGTCAAAGGATTTTTGGGGTTGGGGTACCAGAGAGAATGAGCTAGAAAAAGAGGTGATATGGGGGAGTGGGATGATTAAAACAGAGATTATGGAGGGATACAGTTTTTGGTGATAACAGGGTCTAAGGTATGATCCTGGGGGAGCCAGTGGCTTAGGTAAGATTGTGGTGAGGGCTATGTAAAATTTTGATTTCTAGTGTAAAAATCTTAGACTCCTAAGATGATTGAGTCTTGTTTACTGTTGTGGCTCAGGCACTGGGCTAGTAATAATAAACAGCTATGTTTACTATGTTGGCTATGGCCTTTTTTTATAAAGTATATCATGAAGGCCATTTCTCAGTGCCATAGGGTTCAATGTGATCTCAATTTTTTCATTGTGGATTTGAAATTTAATATTTTTAAATTGACTGTTCATTATTCACTCATACTTGTTTTTGTTTTAGGACTTTGTTGTTACTCTTATCGCCACTTTTTTGTGGTTGGTGAGCACTTCGGCCTGGGCTAAAGCTCTTACAGATATTAAAATAGCTACCGGTCACAATATTATCCAGGAACTTGGATCTTGTAATCAAATAGTGTTGTGTTATTTTGGCTCTGTGACTAGTATGGGATCCCTAAATGTGTCTGTGGTATGTATGCAGTATTTATAAAATATTTTATTTTACTTATTAGAAAAACCTTACCAGTAATTTAAGAAAACAATAGCTTTTAGTAAATCTCATGATGAATAAATTGGTTTTTATTTTTACTAAGGTATCAGAATCCTAGTTTTACCATATAGTCTTTGCCTTTATAACAATGAAGAAAAGTTTAAGAAAATTATTACTTGTAAACAGATTTTAACAAGATCATGATTGAGTCTATCTTTTCATTAAAATTGACTAGGCAAGACTTTTACCTGAAAGGTGCTAATAGTAGTCACTACACTTATTTAGACTATGTGCCAGGCATTGTGCTAAGGGCAATACACTCATATCCTGTTTAAGTTATTCAACAATCCTAAGAGGAATGTAGGAGGTGGTATTATCTTCATCTTACAACTAGGAAAAAATGTAGCTAGTATGTTAATTTGCCCAACGTGTCACACAGCTACAAGGTGGAAAACCAAGGTTTGAAACAAATCTAACTTTAGAGCCCATTCTCTAATCTGACTTTCTCTGAATCTATGATTCATAAATAATCTTATGGTTTCTTAAATAATCTAAAAAATTTGGTCTATATAAATTTATATGTGATTTAGTTTTCTGTTTTCCCAAAATACAGATAAATGTATTATTAAATATATCATTAATATACTGGGTATATTGTGTTTAGTGAGGTCTCGTGTCTTTTCAAGAAAATATTTTTCCCATGCATGAAGTCAGCTGTGCCCTATAAAGCAATTTGGCCAAATTTTTGTTTTATAACTTTGTAATTTAAAAGTTTTTTTGCATTTATATTGACACTGATCTGAGATGGACGATTTCAGAAATGTTGTCTTTGTGTGCAAATACACAAAAAGATATAAAGCATTGGCCTTCAGTAATATGATGGTACTCTCAAGCCTCTTACCCCACTCTTCATAAGTCACTGTTACTGTATTCGTAAAAAACCATGAAAATAGGGTAGCTTCAGTTTGTTCATCTCTGAGACTTTCATCTTGTCAGATTTATACCTGGGAAGACTCATTTCTATTAGCTTGGCCATATAGGATGTGAAGTCAAGTTGTTCTGTGACGCCTTTCTGTTCTGACTGTAGCTGTTGGGGTCGGGGAGATGGTAGTGGGGGATAAAGTAGGAAATAGGGAAAGATACACAAAGGCAATTTATAACCATTCAGATGGGAGAAAAGTGAGAGCCCCTCAAAGAAGGAAACATGGGTTCCTGTTCTTCCTCTTTACCCGGAAGCACTGAAGTCTACATACAGAGTAATAAAAGGAGGGTTTTAGGTACTTTTCTCAAATTTAATCCCATCTTTCCAGTAATAATGAGCATGCAAAAATAAGATTTCTTTTAGTCGTGATGTTATTATATGTTACAGATTTAGAGATTTAGCTTTATTTCATTGAGAATAAGTCATTGTGTATCCAAATTTGGCATTGAAATGGAAACGCTTCCTTTTTTATTCCACTCTTTATGTAGTTTTAACTTTAAATGAAGTAATGGTATACTGCCTGCACATGTTAAATGTTTAAAGGAAAACTAAGATGGGTATGAAGTTTTAAGTAGATATTAGATTTTAATGTTTATTTTCTATTTCTTAGATCTTCGGCTTTCTGAATATGATACTTTGGGCAGGAAATGCATGGTTTGTGTACAAGGAGACCAGCTTACACAGTCCATCGACTACTTCTGCTTCCCATGGCCAAGGAGGCAGTCCACCTCCTTCTGGAATGTAATGAAAGAGAGAAGTACACTGTATGAAATACACGTCCATACTATGACTTATTGCCAACATCTTGAGAAGCATTATTGGTTTCTAATAAAAGTAATGGCTTTTTCAATAAATTGGTGGGTTTAAAATTTTGCTGCTTTTTTACATAAAGCCTGTGCCTTTCCTAAAAATTTAAGATGTAAATGTATTCTCACATGTAAATTTGAAAATTCAGGGGGCCTATTATGAGATAATACACATTTTTAAATGAACAGTAATTTCTTCACTAAGTTGTTTGCCTTTCAAAGTGTTTACACCTTAAGCCTTAACATATATCTTCACTCAGAAAAGAGTTCTATTGTCATATCATAATAAGAAGAAAATCTCTATTTAGAATATACACTACTGTAAGTTTGTACAGATCACATACCTAAGACCTGTCTTTGTTTAAGAAAGCCTTGATTACATAAATCGTATTTAGAAAAAACATATTTAGTTCAGAATTTATATCTGAACATTGTTTATATGTTATGAAAAATTTTTAATTGCAAAGACTGGGAGTGTGTTTTATTTGTTTTTCTAAATGACCTACAGTACTTAATAGGTGTACTAAAATTGTTTTGGGAGTGGGGTTTGGAAATTTCTAATAGATGTAGAGTTTTAATTGAGTAATTCTGTTGCATGAGGTGTAAGCTTCCATTATGCTGGTTGTTTAATAGACTTGCTGTGTAAGTAGAAAGAACATAGTTCAACTAGGTATTTTGATATCTATGGGCATTACTCTTAGTGATGTTTGCTGTCCTTTGTTGCTCATGCTACTTAAATGTAGGCTGAGAGCTAGTCTCCTTTCAAGTGGAGTAAAATAATCCACCTTTTTTTGCAGGCCCTATTCATAGGGTTACCAAAAATTAAGATTGCCTTTTACTTTTGAAACATTTAACAGTAAGATTCAATGAAGTTGCTATTTTGAGTTTAGCATTGATATTGCAGAAATAAATGTGATTCGGATTTCATGTTTCTTAATGTCCATTCTTATTTCACACATGGGTGATTAAGGAATTATGCATCATAAACAGGAACCTGAGTGAGCTGTATTATGGGTGCACTGTCTTTGCACACACATTTGGTTATGTTCTGAATACAGGGCTTCTTCACATTTTGCTTCCTTGTCTTTTTGTTGTACAGGGCCAGATTTCCTGTTCTTACCACATGATTGTTTATATGTGAAGGGCATCTTGCTGTTGCCTTATTTTTGTTGCTTTTGTTCATGACGAGAATTGTCAATATGAGAATGTATATCTTTTATGCAACCAAGTTAATAAAGAAGTTAAAAGAAAAAGTGTACTGATTGTTATATTAAAGAAACCTTCAGGCTGGCCCGGTGGCACAGTGGTTAAGTTTGGTGAGCTCTGCTTCAGTGGCCCAGGTTCACAAGTTCAGATCCCGGGTGTGGACCTATACTACTCATCAAGCCATGCTGTGGCGGCGTCCCACGTACAAAATAGAGGAAGGTGGGCACAGATGTTAGCTCAGGGCTACTCTTCCTCAAGGAAAAAGAGGAAGATAGGCAACAGATGTTAGCCCAGAGCCAATCTTCCTCACCAAAAACAAAAGAAACCTTCATCTTACAGGCATGAGCAATGCAAAATGGAATTGATTTCCAGAGCAGGAAATAGAATATCATAATAGTTTTTTTCCTTTTTGGCAAGGAATAAAAGAGACAAAACATGCTTTGGTGACCCTGGTTCTATCCTCTTTTCTTTCAATCATTTAAAAAAATGCTTATTTGCAACTTTCTGGTTACATCTTTCTGATAAACCTTTTCTAGTTGACTGTCCAATTAGGCAATAGAGACTCTTGATTAAGAGAGTGTGCTCTGGGGGCCAGCCCAGTGGCATAGTGGTTAAGTTCACGCACTCTGCTTCAGCGACCCAGGGCTCGCAGGTTCGGATCCCGGGTGCAGACCTACTCATCATTCATCAAGCCATGCTGTGGGGGCGTCCCACATACAAAATGGAGGAAGACAGGCTCAGATGTTAGCTCAGGGCCAATCTTCCTCACCAAAAAAAAAGTGTGCTCTGGAGCCAAACTGCCCGAGTTTGAATCTTGGTTTCACCGTATACCAGCTGGTTAACTTTAGGTGAATTACTTATGCCTGTAGCCTCCATTTGCTTATCTGAAAAATAGGAATAAGAGTACTGACCTCAGAGTGTTTATGAGGATGAAATGAGTTAATAAATGTAAAATATTTAGAACAGTGGCATATAGTAGATACTTTATAAATATTGGCTGTGATTACTAACTTTTGATAGCATCTAATATAGAGATGCTTAACCTGGAGTCCATGGGGCTGAAGAGGGAAGGATGGTGCTCTTGGGCAGAGAGGCAGGATAAGCTTCAGGATTATGTGGATCTCCCTTTAAATTCCTCAACAAGTCCTGGATGATTTGGTGTTTATTTTTCTGTTGGTGGTAGATGTACATAAAGTTAATGACATTAGGAGTTAATAGCTATTGAGATAACAGGAGATCTAGAAAGAAGTCCATTCTGTTGCCTTTTCACTCCCTGATTTTGAGTCAACATTACAAGGTTAGGCAATTTATAGGATAATTTCCAGGACAGAGCAATGAAAGCTTTGACTTACTAGGTAATAGGTTGCAGAGAGCTATTTATAAACAGCATCGTTACTGGGCCGGCCCCATGGCTTAGCGGTTAAGTGCGCATGCTCTGCTGCTGGCGGCCGGGGTTCGGATCCCAGGCGCGCACCGACGCACCACTTCTCCAGCCATGCTGAGGCCGCGTCCCACATTCAGCAACTAGAAGGCTGTGCAACTGTGACATACAACTATCTACTGGGGCTTTGGGGGAAATAAATAAATAAATAAATTTAAAAAAAATTAAAAACCAGCATCGTTACTAATGTTTTTGTGAATTGAGGTCACTTGGATAAAAATACTTAAAGTAATTTTTAACCCGCTGTAAACGTTAAGGTAGTATTGCTTGTTATGTACTTTGTTTCACACTTGATTTTTAAATTTTTAATTATGTAGTATTTCAGATAAGTATAAGTAATATATAACCAAGTTCCCGCTACCAGATTGAACAGACGTTAACATTTTGCATTATTTCTGTCAGATTTGTTTTGGTTTTGTCTTTTTAAAGAAATGAAACATAGGGCCAGCCCCAGTGGCCTTGTGGTTAAGTTTGGCACCAAGCTTAGGTGGCCCAGGTTCAGTTCCCGGGCACGGACCTATACCACTTGTGTGTCAGTGACCATGCTGTGGCGGCAGCTTGCATACAAAATGAGGAAGACTGGCAGCAGATCTTCAGCAAAATCCTCAGAGAAAAGAAAGAAAGAAAGAAAGAAAACATTACAGATACAGTCTTTTCCTTGCTGAAGTTTAGTTAGATTTCTCTCACCTTTTGTTGTTGCAAATAGCACTGAAATAAATTTTTTGTGAAATGTTTGAAGGCTGCTCTAGGCTGTATCACTAGAGGTGGAACTGTTGGAATGTAAGATATTCACATTTTCAGCTGTAACCTAGGTATTACAGAATTGTTCAGTCAAGTCCTTTTACCAATTTAGTCTCCCACCAATATGTAAGAGTCCCCGTTGCACCACATTCTTGCCAATACTTGATGTTATTGGACTGTTGTCAATCTGATAGGTTTGAAATGATGTCTTTGATGTTTTTTAATTTGTGTTTCTCTGATTGCTATTTGAGGTTGGCGAACTTTTTCTGTATTTATTGGCCACTTAGGTTTCCACTATTCTATTGCCTATTCATAGCCTTTGCCAATTTCTCTATTGTGGTGTTTGTCTTTTTCCTATTGATTTGAGGTGCTGTTTATTCTGGATACTAATTCCTTGGCATTGGTATAGATTGCAGATGCCATGCCTTACATTTTCACTTTATGATTTTTGTCATACAAAAATTTATCTTAAAATTCGTGTAACTTTCTTCCTTCATGGTTTGTGCTTTTTGTCTTGAGAAATCCTTCTCAATGTCATAAAGATACCCACCTCTATTTTCTTCTCAATATGTTAGTTTTGTTTTTCACTTATTGGTCTTTAAGCCATTGGGAGTGTATTTTTGTGTATAGTTTGAAGTAGGGATCTAATTTTTATAATTTTCAATACTGATACCCAATTTTCATAGTATACTTTATTTAAAAGTTCATTTTTTAGTCACTTCTGTCATATATCAAGGTTCCATATTATTTGTAGTTCCATCTGTATGCTCTATACCAGTACCATATCTAGTCCTATCAACTTTTAATTATATGTAACTTTACAGTAAGAATTACTATCTAATAGGATAAGCACCAGGATACCATCATTATTGTTATTCAGAGTTGTCTTGGCTATCTTGAGCCCTATACTTTCATAAAAATTTTAGGATCAGCTGGTCAAATCATAAAAACCTTTGTGGAATTTCAGTTGAAAGGAATTGCATTGAATTTATAGATCAATTTGGGAGAATTGTCATATTTATAACACCAAGGCTTTGTACCTATGAACACAGTCTATCTCTCCGTTTATGTCCTTCAGTAAAGTTATAATTTTCTGTATGAAGATATAGAATATATCTTCATATATTCTATATGAATAATTAGATTTACGTATATGTATCTTGTAGCCTTTGTTACTATTATACATAGTAACATGTAAGTTATATTCTAAATTAAATAGTAATTTTTATTGCCGACACACAGGACTTCTGCTGATTCTTACCTACAAGGCAACCTTTCTAAACCTCTTATTAATTTTAACAATTTGTAGATTCCCCTACTTTTTATGTGGATAATTATATCATCTGCAAATAATGATAGTTTTGTTTCTTCATTGTGTTTGGAAATTAGATTAAACCCTTTATCTCCTATTATCTTTCTCTAATTATAGTTACATGGTAATTGTCATTAAAATCCATGAGAAATAGAAAATGTATACTTATTTGAAAATAGAATAGCTACAATTTTGTTTCAGTATAGCAGACTTAACCACAAATTTACACCATATTGTATCTTGGTCATTCTAGTAGTAATATATAAAATTTGATAAATATCAACAATTCTTGTGGAACAGACAAATAAGTGGAAAATAAACTGATGAAAATAAGATAATACTATTATACGATATATTTATAATGCTGTCATACAGAGTCTATTTCTTACTTTTACAATTTGGATTTTGCTTGTACAAGAATAATAATTACAAGTGAAGCCTTGCTTGCTAGTTGAATTTGAAAAATGTGGTTAGATTTTTTAAAACAGTTTTATTCAGGTATAATTGACATACAATAAGCTACACATATCTAAAGTATACAATTTAATAGGTCTTTATATATCTGTAAAACTGTTACCACATCAAGATAATGAACCTATATCAATCACTCCCCCAAAATTTTATTACGTCCCTTGGTAAATCCCTCTCACCCATCCGTCCCACTTATTTCCTGGCAACCGTTTATCTTTGTCACTGATAGTTTGCATTTTCTAGAGTTGTGTGTAAATAGATCAATATAGTATATATTCTTTTTGTCAGACCTCTTTCACTAAGCATGATTATTTTGAGATCCATGTTGCATATATCAACATTCATCTGAGTGTTATTCCGTTGTGTGGATGGATATACCGCAAATGGTTTATACATTCACCTGCGGGTGGATATTTGGACTGTTTCCAGTTTGGGGCAAATACAAGTAAAGTTGCTGTGAATATTCATGTAAAAGTATTTTCATGGACATATGCTTCTCTTGGGAAAGTAGCTAGGAGTGGGATAGCTGAATCATATGGTAGGAATGGTTTAATTTTTTAAGAAACTGCCAAAGTGGTTGTGCCATTTTAAATTCCCAATAGCAGTGTAGGAGAGTTTAGATACTTCGTATCTTCATCAATACTTGGTATGGTCAGTCTTTTTAATTTTAGCTATTGTAATAGGCATGTATCTCATTGTGGTTCTAATTTGCCTTTCTGTAATGGCTAATGATGTAGAGCATCTTTTCACGTGTTTATTTGCTAATTGTATATCTTTGGTGAAGTATCTATTCAAAACGTTTGTCCACTTTTATCAGGTTTTTTCTTACTGAGTTGTGAGAGTTCTTTAGATATTCTAGGTACAAGTCCATTATTGGTCTTGTCATTTCATTCTCAGTCTTTTAAAGAACAGAAGTTTTTAATTTTGATCAATTCAAATTTATCATGTTTTCCTTATGGATTGTGCTTTTAGGGTTGTATCTATGAAATCTTTGTAAAACTCAAGGTCATAAATATCTTCTATATTTTTTCTCTAGAAGTTTTATAGTTTTAGGTTTTACATTTTGGACTATGATATTGATCAAAGTTTCTTTTTTTTTTGGCATATGGATATCCAATGCCAAAAAAATGGTTCCAGCACCATTTGTTGAAAAGCAGTTCTTTCTCCACCGAATTGCGTTTTTACCTTTGTAAAAAAATAAGTTGTCCCAAATGTGTGGGTCAATTTTTGCACTATATTCTGGTCTGCTGACCCATTTCTCTATCTTGATGCCGATACCACACTGTCCTGATTACTGTAGCTTTATAGTAAGTCTTGAAATCAGGTAGTGTTAGTCCTGCAACTTTGTTTTTCTTTTTCAAGTTGTTTGGCTGTTAGAGATCTTTTGCATTTCCATATGAATTTTAGAATCAGCTTGTGAATTCTACAAAAAAGCCTACTGGGATTTTGATTGGAACTGTGTTGAATCTAAGCTCGACTTGGGAAGAGTTAACATCTTAATATTGAGTCTTCTGACTCGTGAAGTTGGTACAACTTTCCATTTACGTATGTCTTTAACTTCTCTCAGCAGTGTCTTGTAATTTCCAGTGTACACGTTCTGTACATGTTTTGTCAGATTTATCCCTAAGTAGTTAATATTTTTGATGCCATTGTAATCAATATTTTTATATAGAAATACAATTTATTTTTGTATTTTGATCTTGTATGCTGCAATCTTGCTAAATTCACTTATTCTAGTAGATATGAACTATCGCATAGGTTTCCATTCCAAGGTACAGTTTGAGTCCCTGTCACAATCTGATTGTCTTCGGGTATTCACCATACCGCATGAGCCATCACCACAATCCCAGGCGATGGAAATGACACATTCATCATTGGTTCTGCTGCAGCTTCATTTCCTTGATGGGAAGATCACTTCCTCAGCTTTCTCTGTCCTACATTAAGACTGCTGCGTTTTGCTGGAAAAAATCATTCAACCGTGCAGACTGATACTACTATAAATGTCTGGAATTTTGCTGGGTCTCCTTATCCATCCCTAGGGAGTTCTCACCATTCTTCACCATTTGTATGCATTTCCTGAGACTGCTATACAAATTACTACAAACTTGATGGCTTGACACAACAGAAATTTCTTCTCTCACTGTTCTGGAGGCCAGAAATCCAAAACCTGTTTTCCTCTGAAATAAAGGTGTCAGCAGGGCTGCACTCTCTCCAGAGGCTCTAGGGGAGAATCCACTCCTTGCCTCTTCCAGCTTCTGGTGATAGCTAGTTTCCTTGGCTTATGGCCACATCACTCCAATCTCTGCCTCTGTCTTCACATTGCCTTCTCTTACCTGTCTGTGTGAAATCTCCCTCTGCCTCTCATAAGGACAATTATGATGGCTTTTAGGCCCCACTGGATAATCCAGAGAGTAATCTCATCTCAAAATCCTTAATCACAACCACAAAGACCGTTTTTCCAAGGTAACATTTACAAACTCCAAGGATTAGTATTTGATATTTTTGATGGTCATTATTCAACCTACTGTACTATTCAAAAATAATTCTGCTATGAAATATAGCACATACATAAAGTATATGAAAATGTACATGTACAGGTGTCTGACCAAGAAACAACATTAATTACCAATGCCTCTCAAAGTTCTCTCGCTACCCCTCCCTGATTAGATCTTCGATTCTAAATATGGTGCTAATCTCTTCTTTTCTTTGTAGCTTTTACTATCCTAAATAATACGTGGCTTTGATTATCTGCTTTTGAAGTTTATAAAAATAAACTCACAATTTTTTGGCTTACGATAATTGATTATCAACATTATCCATGTGGATGAATTTAGCTGTAGTTTATTCATTCTCACTGGATGTAGTTTCATTGTATAAATATACCACAATTCATGTATCCCTCCTATTGATGGACATTTGGGTTGTTTGGAGTTTTTGCTATTATGAACAATACAGTGGAATTGCTGAGTTGTAGGATATATGCCTATTCAACTTAGGTAATGCCACACCATTTCTCAAAATGGTTGCACCAATTTACATTCCCTCCAGTAGTGGATTCACAGTCTCACCAACACTTGGATTTGTTTCACTGTTTAATTTTTGCCGATTTGGTGAGTGTGAAGTATTTCACACCTGTTTTAATATCCCTGATTATGAATGAGGTTAAACATCACTTCTTAATGTTCATATTCTTTCTATGAAATTACTGTTTTTGTTGTTTCTTCTTTTTTTCTTATTGATTTCTTGTAGTTCCGTAATATTCTGGATACTGTTCCTTTTGCTTATGTGTGTCACAAATGTCTTTTCACAGGCTCATGAAATAAGTCGGAAAGTGTTTGCCCTTATTCTATACTCTGAAGTAGTTGGTGTAAGACTGGAATTGTTCATTCCTTGAATATTTGATAGAACTCACCATTAATACCATTAAGACCTGGAATTCTCTTTATGGGACGATTATTTTAAAATTACTGACTCAGTCTCGTTTGTGATTATAGGGCTATTCAGGTTTTTAAATTTTTCTTGAATCAGTAATATTTTTGAGGAATTTTTCCTTTCATCTGAGTTTTCAAATTTATTAGTATGAAGTTCATAATAGCTTGTTAATTACATTTCTAATGTCTACAGCATCTGCTGTTATATCCTTTCTTCATATTATTTTTATGCCCATTTTTTTGATCCATATTGCCAGAGGTTTGTCAATTTGATCCGTCTTTTCAAAGGATAAAGTTTTGACTTTATTGATCCTTGCTAGTTTGTTTTCTTTTTTTTATTACTGCTCTTGTCTTCATTACCTCTTTCCTTCTACTTTCTTTGGCTTTGTTTTGCTGTGTTTTTTTCCCCTAACTTGAAATGGGTACTTAGCTCATTAATTTTTCAACCTTTTTTTGTAATATGCACATTTGATATTTTATATTTTCCACTATCTACTGCTTTAGCTTTATCCTACAAGTTCTCAATATGTGGTATTTTTGTCATTTTAGTTCTAAATATATTCAAATTTTCCATTATAATTCTTCTTGGATCCATTGGTTATTTAGTGATGTGTTTCCAAACATATAGGATTTTCTTTTTTTTTTTTTATTGACTTCTGAGGTAATTGCATTGTGGTCTCTGCAATAATCAAGCCTTTAAAATTTGCTTTGACTTGTGTTTTTTGCCTAGTTTGTGTTCAAAATTTTTAACTACTTCGTGTGCCTTAAAGAATGTATATTCTATTGAGTGCGGTGTTCTATATTTGCCCTATATTTCAGGTTATTGATTTTATTGTTTAACTCTTCTATATGTTAACTGAAGCACATGTAAAATAAGGATACAATATGTTAAAAATAAAACAATGAAAAAAAAAGATAGACAAAATAGATTGACCTGTTTAAGGTTTGCTCAGCTTCTTAAATCTGTAGGTTTATGTCTTTTGCCAAATTTGGGAGTTTTCAGCCATTATTTCTTCTAGTACTTTTTCAGCCCCACCCTCTTTCTCCTCTTCTAGGACTACAATGACATAAATGTTAGATTTTTTTGATATGGTCCCACAGGTCTCAGAGACATAGTCTTCTTTTTTTTCTTCTTATAGTCTATTTTCTCTCTAGAAATCAAGTAATTTCTATTCTATCTTCCAATTCACTGACTCTTTCCTCTGTGACTTCCATTCTGCTGTTGAGTCCATCCATTGAGTTTTTGGTTATTTTTCAGTTCTAAAATTTCCATTTGGTTCTTTGATTTATTTACCAAGACTTTCTATTTCTTTGCAGTTTTTTCATTTGCTTCAAGCATATTTATAATTGCTTGTTGAAGCATTTTTATTATGACTGCTTCAAAGTCTTTTTCAGATATTTTTAAGATCTCTGTCATCTCAGTGTTGTCATCTATTGCTTTTCTTTTTCATTCAGTTGGAAATCCAACTGGTTCTTGGTAAGATGAGTGATTTTTACTTGAAACCTGGACATTTTGGGTATTATGTTATGAGACTCTAGGACTTACTTAAGCCTTTTGTTTTAGCAGGCTTCCTTGACTCTACTCCAGCAGAGAGGGGGGAGGGCCGCCTCCTTATAGCCTCACATGGGTGGATCTCTAGGCTCTTCATTGTCTTTTGCTGGTATGGATATGAGTGGAGCCACAGTTTTTTCTGTAGTATTTGGCTGGAGTAGAGTGGTTATTGTCTAGAAGTTTTCTGTCTTGCTAGGCCTCCCCTTTTCTTGTCCTTTGACTAGAGAGACCCAGCTTTTGTTGGGGCTTTTTTTTTTTTCTTTATTTTTTTTGGTCTGCACCTATTGGTGTTTCCAGATTGCCAGCTTGTTCAGGTCCAAGTCTGAGATTTATGAATTGAAAAGAAAATCCAGAGGACTCACCACCGTGTTGAGTGTTCTGGGGTCCCAAGGTCCCTAGCCAGTCTCTTGTCATCTCTCCACCTTTCAGGAACTTCTTATGTTTCTTTTATATATAATGTCCCAGGTTTTTAGTTGCACTTAGTGAGAGAATAGGGAAAAGTACATCCACTCCATCATCTGGGAAGCAGAAATTCTCCTCCTTATTTTCTTATCTGCCAAACTACATTTTTAGTCAGTAAGAAGAGGGAAGACTTAGTAGAGAAAATGTACTGTCATCTCTATCTTAGTCATTCTTTTCCTCCTCCTTAGCACAATGACCAGCGGTGCTAGAATAATTATCAAAGTGTGGAAACAGCTTTGACACGAATTTTCCCTTTTCCAAGAACTCAAACCAAAATAGTCAATGTATAATTTCATTTTAAATCAGAGGCTGTGTCCATGCTCCTGATTTTACCCATGATCTGAGAGGAGATAGAGATTTAACAAATCATTGCATTAGATATACAACTCACTCACTTTATAAATGGGATCTGAAGTGTAGCAAGCTTGAGAGCTTGAGAAAGTAATATCCATTCTAGTCCCAAAGGGGAAGTAAATCTGGACTCTCAATTCAGTTTTTCCCCCCACTGTGCCATGTTGCTTCTAATAATAGGGTTTCCTTTGTTGAGATGTTTAAGAGGACTCTATAAACTTATAAATCAGCAAGGAATGCATTTGGTGGCAATAACAGAAAAATCCTTTAGAGATTTAGATGGATATTTATCTGTATCATGCAGCCAAATGCTTTACCTCTTTGAAAAAATGAGTAAATTGTGAATAAATGAATAAGCATACAAACCCCGTGTATTTACACCCCCTACACACGCGCACACACACATGCACACAAGATCAACTCTGTCGAATGTTGCTGAGAGATTAAGATAAGGACTGAGAATCAATCATTTCATTTGACAATGTGGAGTTTATTGTCCTTGATGAGGGCTATTTCAGTGGAATTCTGGGAATGACAGCCTAATTGGAGCAGTCCAATAGAATGATTTGAGGTGAGAGAGTGAAAACCAGCAAGTGTGGATGACTCTTTTGAGGTGTTTTGCTATAAAGGTGAGCAGAGAATTGGAAGAGCTGAAGGAGGATGCAGGGTTAAGGGAGGGATTTTTGTGTGCTTCAAATTTAAGCTATTACAGCATATTTTTAATCTGAGAGCGTTGATGCAATTTAGAACAGAAAACGTTACGCTGCAAGGAGAGGAGGGATGATTGCAGAACTGAGTCCTTAGGAATGTGAGAGAGGAAAGGGTGATCTTGGTGAGAGCAAACACAGTTCATCCATTAGAGTATTAGGAGAGAAAGACAGAATTTTTAAATGTTTGTTTGTAGATCTGGTGGTAATCAGACAGGAAGTTCTCTTTGATTGCACCTGTTTTCTCAGTGAAATAAGCAAGGTCATCAACTGAGAATGAGAAGAGCGGAGGTGTCTTGAATAAAGAGGAGAACATATGAAATGGAATGCATAAAGATGAAATAACTGTACTGAGGATCCTAGCCAACACAATAAAATAAGAAAAAAAGTTGTAAATATTAGAAAGCAAAAAACTAAACTCTTATTAACACATAATATGTGTCCTTATAGGAAATCCAAAATGATTTACCAACTAAGTACTAGAATTAATTAGAGTTTAGAAATATAGCTGAACAAAAACTGCATTTCTATATAACAGGAACAGCTATAAAATGTAATTTAAGAAAATATATTATCTAAAGTAACAAAGATTAGGAAGCAAGAGATAAAGCTAATAAAATATGCAAGATTGTTTCTAAGAAAACTATAAAACTCCTCTGCCTGATCTACAGATTTAATTGAATTCCAATCAAAATTCCAAAGACTTTGGGAAACTGACAAGCTGATTCTTATGTTATGGAAGGAGCAAAAGCCCCCAAATAACCAAGACACTCCGAGGGAAGAAGATGGTTGGAGGGATTTGCCCTACTAAATAGTAACACTTACATAAAGCTACTGTAATTAACATGGTATGATGTTGTGAAGGAGAGACAAACTGACCAATGGAATAAAATATTTAAGAAAGAAACCTATGCAAATATGTAAATTTGATACGTGACATAGGTGATATTGCAGATTCAGTGTCTGGAAAGTGCCTGGCACATAATAGGTGTTCAGTATGTGTTGTTGAATTAATAATTAATGTTTGGATAAATGGATGAGTAGAAAAAGTATGAGCTCTTTAATACTTGATGCTGGGACAATTGGTTATCCATATTGGAAAAAAAAAAGAATTAGATACCTCCCTCAGAGCATAATTAAAATCAATTTCAGATCAATTAAAAATCTAAAATATGAAAGGTAAAACTGTGAAAATTTTAAAACAGACTATGGAACAATATGCTTTAGAAAGTTAGGGACTTCACTGCAGTGAAAATGAATAAACTGCATCTACATGAAACAACACATATATCTCAGAAACAATGCTAAGTGAAAAGAGCAAATTACAGAAGTCTAAACACAATGCACTCAAAAAGAAGCAAAGCAAACCATTATACATTGATATTTGGTTAAAATTTTTTTTTCTGAAAAAGCAAGGGAATGATAAACATAAAATTCAAAACACGCTTACCTTGGAGGGAGAAAGGGCATTGAGTCCCAGGAAGAGCACACAGGGTTTTCAAAAGCACTGGTAATGTTCTAGTTCATAAACTGGGTGGTGGATTCACGTGTGTTTGATTTATTATTATATTTTATAGCGGTAGATGTTGCATGAACTCCTTGGGGTATATCAAATATTACATAATAAAAACGTTTAAGGGGGAAAAAAATAAATAAGAATACATAGTAACATATGCCCAGTGAGTCCTGTAGACACTACTATGAATGGAGGCAACGCCCACCTATGGCTCTTCTCAGCTTAACTCATTGTTTACTGTCTAATCAGCACTGTCCAGCTCATCATGCCTGCCATTCTGCTCCCTTTCTGTGTCCACTGCCTTCTTCAAGGCAAGGTACTAGCTGTCTTCCAAATGCCTTCCTGCCTCTTCTCTGTCCCACCTCCATCTCAACCTCCTGTTACTACCAAAATCACTCCTGTCCCTGGCATTAGGCTTGAGTTAGAGTGTTTTTCTCTGGCTGCCCTAGAGAGAGAAGGAACTTAGTTCTGCCTTCTCCTCCTTCACATAGACACGTCGAATTCTGCCTTCAGGAGCAAAGCATCACAATCACTCCTGTTCCCACCTCTTCCCCTTGCAAAAAATACACACATTGTAATTTACTTTAAAAAAAAGGAAAATTACTTACTCATACATATGTGTGAGGTTTTGGTTGCAGTTAATTATGCTGCCTGGCTGGGAAGATTTGGTGATTTACCAGAAGAAACGTGGACAAAAAGGAAAAAGTCCTGTGTTGGTTTGTTCAACCAACCATTGTCTTCTTTAAAGCGTTGTGGCTTTTTGCTTTTTAAGTAAAGGACGTGTTTTTATGCCCCCCATAATTACTTAAAAATATAAATGTAATACTATAAAAATTCATTTATTCAACAAATATTAAGTATTTACTTTGTGCCAGGGATACAAAATAGACAAAGCACCTCGTGGTGCTTACATTCTAGAGGGAGAGACAAACAACAAAGAATACACATAATCTTAGTAAATTAAAAAAATGAGCGTTACCAAAAAATTATGTAATATTTTTTGACAGGAACAAAAGAGAAGAAAGAAAGCAAGTTCAAGAGTTTGGGGGAGGTTTGGAGAAGAGAGACTGGAACTTTAAGTAGATGGTTATGACAGGCCACTTTCAAAAGATGGAGTGAACACTGACAGGAGTGAGGGTGCCGGTGCTGAGGCTATCTAAGAGAAGAGCACCCAAGCAGAGGAAGATCCGGGGTGGAGATGCTGAGGTGGGAACATGTCTCACCTGTGTAAGTGTATCAGAGTTCAGCCGGGAAAGCAGAACCACTAAGGGATGTAGTAAAAGGATTGGGCTTCATGCAACTCAGGAGCAGGTGAAAAAGCCTGTGGATGGAGGTTGCCTCTGCCTCTGGTGGTAGATATGAAGTCGTGGTAGACCAGCAGGCCCAGCAGTTGGGAAGGAAAGCTGAACACGAAATGGGAGATAGAAAACAGAACAACTGGAATCTGTGAAGCCAAACTAGGACCCGCCCTGTCTCTCTCTGCTTTCCACCTCAACTGCACAGGTGACCTAGAAGCAGCCTTGCCCTTCCCCGCAGAGCCGCGCACGCCTGAATCAGGACTGGAAGAAGATGAAGGAGGAGCTGCCCCACACCAACAAAGCCAGCCAGCAGGTCAGCAACAACACGCAGGAGCTGCAGCTGCGCCTGGCACCCTGCACCCACCTTCACAGCGTCCTGGCTGCTGCTTCACTGCTGCCTTCCAAATCCCACACCAAGTTCTCTTGAGACCATTGCCAAGAGGACGAGAGGGGAATTCTGGGACATGTAGTTCAAACTTCACCAAGTTGACACACTTTAAAATCACAATGAGGAAGAGCAACGAGGCCAATGTCAGCAGACTGGGGTGAGCATGGGGGAAAGTAGTAAGGGATGAGGTCAGAGGTGTGTATTGAGGTCCAGGTCATAAGGGGGCTTATAAGCCATCGTAAGGACTTGGGCTTTTACTCTTAGTGAAATGAGGACCTTTACAGGGTTTTGAGCTGAGGAGTAATTGTTACTTTTAAAAGAAATAACTTGGGCCAGCCCGGTGGCTTAGCGGTTAAGTGCGCGCGCTCCACTGCTGGCCGCCCGGGGTTCAGATCCCGGGCGCGCACCAACGCACTGCTTCTCTGGCCATGCTGAAGCCGCGTCCCACATACAGCAACTAGAATGAGGTGCAGCTATGACATACAACTATCTACTGGGGCTTTGGGAGGGAAAAATAAATAAAATAAAATCTTTAAAAATAAAATAAAAATAAAAGAAATAACTAAGCAGTTTATTAATGATACATCGATATAATAGCTAGCCTTGAAATATACCATCTTACCAATAATGACTTAGAATAAAAGGAAATGTCAGAAGTCAATGGATAATGGAAGTATCATTCAATAACTGCTATTGAGAAAATTGGACATTGAGGGGAAAAGCAAGTTAGATTCTCATGTTATTCCCCAAAATCAATCTCAGATTGATTAAAGAAGCAAATGCATAACATTTAAAGCAGAAACACAAATGGCTAAAAACCTTTCTGGAAAATAATTTCATCCAACAAATATTGATTAAATATTTGCTAAGCACTAGGCCCTCTGCTAGATGCAGGGGATACAAATATGATGAATATACTATTCCTGCAGTTGAGGAGTCCATGTTCTGCTGGGCTATTTTGCAACATACACTTAGAGTCCTGAAACTGCAAAAGGTAAAATATTTTCTCACTATGCAGTCAGGTATGTAAAAATGTAACTTCCCATTTATTTTCTATAACTCATCATATCCATTTTGAGGCTTTATTAATATAATTTTAGATAAATTTCTGGTAAATTCAGCTGTTTCAGATTAAACTCAGTTAATTCAATATTTTTTTTATGTCCCTTCCTTCTCTCCCAGGTGGCATTTAGATTCTGGGGAGCTTACATTTCATCATAGCCCTGAAAGGTACCATCTGTCCCTGATGGCCTTGTCCCCCATCTGGTCTTAGACGAGGCTCCCCTCGCCCCCAAAGCATATACCCTGAGAAGTTCCTGGAGCTAACAATTGGTCCTGGAAACTAGGTCTTCGTCAACCTCACCCCCAAGGCCCCTTCAGATCTGCCCGCCTGCTCTCAGTCATTTGCCCACCACTTTCTTTCAGATGTTCCTGCACTGCTCAGAAGCATGAGAGACTGAAAATTATCCCAAGCTCCCTCTGCCCACACATACCTTATCAACATTTTCATCCCACTGCCCACCCAAGGAGGAGACACATGTGCTCTCTGCTCTCAGATCCTCAAAACCGGCTGGCGCTCTACCATCTCTCACCCACATGTCCCCACCTGGGGCATCAACCAGAGATCCAGCCTCCTCCTGGGGACTCCCAGGAGCGTCCACCTTTCTCTTCTCTCACCCTCCAGCCCTGGAAATTTTATTCTGATTTATTTTTCTATGGATATTTTTTTTAATGCCAGGAAATAGACCCAGTATGCTCAAAAGACCCAAGCTCTTTAAGCCTTTTCTCTACCAAAGACTGCAAAAATATATGTTGACTATACGATGCCTGAGCACTAACTCATTTGATTCCCTCTACATTTCTCTGGGAACAACCCACCAAGTGCAGTATCTTAGCTTCCTTGGCTGGCGGAATGCCTTCAGAGGACAGGAAAGCAGGAGTGGTGGGGTAACAAATGGCACTGGTAATTCAAACTGGTGAAGACTTCAAATTTTCCTTCTACCATGAAGATTTTCATACCTTTGGTCCCAGTAACTCCACTTTGACCATCTTAAAAGAAGTGACCAGTGATGTGGTTTCTACTCTTCTCTCCCTGACAAAAGGAGTGTTGGGTTTGGCCCAGAATGGAGCATGGAGATCAGGAAGTAGGTAAGGTTGACCTGCGGGTTAAGGAAGTACCTTGCAGCTTTTTCGTAATATTATTGTTTTTATAATTTCACAGAAAAGCCCAAGACATTTTTATATCTTGCAAGATATCCACGTGATACTATCCAACTATCTGTCTTGGTTTCTGGGCAACATCCCCAAGAAATGGTAGAGACTACCCTTTATTGACCAAATATCCATTCTTCCTTTTTTTAAAAAATTTTTGTGTGTGTATGTGAGGAAGATCAGCCCTGAGCAAACATCCATGCCAGTCCTCCTCTTTTTGCTGAGGAAGACTGGCCCTGAGCTAACATCCATGCCTATCTTTCTCCACTTTATGTGGGACGCTGCCACAGCATGGCCTGACAAGCGGTGCATCGGTGTGCGCCTGGGATCTGAACCTGGGCCTCCAGCAGCAGAGCGTGCACACTTAACCACTACGCCACGGGGCCGGCCCCTCCATTCTTCCTTTTTATCTCCAATTAACAGGACTCCATTTTCCCTTTGCCTCCCAGCTAAAAGACGGTATTTCCCAGCCTCTCTTGCAGCTACGTGTAGCTTGATGGCTAAGTTCTGGCCAATGGAATGAAAACAGAATGTTGTATGAGACTTCAAAAGTCTCATCAAAATACACTCTTAAATAAAACCCCTACAACAAAAATCATGCTAAGTAGGAAAACATTGGAAGTTTTCCTTTGAAAATCAGGAACAAAGTAAAGGTGCCTACTCTCATCACTTCTATTCAGCACTTTATAGAGATCCTATGCAGAACAATAAGTTGTTGTCATTATGTGCAGATGATACGATTGTCTACCTAGAAATCCCTTAAAGAATCTAAAAATAAATTATTAAACATGATAGAAGATTTCAAGATGATCAATATAAAAAATTCAATTTCATTTCCATATATCAGACACAAATTTAAAGACATAATTTATTTTTAAATATTAATATTATTGACTTAAAATACCATAAAACTATAAAAGTTCTAGGAGAAGGAAAATCCCAACAAAAGATGTGCAAAATCTGCACATAGAAAATTATAAAATTTTACCAAAGAACATCTAAATGGAGAACTAGCCCATCTTTATGGATAGGAAGACTTTATCAGGAACATGTCAATTCTCTCCAAATTGATCTACAGATGTATTGCAATCAATTACAGTCAAAATCTCAACAAAGTTTTTCATAGAACATGAGAAGTTGATTCTAATATATACGGAGGAGCAAAAGGCCCGGGATAGCCAAGGTATTTCTGAAGAAGAAAAATAATGAAAGAGGATTATCCCAGCAGATATAATGATTTATTATAGTAATTGAGATAGTGTGGTACTGGTGCAGGAGTAAACAAACTGACCAATGGATAGAATAGAGAGCCCAGAATCAGACCCGTGAATATTGGGAATTTTAAGACACGCTGGAAGGATAGAAGTGGGGAAAGGAAACACAGAACAACAAATGGGGCCAAAACCATGAAATCAGAGCTGACTTCACACCATATACAAAAAACGAACCCAGAAGCATTGAGAGCTTAAATGTCAAAAGCAAACCTTAGCTTTTAGAAGAAAACATAAGTGAATATCTTTCTGATCTAAAAATAGGGAAGAATTTTCTAAACAAGATACAAAAATAGGCTAATCATAAAAGGTTATATTAACAAATTCAGATACATTAAAATGAGTCATCAAAACGTGTCATCAAAAAATACTGTAAAGAAAATAAAAGTTACAACTGGGAGAAGTTATTACAACACAAAGAATTAGCATGCAGAATATATAAAGCTTCCTACAAACAAATAAGAAAAAGAAAAATAACCTAATAGCAAACTGTGCAAAAGATTCAAACAGGTATTTCACAAAAGAGGAATTAGATACAGCTAATAAACGTGAAGCACTGCACAACCTCATTATCAGGGAAACATAAATCAAAACCACACAGAGATACCATTTTACAACTCTTGATAAAAATTAAAAAGTCTGACAGCATCAAGTCTGAAGGGAATGTGAATCAGTGGGATCACACTGCTGGTAAGAGTGTAAATTAATACAACCACTTGGGAAAATAATTTGTCATTATCTTGTAAAGTTGTTCATGCTTTATGGCCCAGTAATTCTGCATCTAGATATATACCCAAAAGAAACATTAGCACCTGTGTAATATGAAATAGATAAGAGAATGTACATAGCAGGAAAGCGTGCATTAGAAAAAGAAATTGAAACAACCCAAATATTTATTAGCAGGAGAAAATATAAGTAAAATTTGGTAGAGTCACACAATGTACTACAACACAATGGAGAATATTAATGAGCTACAGTTTTACTAACCACATGGATGTCTCAGGAACAATATTGAGTAAAAAAAGCAGGATAATGAAGACCAAACATAGTGTGATACTAATTTTATCAACCAAGCAAACCCAATTATATGTTATTTAAGCATATTGTACAAGCATTTTTGGTAAAATTCATTTTTAAAAAACAAAGGAATGACAAACACCAAATTTAGGGGAGGAGTAACCTATGTGAGAGGCAGAGCAGAGACAGACAGAGTGCTATTTGGTCAGGGGAAAATGCGGGTGATGTTCTGGTTCTCGGTCGGGCATTGGTTTCAGCAGGGGTTCATTAGTAGGTAAAAATAACATAACGTAAAACAGAGCCATGCACGGACCAATGATGAGAGTGTGCCATGAATCAAGAATTTTTATTAATTGAATTGTGTGCATTTGAAATCCATTTTTAATATCATTTAAAAAAAAAGGTCATGAAAACTGTAAAGGAAATTTCTCTTATTCCCACTACCCAAATGCAGCAAGCCACTACTCTTAAAAGTCTCAGTTAATGACCTGGAACATACCTTTATGGCTTTCCAATGAAGTATGAAGTGTTGCTGTTCCTGTCAACAAACTGTCAAATCAGCGCTGGGCCATTTCCAGCAGCTCTAAGGTCAGGGGAACGATTTTGAAAACCTCAGCTGGGAACTATAGGAAGGAAACAAAAATGGTGTCAGCTAAGGCTCCTTAGGGACAATTTTTAGTTTATTTTTAAAATATAGTTCCAAAAGCCTCCTTTAAATTCTAGAAAAAACAAATAAGAGTATTGCAAAGTAAACATTTATTGTAAGTGTCAGAGTTTTAGGTCACATTTATATTGTAACACACTTTTCACTTTTCTTCTGTGTGATTCATTATTAAAGTTTTCTTTATAACTTTATATAGCCCTCAGTTTCCACATAAAAACAAAGATAGGCATTTTGATTTAGAAATAGCAACAAAAAAATGGAGTTTGGGAGGCCAGAATGTATGTGCATTTAAAGCAGCATCCCCTGAGATGCCAGACAAGCACATACACCACGTCCACCATCAAAGCAGGGCACTGTGTACAGTGGAAAGTGACTGGACTCAGGAAGAGAAAGAAAACCCATACCTTCTGTGAGTCCCTGCTGTGGTTCCAACCAGCTGTGCACTTAAGAACCTGTTTCCTCATCTGTTGACCAATACCTGCCTTCCCTACCTCACAGTTGGTGTCAAGACGTACTCTATATCAACAGTCAACAGTCAAGCCAGAGTCAGCAGGTCAGGGGGTTGAAGGTGTTGGGGAAGAGGGAGAATCCCCCTCTACACTTTCCCTTAAGGTTCTTCTGGCTGGCCAAATAATTAAAAGACAGGTTAGCAGGAGAAAATAATACCAAGTTTAATAACATGTATACATGGGAGAAACCAGGGAAACTGAGTTTCTCAACACAATAGCAGAGATTCTCGTCTTAAATACTATCTTCAGCTAAAGACAGAGGAGGATGTTGGGGGTGGGTGGTAAGACAGAAATCACAGTAATCAAGGGTATGTATATTTAAGGCCTTATCCTCCACACTGATAAGTTTCTAGAGAGGCCATCCCCCCCTTTCCAATACAGAGAGGGAGATACCTTTACAAATGGAGATTTCCTTTATAAATGTAAATTTTTGTCTGGCAACTCCTTGCAGGGCCACCTAGAGAATGTGGCCGGAAAAAGACAGAATTTTTGATAAGATAGGCTTGTTGGTGTCTTTCCTATTGTAACATCTATTTTACATTATACTACAGCCATCATATGATAGTAACTTCTTCCTGGAACAGGTCTTCTATGTTAAATTCTTTAGGCAGTTAGTGGGGGAGGTCAAATGCCCGTCAGAGAAAACAATCAAGGTAAAGAGACATATTTCAGGATGGCCAAATCTTGATCTCCCACAAAGGGGAGGAAGACTATCCTCTACCCACTCTGGGTCCCTCTGGCTGGGCTACAAATTAAATTGACATGAGACCAAATAGCAGGAGAAAATCAAACAAAGCTTTGTAACATGTACACATGGGAGAAACCAGGGAAACTGAGTTTCTTGACAAATGGTGAAGGTTTTCACCTTAAATAGCATATTCAGACAGACAAAGGAGGATGTTGGGGTAGTGGTTAGGGATTTCAGAGGGGAAGAAGACAATTCACATGGAGATGGAAATGCAAATGTTTGTCAGACAACTCTTTACAGGGCCACCTATAGAGAATGTGGCTAGAGAGACAGAATTTTTGATAAGATGGGCTTGTTTGTGCCTTTCTTATTGCACCTGTTTTACATTACACTACAGCTATCATATGGTAGTGGCTCCTTCCTGGAATAGACCCTCCATGTCAAATTCTTTAGGCAGTTTGGGAGGGGAGGTCAAATGTCCTTCAGAGAAAATAATCAAGGTAAAGAGACATATTTTGAGGTGGCCAATTTTGAACTCCCCCAGGGTAGTAACAGGAGACCACTGGGATGCACACAGTACCTTTACACCACTTTATAATACTTGGAGCATGACTTTACTATTCATAATGACCACGGAGTTTAGGGTTATTTTATTTTTGCATTTCTGACAGAAATCATCAAATCATACCTGACATGTTTGATGTCGTGTCCCTAATCAAGAATGCAACTCCGAGTTTATAACCTTGTTCTCATGATAAAAAATATAATCCGGGCCGGCCCCGTGGCTTAGCGGTTGAGTGTGCGCGCTCCGCTGCTGGCGGCCCGGGTTCGGGTCCCCGGCGAGCACCGACACACCGCTTCTCCGGCCATGCTGAGGCCGCGTCCCACATACAGCAACTAGAATGGATGTGCAACTACGACATACAGCTATCTACTGGGGCTTTGGGGGAAAAATAAATAAATAAAATCTTTAAAAAAAAAAAAAATATATAATCCACTTTGCAAAAACCTGTTTTATGAGGATCCAACTGACATGGAGGTTTCCAGAAGAATTTTATGGCGACAACTAAGGATTGCCAGTCACTAAAATATTAATTATATATCGGTGTGGAGCAATACATCTGGGCTTCTCTTTACTCTCTAAATGGTAAAATGGTGCCTATGAAACAAAGACTTGTCCCATTACTTCACATTACCATATCAAAGACACTTTATCTTTCTTTCTGCTTTGAGGGTGGCACTCCCAAAATGTCAGCGCAAAATTTCTCTGCCTCTCAGCTTTTCTGAGAGTAAGTTAACAACCTGTAAACAAATCCTTAAATGTCCTCAGGAATCTGCCATTTGAAGGAATCCTATTAGAAAATGAAGATCCTTCTGAAGTGCAAATACTTTCCTTCTTACTGAACTGTCCTGAAGTCTTACGCCGAGCTTTCTGGAGGCAGCAACCCCAAACCGAGCTCCACTTTCCTTGAGATTCTCATCGTCTTTCAGGGAAGACAAGGGGAGAAGCATCCTTGGAAATCTTCATCCTGTATTTTTTCAAGAGGAGTAGGATGGAGGGTGAAAATAGTTAAGTCTAGCGGCTTAATCCGGGTTGGCTGTCTTTGCCAGCAATCTGTAAAATGTGTTTTTCAAGGATAAGAAGTTTGGGCCCTGGGCCAAAGCTCACGTCTGCCATCAGTGGGAAGATGAACAATCCCTTTAACCCACCACTATGCCCCGTTTCCCTTTATGCTTGAACATGAACTCCAGGCCTGCCACAGGCCCAGAGTTGCTCCAAGTAGATCCTTTCCTCCTTCCAACAGAACCTTCGTGTCCGCCAGTTGGGTGAGCAACGCAGGGCCCACCTTTTGTGGGGCGAAACTCCAAACCAGCTCCCGTTCCCAGGACTGGTATTTAGCTTTTCACACTGCCTAACAGGCTCAGGAAGAGAACCTGAAGCACTCTTGCTTTTTAATGCCTGCAGAGGTCACTTCCTAAGAGGTTGGAAGAACACATACATGCCAACAAGGTACCAATGGTGCCAACCACCAAGAATCTCTGGGGCAAGAACTCACCGGTGGAATTGGTGTTCGTGCATTATGCAAAGCTACGTGCTAGCTTGTAGCTGTACAGCACAGCCGGCTACTCTGTTGAGTCTAAAGGCATGTCTGCTAAACCACGCTTCCTGTTTCCTGTACAACTTACCACAGCAGGGCCGAAGGTGTCAGACCTCTGAGCAGAGGGTTAAGAAGTGAAAGAGAGTTTTGGCAAAGTGGCAGGGGGCTCCATCCCTTCCTTCTGCCCTCTTCTCTCTTCCCCTGGCTCCCCAGGAAAGCTGTTTCCTCAGGGGTGGAAGGGCAGGAGTCCCAGGTCCTTCAGGAACTGCGCAGGGCAATGCCTCACGGGAGACTGGGCACCTGTGGGAGTTCCTCCCTCCTGTTCCCCACCCTGCCCCCAAGCTTCTTACTTCCTCCTTCGCCATTCAAGGCCGAGCAGACTGGCCCAGCTGAGAACTGAGAAAGAGAGAATGGCTCTGACCAAGAGGCAGTGAAAGGGAGACAGGGAGGGACAGCCAGGGAATAAGTGACCTGCTCAGCCCAGCTTCCCCGAATTCTGCTTCTCAAACTGGGATGTGAGCATCTGGAAGGACAGGACTGTGGAGCTGGGGGCTGGGCTGTGTGGGAAGGATAGAGGAGTCACAGAGTCAAAATGGCATCATCTCCTCAATTCTACTCAAAGATTTAGAAAGGAAAGATTAAGACTTTTTTTTTTTTTTTTTTTTTAATGAATGTTGACTCTATTCCAGCCAGCTGGAGCGCATCTCTCTTCCTCTACTACCAGCCAGGGAGAACTCTTTGTTTTTGTTTTTTTGTTGTTGTTTTTTTTTTGTTTTTGAGGAAGATTGGCCCTGAGCTAACATCTGTTGCCAATCTTCCTCTTTTTTTTTTTTTCTTTTTTCTCCCCAAAGCCCCCAGTACATAGTTGTATATCCTAGTTGTAGGTCCTTCTAGTTCTTCTACGTGGGACTCCACCTCAACATGGCCTGATGAGTGGTGAGTAGGTCTGCGACCAGGATCTGAACCAGCAAACCCCGGGTCCCCGAAGCAGAATGCATGAATTTAACCGCCGCGCAGCCGGCCAGCCCCGGATTAAGATTTTTTTAACTTGTAACGTTACTCTTTAAATGAAGACAAACTTTTTTTCTGACGTTGGGTCCAGCTAAGCCCCAGGATTTGTGTTTAAGAAGCAACAACCCAAAATAGTGCTGGCCACCCCTGCCCCACGTTATGGCACCATCCATGTACTCGCTCCTTCGTCAGGAGCTCACTGAGCCCTACTACGTGCCAGATGAAGACAGCGCATTCTCCTCTCTGGAACTCACCGCCCACCCAGGAGGAGGCTAGTCAGCGGGTGCCTTCGATGTGAAAGGCCAGGCTCTGACAGGGGTCCGCGGCGGGTGTCAGGGGACCTCAGAGGAAACTAGAAAGAGGTAGTAGAGCGCGTGATTGGGGTTAGGAGCGAGCTCTCTCCTCAGCAGTCACCTCACCCTGATGGGGTCCCCTGCCCTCCCCGGGCCTCTGTTTCTTCACCTGCCGGATAGGGAGTTGGCGGGGCTCAGCCTTGCGGGCTGGATGCGTCCATGGCTCCCTTCACCCACACCCCTGCAGAGCTCAACGCTCACAGACAGAGCCCCGCCCGAGGGCAGTGCGGTGGTGCGTGGGGAGCTGGGAGGTGTCAGGCTTATCCCAACTCCGGGAACCAAAAATGGCAACCGCTGGCCCCAGGGCTTCATGAATTGCCCTGCAGGCGGGAGCAGCCTGTTGGCAGCATTGGTTCTGAAACCCTGCCAACCCGGCCTGACGAGCAGGCCTGCTGGAATTCAGGGCGTGTTCTCACCCGGGGAACCAGAGTGGGTTCTGGCTGTGACAATGCTGAAGATTTGCTCCGGATTGGTGAGCACCACAGCCAGCCCCACCCAGAGAGCATGCCCCCAGGACCCCAGCCCTGCAGCCGTCTCTCCCCATTCATTGCTAGGAGTGCCTGAAAGGAATTTCACCCCCTCTGGCAGCCAGCCTGGGTGCATCTCTAGGGAATTTCACACCCACTCCACCACCAAAAAACCCACCCCATTTTGTGTAAATGTGCAACTGAAGGGACTCCTGCCTCGGAAATGCACTTGTCCTCCTCTTGTATGCAGTGATATTTTCAAGACCAGTATATAAGTACTTCTGAGGAATTCCTGCCCATCTGTCAAGATTTAGCCTCAGTGGCCTCCTCCTATCCATCCTGGGCGCTTCCCTGATCCTTTGCGCACATCTCTACCAGAGCTTGAGAGCACAGGCTTACAATTCATCTGCGGACTGGCTGTCTCCCCACCAGGCCCCGAGCAGATGCTCAAGCGCAGGAACTATTCCGTGGAGGGCTTCCATCACCTAATACTGAGGCCTCCACCCACAGCAAAGTTCTGTGAATGTGGCAATTGATTCCAAGTACTCTTTTCTCAACTATTCTCGTCTTAATTTTTATGGTCTCAATTCCTTCTACAACAGTTTACTTACTTATTAAGACTTCATCTATATCACTGAATGGTGGTGTTGGGTCATCTGGGGTCAGAAAACCGATGAAAAAATCCTGATACTCTGGCTACTACTATTTCCAGGAGTAATAAACTATCCTTCTTCTCTGACCCAGAAGTCTCATGTCTTCTACCAACAGCCATGAAATTGTGGCAGACTAACTTAGCAGCTTACAAGTAGGGTAAAATCTCAGGCCCTTCACAGTGCTTGACAGCATGAAGCACTGCAGGTAGAGGAAGCAGTGTATGCAAAGGCCCTGAGGCCCAGCAGAGCACAGCCTATGCTAGGAATTGCCACAGAATCAGAATGAATATGATATACACTTGGGGTGTGGGGTGGCAACAATCACTTCCTTCAGGCTTCTGCTCAAGTATCACTTCATTAGAGTGGCCTTCCCTGACAATCCTACGTATGACCATCCCATCTACCTGGGAGCTATGGAGATCCTTTAAAGTATTTTGTGATTTGCATTTTAGGGCAATGATCCCTTTAGCAGTGCAGAGAGTTCAGTGAAGGAGAGTAACACCACCGGAGGCTGGAAGACCAGGAGGCTGGTGTGTAATCTAGGAGGATGACACTGGATTTAGGACAGTAGGGGTGGAGAGAAATGGATGAGTGTTAAAGCTATTAAGGACATAGAATTGACAGGACTTGGTGATTGATTGGATGTGGGGTACAAGTGAGTAAGGGTCACAGATGGCTATTGGGGTGACTAGGTGAATGGTTCAAGGCATTCAGGGGAAATGGGGGCATACATGGGGGAAGAATTTCAAAGAGGCAAATTTGCTTAATATTATCTGCAAAGGCCTGGAAGCATGGCTTGACACAAATCCAATGGCAAGTGGTCTGTTACTGGCACCAGGCTCAGAATGTGGCTCAGTGGGGAAGTCATCAGTGCTGTGGCTCACAGACCCCACGGAGGAACAGGTCACTGGGCTTTCTGATGCCTGAGGCCAGCTCTGAGTTGGAGCTCCCCGCCCCATTAAAATTGACCTTTTTACACTTCTCCAATTTCTCTTTTCTTTTTCAATACTTTTATTATCATAAAATTTTTAAATTTTTTATTTATATGCAGTAAAATGCACAGTTCTTGAGTGTACATCTCTATGAATTTTTATCTGTGCCTACACCCATGTAACCACCAAACAAACCAAGATACAGAACATCCCCATCTCCCCAGAAAGTTCTCTGAGCCCCTTCCAAGTCCAAGGTAACCATCCCCACCCCAAGGTAACCACCGTTCGGATTTCTATCACCTTTAGATTATTTTTGCTGATTCTTGAACCTTATTGTCAATAGAATCATACTGTATATACTTTTTTGTGTGCTTTCTCTCAGCATAATGACTGGGAGGTGTATGTTGTTGTATGTTTCAGAAATTTGCTCATTTTTATAGCCGGGTAATATTTCATTGTATAACTACACCACAATTTGTATTCCATTCTCCTGTTGATGGGCACTCGGGCTGTTAGGAATAAAGTGCAACGAGCTTTCTTGTTCAAGTCTTTCTGTCTCCACACTCTTTTGGCACTTCCAGGGAGGCCTGTGTCTCGTGTGTGTGGATGGGTGTTATTAAAGGAAAGCCTTCTTGACGAGGCCCTGAACTTGCTGCTGGTCTCTGCCCGGGGACTGGCAGGTCCAAGGAGACTGGACGGGAACTCAATTCGCAGTGACCCAGGATAACGTGTAACGTCGCTTTACTTCGATTGTTCCTGTTTTATAGAAGCTCAAGGGGATTGGGGGGAAACACACCAGTGGTCTGGAGCAACTATTCTCATGCACTTATAAAGACTCATACACACTTCCCAAGGACCAGGGCTGGGGAAGGAGAGGGAACCAGGATGCAGGGCCCCATGTGCTGGGAGAGTGGCATTGAGCTACCTACAGCCTGTGGCCCTGAGTCAAGGAGACGATTTTCCTATATCATAAAAGGAAAATATTTTAAGTTCTGTGTAATCCTACTCATATTGTAAAGCATCCATCACTAGGATTCAGATGAAAGAGGTAATCCCCTAATTTCTGCTAAAGAACTTCTCACTCACATCCTTGATTCCTGGTGACCACATGACATTCTCTCAGACCCCATTTCCATTCTCAGCCCCTTCTCAACCATTCCTGATCTCGCAGACAACTCCACTAGTAAATGTTGAGAGATTCCTAATGCTAGACTTCTTCCCAGGCAGCCCAGATTTTAGAAGAGAATGAGAATTCTCATTGATTAAGCACTTGCTGTGAGCCAGATGTTATGTGAGGGAGTTTACATCCATTTCCTTGTTTAATCTTCATAGCAACACAGTGAGATAGGTATTATCAGTTCCCTTTGACAGATGAGGAGAGAGAAGTGCAGAGAGGTTAACTTCCGCAAAGTCACACAGCAGAGCCAGGATTGATCTCAGATACGTTTGACTCTTTGGCCACAAGCACACTGCCCCTTAGAGCCCGGGTGTGTCTCACCAGACCTCCTAGCCTAACTCACACTGTCTCTAGGGTCTAAAAAAGTGTGTCTTTCAGATGACTCTGTGGAATTCCACTGTCTTTTGATAATTTTATTATATGGAAAATAATCATAGGTCTTTAGGCTAAATTAACACCAACCCAGAAGCACACGCGGCCCAATGTTAAAAAGCTTAAGGTGACACCAGTGTGCCATGGGGACTTCTAGAAATCTGCAGACCAAAGGGGAACTACTCAAGGCTACTCAAAGGCATGGAAATGCCCAGAGGTGGCTGCCTTGCATTCCTTTCACACTACTTAACTCTCAGAGGGGCCCTGAGACAGGGGTTAGAGCCTTGTTCGCTAATGAGGGAACCAGGCCTCGGCGCGGGTGGGGGTGGGGTGGGGTGGGGGGAGCCTCCCTGCCACCTCCCAGCAGCCAGGAAGGTGCTGAGGGGCACAGCCCAGCTCAGGGCAGGCACCCACTGACCGCTGTCAGGGCTCCTGGGGCTAGGATGAGCAGCGGCCCTCCTCCCTGGGAGCCCCTGCTCATTGTCCTCCAGTAGCAGAACCTGCAGCATTTCAAGATTTCTGAGGATAGTCAATCAATCTCCCCTCCTGTTTGCCCAGAAGTGCTAATTTATATAAAAGCCTCCAGGGAAAGTCATAGAAAATCACTTAACGAAAACAAGAGACTTGTAAACGAACATTCTGGAACATTCCGTGTGTGTTGTGTGGAAAAATCTGCAGTCAGCATGGGGCAATCCAAGGTGAGAAGCCTTCCAGAGGGGTGAGAAAACAGGCCACACGTCATTCTGGATAGGAAATCCACTGATCCCAGGACACTGGATTTCAAATACAAACAGGGAGCCCTGGAGGCAGGGGACGGAAGCTGGGGACAAGGGTGAGTGACAGCTTCCCTCCCCTTGCTTTGGCCTCAGCCCTCAGACACACCTCAGGGTGTCTCGGGTAAAGCTATCTCTAAGTCATCCATGTCACCATGGCCGACGGACCCTGTCCTGGGACGCTCCATCGGGAGGCCCCCCATCCACTAGATATGTCAGACAGACAACAAGCTCCTTGCTTTAAGGGACAAAGGACAGCGAGGTTGAGACTGGGAAGACGGAGCCCCATGGGGAGAGCCGGATTCCAGCTGCTGGAGGAGGCAAGGGCCGCAAATGGCTAGACCCAGAGAAAGAGGGGGCGCCCGAGAGGCCTCACCCTCCAGTCCAGCCAAAGGTGGGCAGCGCACCTGGAAGCAAGCCGCCGGCTCTGGCAGCCCTGGCAGTTTCCTCTCTCACAAGGAGAAGGAGGGGAAAGGCTGTGAATGCTGGCCTGGCTCCAGAACCCAGGCTGCCGAGAGAGTGGAGGCAGCTGCTCCCCGGGACCAGCGCGCTTGGCAAGCGGAGGCTCCAGAGCAAGAGGCGGAGCCCCAGGCCCTGGTCCCTCGGGCCTGTCCTTTACTTGCCACAACCACGCCCACCTCACCCCTTCAAGGCTCAGCTCACACGTGGTGGGTGTCCAAAGAGCACCGGGTTGGGAGTTTGTCCTGGCTGAGCTCCTGACTAGCTTCATCACGTGAGCCCGAGTCATTGACTCACAGCCTCGGGGCCCAGGAGGACCCTCTACCCGCTGAGGGGTTGGGTGGGCGGACTCACACCGTCCTGGCCCTGACAGCTGTCCCGCGCATCCTGCGCAGCCGCGGTCTCACCGCACTCCCTGCGGGACCTGGAGTGCCAGCGCAGTGGGAACACCCTCTGGGGCCCTGCGGCCCGTGGGTTAGCCCCACCCCCGAGGCCGGACCAACAGGCACCCAGGCAGTGTTGATGGCCGGGTTAATCAGGAGCCCTGGCAGAGCCGATGATTTGGGGTCCAACGCATCCGGGTTCCCACTGGAGCTGCGGGGCCGAGATCAATGCCCCCCTCCTCCCCTCCACCCCCAGCCTCCGGCTCGGCTTCCTCGGCTGCGAGATGTGGCTGATACTTCACAGCGCCGATGGGCGGGTTACACCGCGTACCAGATGGCAGGCAGGCGGGGGCCCAATAAATGAGCGTTCTCTTTCTCCAAACAACTGGAATCCTGACCGCTTCCCTCTAGGGCGAGGGGGAGAAGCCGGTTGAGCCTGTCCGGGCAGGGACATTATTGGTTTAGGGTCCCATCTGTCACTCTGGAGAGGGCACGGCGCATCTGCTCGGCTCGCCCTTATCTTGGGGAGAGGCTTTCTGCCGCGGTGTCGCCGAGGGGTCACGTGCGCGCGGGGCCCTGTTCAGACCCCGCCTGGCTGAGCCCCCGCCCCGGGAAGGGCCTGCCTGCAGCCCGACCCTCCAGCACCTGCTCTCTCGGCGGCGCGCCCGCCTGCTCCTCCCGCCTCCCGGGCTGGCTTCTCACCTGTTGGCTGCAGAGAAGGCAGGGAAGGGCCGGGTCTTACAAACAATGTTTCTGGAACAGAGTGGAGGATTTTCAGTACCTGTGGCCTGTTCCGGTGAACGAGAATTTTAACCCCTGATTGCCCTAAATCTAAACAAGCCTCCTGGTGATTCCTTCTGGTGGGACTCCCACTTTTCAGTCACTGCAAGAATGATGGATGTGCATGTCACTTTACAGTTTACAAAGCACACTCAGTACATTATTTCCTGTGATCCTCACCACAAATCCAGGAGGCGGGCAAGAAAGTTCTTAGCCTCATTTTACAGACAAAGGCATTGAATTCCAGAGAGTTTGAACAACCTAACCAAGGTCACACAGCTTACCATTGGAAGGACTGGAATGCATTCCCCAACCCCACCAGACTTGGCCCAGGACAGGCAGGGAGGAGGGAGCGTCATTGTTCAGCCTCATGTATGAGCTTTGTTAAGACATTTTGCATACACTCACACATGTGTGTACACACACACACACACACACGTGCTCTGTTTCTTCCTGGGTTCAGCTTCCTGGGTTCACTATGGGCAGGGAGGGTCATGGAGACTACCCCCACAAACTATAGACCCCACTTTGGGGAAACAGTACACAGGGGCAGCGGGGGTGGTGGCTTCTCTGAGACCACCTTTAGCCTTGCCCGGGGCACATTCAGGCTGTCCCCACAGGGCCAGTATCTCACTTGGGCCCTGCTTTGTTGAGGTCCTGGGCAACGAAGCCACGGGAGGCACCTGTGACCTGGGCCCTGTCTCAGGCTGGTGTGGTCCGGGGCCTCAGTCACACACCTGGCAGAGGCTAAAAGGCACCACTAGGCAGCCACTGCTGTGACCAGGACCTTCTGCCCAGGAGGCGAACAGTGGTCATTTCAGACTCACCGGAATACTCCTTTTATCACCCACATGTTCAGAGGCTATGTACTCCTTTCTCCCTGCAGTGCGGTCCAGAGGAGACCCCCTCACTGCGGTGCCATCCAGGAGCTGCTGAGTGAGTACTGCGGAGGGTCAGGGCACAGTTGGGAGGCATAAGAACAAAGACATCCGAGTCCCATGGCTTTAGATTCAAATCCCGACTCCCTTTCTTGGCAGCTGGATGATCTTGGGAAGTCCCCGAACCTCCCTGAGAGCCAGTTTCTTCATCTGGAACCTGGGGACAGTAATAGCACGTCCCACATGGCTTGTTATGCAACTGAAGTGACATAATGCGTGTGGTCACTGGATGCAGTGCCTGCTCATGGTGATTGCTCAGGCCGTGTTCACCATCCCTCAGTGGTTAGTGAAGTGAACGGTCTCACAGCTGTGGGCCATGCAAACAGAAGTGATTTTCAGGGCTGCTAACACATCATAGGTTTCATTTTTTATTTTGTTTATATCCTCTTTCCCCAACTGGAATATCATTTCTATGACGGCCGGGATTGGTAACTATTTTGTTCACTGATGTATTCTCAGTGCCTAGAAGACTATCTGGTGCATAATGAAAGCTCGATTTGTTGCGTGAAAGAAAGACAGAAAAAAAGAGAGAGGGACTGGGAAAGAAAGAAGTAAATCTTCTTAGGGATACAGTTGACAAGGACTGTCCAGGGAGAGCCATTGCAGATCAAAGACATACCCTGCCTGCTGTTTTTATAAAGGCTACGATAAAGGATGGCAACCATGGTGGCCTGGGCTGGCTTGGAACTCACACAGGGTGGGACCCAAGGGAGGGAGGAGCCATGGTCCAGATTTCTGAGAGCAGAGCAGCAAGGAAGCAGACCACAACCATGCAGTCCCTCAGTCACACCTGACTAAAGGTCCCACCACTCCTAAGACCATGACCACAGGGTCCCTCAGTCACACCTGACTAAAGGTCCCACCACTCCTAAGACCACGACCACGCCGTGCCTCAGTTACACCTGAGTCAAGGTCCCACCCACTCCTAAGACCACAACCATACAGTCCCTCAGTCCCACCTGACTAAAGGCCTCACCAACTCCTAAGAGCAGCGAGTTTGGAAGTGGCACCCAAACCCCACTGCATAGTGTTTATCTGTTAAACGTGTAATTATGCAAAATTTCATCATAGGCTAAGCTGTGTCTAGTTCTCTTTCTGACTGTGGGCTCAGTCATTTCAGCTTATTCTTTCAGCTGCCTGTTTAGTTCTCCAAGGCCGATCAGGAGGGATTTCTGAACCAGGTAACTTAACCCAGGAGAAAAGTACAAGCACTATCCTGGAGTGAGCAGACCCAGGGAGTAGCACCTTAGGAATGGCACCTCTGCAATGCCCGCCTCCGTCTGCACGTGCTCCTTGTCACACGTGGCTTCTGCCTCAGCCAGTGGCCTGACACTGCTGCCCACGAAGGAGGAGGGAGGATTTGTGGTCAGCTGAGGGAGCCCCTCTTTTACCTGGACTTGTCTAGAAGGTGCTAAGTGTCAGAATATTTACCTTGTCATCAACAGTCTGCCCTGAGGTCCCCACCGGCTTGTGAGGTGAAGTGGACTGATTTTCTGCTTGAGAAGATGTCCTTGCAGCTCTGTTGGCCAGGCTGAGACCTGAGAGAAGAGCCAGGGGAGGGTGCTGAGAATGGGGCTGGGGGGAGGGATCTGCTTGAGACTGGGGAATCTGCTGCCCCCTCAATGGTGGGTACCAGAAGGGAGAGGACAGGGGTCTGACTTGGGCTCTGGGCGGGAGGATACTTGGGGGAAGGACTAACCAGAGACTCTGCAGAGCCCAGCGGGCCAGGCTTCCAGGGAAAGGCCCAGGGTAACTGAAAACGATCCCAGAAGAGCTCTCCAGGTGGAGGGTCCAGAATGCCTGCGCTGGAGGAGACATATCTCATGCTGGTCCCAGTGTGCATCTTCCTGGATACCGACAAGGTTGGCATCTCTGTAAGTTTACTCAGCCCTCTGTGTTTCCTCTTCTGTAAAACGCCTGTTCATAGTTTTTGCCCATTTTTCTACTGAACTATTTGTCTATTTCCCACTCCCTCCACCCGGCCAGGAGCACCTGACTCTTGATATATTTTAATTCTAATCCTTTGTCATCTGTGTGTTACACATATCTTTTCCCAGTTTGTGTCTTATCTTCTGAGTTTCTTTAAGGTACCTGTGATGAACTGAGATTCTCAAATTTAATGTAGTCAAAATCATTAACCTTTTATTTTACGGTTTGTGATTTTTGCTTGTGTGTGTGTGTCTGTGTGTCTGTGTGTGTCTTGATTAAGAAATTCTTCCCTATCCCAAGATATTCACTTCTGTTCTCTTCTGGTTGGCTATCACACCCACATCTGGCCTTAAGATGGAGGACTGGTTAGAGTCAGAACTTCTGTACCCTTTTTGGGTCCTCAAGCTCTTGGAGAGAAAGAGCTGTTGAGGGACCTGTGCCAGTGCCCAAGGTGGGATGGGCAGACTCCGAGCACATCTTGACACCAGGAGGACCACCATGCAAGGGCCCTGCACAACCTCAGGGTGCTGTCAGCCTGCACGATGACACGCACTGGGCACAAACCACTGCTCTTGTGCCCCCCTACTCTTGCACTGGGTCAGCAAAAAAGGTGCCAGTGAACCTGAGGCCACAGGGATCCACACGGAGGCAGAGACCACACACCCTGGACAGATTGGATGCTGGATCCAACTAGGGGTACTTGAAATACCAGCCCAGAGCTGTCTGCTCACCACATGCCAGGATCCGCCAGGGACCATCTCACAGCTAATGACAAACCCTCCTGTCAGGGCCACAAAGCAGCGCTTTGTGACGCCGTGGTAGCCTGTGTCCTCCCAGGGCAGGGCTCCGGGCCGAGCTGGTCAGCCCAGGCCACTGTGGACAATGGAGCCACAGTCGGGGCTGGGCGAGCGGTGGAAGTCACTGTGGAGAATGGTAACAAGGAGCCAACTCCCTGGCAGGGCCAGTCCACACACACCTCCCCATGCCAGCGGCAGGCAGGGCGTGACTCGGCAGAGCAAACTGGGCCAGCACCGGGCAGGCTGTGCAGGCACCTGCCTGGGCCTGATTTTCCTGTTCTCAGTCTCCCACGTCCCCTGGAGGCCCTTGATAAAGATGCGGGCGCTCCAGCCCTGGAGCCCGTGTCTGGGGGACATGCTTAAGCAGTGAAGCGGAGAAAAGCTGAGAAGAGGCTTCGAAAGGAACCCCAGTCCTCAGCCTCTCCTTTCTGCTTGTGGTTTGGTTTGCAGGGGCCCCTGGGAACCACCCACCTGCAGGTCTAACCACCCGAGGTCGACACTGGCTTGGGGTTCTCTGAGCAGGCTCTCAGGGAGGAAGAAGGGGGAAGGAGGGGGAAGTCGGGCCGAGACAAGTGACACTACTAGTTGTGGTAATGAATGCGTATTTTAAAACACCAATAGCAAGTACAATAGTATCAGGGGCTTTTTTTTTTTTTTTTCACAAGACGCGGAATTAAAAATTTGCATCTTCCCTGTCAGAGGAGTGAGCCTCGGTCTGCGTCTCCAGCTGTGGTTCCACCCGAACAGTCCCACGGGCTTGAGCGTCCCTTCTGCCTTCACGCTCCGCCCGCTGCTTGCCCCGGCTTCCCACCCGTGTGTGCATCCCCGTCCACCTCTGTTATCAGACTTCTCCACTCCATGGTCTCCCCCGTCTCCTACCACGGACCACGGTCCCAACCAGTTTGAGTATAAAGATTCCCATTTAGCTCAAAAGATTTGACAAACACTTCCCCATTATAATAGACTTATGTGGAGTCCAATACATATTAGACTTGTATTAGACTAATTAGATATTAGATATATAGAGAGCATCTAGTGGGCGGGAAACTATATAATGATCAAAGCAGCTGTGAAGTCAGTAACCACATTAAGTGCAACGATATTTTATTTATCAGAGGAGTATCCAGGCGCCTTTGAGAACCCATAGTGCATAGATGTGCAAGGTCTGTTGTGTGTTCAGTCTGAAGGCAGTGGAGAGTGCGCAGGGGAGTCTGCAGGTCCCTAACTAATGTTCTAGCTCCTTGAAGGGAGCACCAGTGTCCTCATTCTCCAGGTCCCTCCACCCAGAGAGAAGAGGGCTCGCAGACCCAGGTCTCCAGGGCACCTGGGACTGTGTGGGTTTGGCCCAGGCTGCCTCCTGCTGAGCAAGTTCTCCTCAAGTCTGGCCTTGGACGGAGGACTGGTTAGAGTCAGAAGTTCTGTACCCTTTTTGGGACCTTGACTCCTTGGAGTGAAAGCTTTGACAGTTTCTCCTGAAAAATGGATTTTGTATTTCACGGGATTCCCAGAATCCTGGAGTCCCTCTGTGGGCATGTTGGACCCCATGTGGCAATCGACTGGATTGGGAGATCTCAAAAGTTCCTCTAGTTCTAAGAACCTATGGTTTATGATTTGCTTAGAGCTGGCTGGACTTCTAGTCTCTGGCAGAGCCCTTTCAGGGGGTGTCTGCCACCTCCTCTACCACCAGCATGTGTACTCAACAGTGACTGAGAAGAGTGTCATAGTGCTCCCTTGTGCTTCTGTTCTAAAATTGCACCTTCTCTGGGACTAAACTCAAGCCTACCGCTCTCCACCCCCCAACTCTCTGACCTCATATCCTACCACTCTTCTGTTTGCTTACTCTGATCCAACCACACTGGGCTCCTTACATTCCTGCCTCAGGGCCTTTGCATGACTGTTCCCACTGCCTGGAGGTGTGGTTTTGAAGCCATTTGTGCCAGTGTGCTTTGTACTGTCACATTAAGAATCAAGAAAAAAAGCAAATTTTTATGAAGATGCTTTTATTCTCATTTGGCATCAGACTGAGAAAATATCACGAGTACATTAAGGAATTTTTTGAAATTTGCAAAGCTTTGGAGAAAGGTTAATGAAGATTATAGAGGGCATATTAGTCAGCTCTCATTAAGTTTTGCTGCAATAACAAACAACCTCAAAATCTCAGTGGCTAACAGCAACAAAAGTGTTTACCCTGAAGTTACTTATTTGCCGTGAGTCAGCTGTGGCTGTGCTCCATGAGGCTTCTTCACTGCAGAATGGAGGAGCTAATGAACTGCTGGCCGTCTTCTCACTTGTACCCCCTTCCAGGAGAAAGTGACACTGAAGGAAGAAGCCAGGAGCCCCCCACTTCCCTCACATAGCAGCCTTTATGAGGAAAGAAAGGCTAAAGGGTGGTGGAATAGAAACTTGCTCCAGCTATAGGGGAGTAGGCTCTGCCTTCCCACAGCAGGACTGCAGCCATCACTGTCCCAAAGCAGGAGTGGGCTGCAGCTATGAGGGAGGGATGCCCCCCAACCAACCAACATACACCTGGACCCAAAGTTCCCAAGATTGCACAGCTCCCAAACCTTTCTACTCCAACTGCCACAGTGGGGAGTAAGAGGCTTCCAGATGCCATTAGAAGGCTTCAGGCAAAGGGAAGGAGGAAAGGAAGAAGCACAGGGAAGCAGAAGCCAGGAGGAAAGAGGGTATGGCACACGTGGGGGGGGGGGGGAGGGGGACGGTGCAGGGAGGGCAGCTCCTCTGAGACCCCAGGCTTCTGAAGAGCCGTCAGCCTGGAGTTCACCCTGAACCCCTTCCCATCCCTCACAGAGCCTCTTCCCACAGCAGAAGGGGCATTAGAACGGCCCAGCTGGAAAACTGAGGGGTGATTTCTCTCCTTCCCTTGAAAGATCTCTTTTCTCAGCCATAAGAAAGCAGGTTTCACAGTGGATTGGGAAAGCGGGGGTGGGTTCAGATATGGAAAGAATGAGGAGGGGACAGATGGTGCCTGCTAAGGAGACCAGATTTTTTCCCCAGTTAATCTGGGAATGACCTGATTTCCATAGTATTTGCATAAATTTCCATTTCAAATTAAAGCTGTCCTAACTTCAAGTATACAGGAGAAAATAAACGAGATTGGGCCATCCGCTGTGATTGAACTCAAGCTGACTTCTGTGAAATGCAGGTCAAGCCTTTACACCCCGGCAGACAGGAAGGAGGTTTGCCCACTGTCCATTAGGAAGAGGGGCTGGAGAAAGCCTCTCTCCACCTCTCAGATTAGAAACAGTTACCGCGGTCCGTTCGCCACAGGTGTGGGGAGACGAGGAGATTCCACCTCTCCTCTCTCCTCCTCCTTCCGCTGTGGGGCCTTCTTGGGAAGAACAAAAATTAGGAATGGAGCAGAAAAAGCAGGGACTCTGTCCGGCAGTCAAGATGGCCGGCATCAGGCCCAGCCCCTTCCAGGCCCAGGAGACTGGACACTTGTGTGGAGAGTGGGTATTATTTCTGCCCCTCCCCAACATCTGTCTGGCTACTCAGCTCTCCATCCATCCATTCTTATCTTCCACCAAATCCCAAATCCTATCACACACTCTCATACACACACAAACCTGTGTGAGTGCACGGGAACACGCGCACGTGCACACACATGCACACACCCTGGGGGGGTTACCACCAGTCTGGCCTGCCCAGTCCCAAATCTGGCAGTGGGAGCTGTGGAAACCTAGGATATGTCAATCATCTTGATACACCCAGATCGTCCCAGGTTGGATTTCAGGTCGGCTCCGGTCCACTAAATGTGCGGGCCCCTCTCTCTGCCTGGGACTAAATCAGATCCAGGGAAGCTGCAGGCAGTGAGTCCCTAGGGCAGGTCAAATGGGGGCAGAGCCACAGCTGGAGGCTGGGATGGTGTTGCCCCGTAGGGATGTGCTGGCTGCTGTAGAAGAAATTCCCACCAAGATGAAGGAAGGCCAGCCAGTGGCCCTAAGTGGCGCTTGCTTGAGTGAAGGCTGACGGTCACGGTGGCCTTCTGCTGACAAGTCCTGAGGGCTGGACTCTCTGTTTTCAGGGGCTGTGTCTCCCTCCCTCACCCCACTGATTTCTCTGCACATAGCATCCCCCTCTATTTCCCCATCCCTCTCAGCCCAGAGAACAGTGGGAGGAGCCTGGCTCTCCACCTTAATGTTCCCCTGAACCAGGTTTTGCTGAGAGTTCTCACAGTCTCCCTGTCCCTGAAGTTAAAGCCAGAGAGGTTCCCCATCCCCTACCCCAACTCCCTTGAGAGGAGAACACAGACCAGCCTGGCTGTTGGGGGTGGTAGGGAGTTTGAGGAGAGGGGGAGTTAAAAAAAAAAAGACCAGAAGAGAAAAGGCGTTTATTAATATTTCAAAAAATTGACTTTGCCGTATACTTTGTTGGGAAGTTGTGACCCAGAGGCCACAAAAGCCCAGAGAAAAATAGAAAAAGACCATAGAAAAGTGTTGCTAGCAAGACAAGAAGGAGGAGAGAGGTCGGGTGGAGAAGTCAGAGCCAGGGCTGGCTGATTTTCAAAGGCCACACTCTCTGAGTCCCGGCCGCAGCCCCAGGCCCTCTGGGCCAGGACGCACAGTGCCCGAGAGTGCCAGGGCTCTCTGGGCAGCTGTGGGACGGCTGCTTGCCCAGTCAGTCATGTGGTTAAGGTGCATCCACCACACCAGCCCGACGCTCCTGCTGGCCAGAGAGAAGGCTCAGAGAAGGAAGCCTCGGCAAAGCCAGACGTCCTTAAAGGCCCCAAACCAGCAAACTCTTCTTTCAGGGTCACCCCATCCCTAGCATAAGAAATACCCCACTTTAAGCCAGGGGTCAGCAAACTCTTTCCGTCAAGGGCCGCAGAGTAAATATTTTGGTCTTAGTGGGCCAGGCTCAAGTCCGCCATTACAGCACAGAAGCAGCCACAGACGATATGCAAACAAATGAACGTGGCTGTGAGCCAACAAATATAGACACTGAAATTTGAATTTCATATCATTTTCAAGTGTTGTGAAATTATTCTTCTTTTGATTTTTTTTCGTTTAAAATCATTTTTAGCTCAGAGGCCTACAGAAACAGGCAGAGGGTTGGATTTGGCAGGCAGACCATACTTTGCTTTAAGCAAACCCAAAAGCAGAAGGTTGGGTCTTCATACGTGCAATTAAAAGTAGATTGATTTGATTTATAGAAGAGTCTAAGTAGAGGGCTCCTTGAATGCCTTTAAAACAAGATTTGATTGTGACTTCTTCCTGCCACTTTAGTGTTTTTCAAACTGACATTTGCCATTCATTAGTGGGCTGCAAAATTCATGAACAGCATTTTGGATAGGATAGAATAAAAAATGTATCGGAGGAGTGGGCACAAGGGGTGAAGGGGCACATTTATATGGAGACTGACAAACAATAATGTAGAACTGGAATCTCACAGTTATAAAGTATTATGACATCAATAAAAAAAAGTATCAGAGTTCATTATACACAGAAAAGGTTGGTAATATCTTATAAAATTTTGCCAGCTGTGTGTATTCTCACATATATACAGTTGTATACCTATGTGAGTACCGGATTGTAATGTCAGACATATTTCTTACAGTGGATCATGGTCAAAAAGTTTGAGCACCATGGCTCTGATGACTATTGGGAAGGAGAGGGGTTGAATTTCCAGCCCTCCTGGATTGCCCTCTGAGTCTGACATTTCTCTCCCCAACCCTGTGCCCTGTGGGTTTCTTTGCTGGTCAGCCCTGAGGACCACTGGTCAGGTGTCCTCTCCGTGACACTCTGGCACATGGGGTGCCAGAGATGAGGAATGCACAGGGCAGGCCTCACTGTCGTTCTCCACCCGCCGCCACACTGTCTTGTTGTTCCCCAGCACCTTGGAGACAGAGGGCCTGGTGCATACGAGAAGCCGGGCAGATGGGTGGTGAATGAGTGACTGAATTCTAGACAGCAGGGTTGCAGGCACAAAGGCCCTGAGATGTGAGGGAGCACAGCACAATTGTGGAACTGAAAGAAATTTGGTGAAAGTGGTCTTCATGGCTGTTCTCCCGGCTGCCCCGCTGCCTAAGCTTACACACACTGCTCACTAGGGCCTGGTAGGTTTGCAGGCAGAGCACTGTCCTCCTCCCCTTTGTTGGGCAGCAAAGGGGCTTATTTTCCCAGGGACACAGGTACATGTAAACCTTTGGAAGAGCTCACCTTGGCAGGAAGAGAGGGCCACCTACATTACTCAGTGAGAAATGCCAGTCATCACAAAGGCTTTGGAAAGATGTAAAACTGCATCCCAGCTACCCAGCAGAATTACCCATTTCCAGGAGACGTGGAGAGTAGCAAAGCCCACAGTGACAGCTGAGGTGGGCTGGGCTGGGCTGGGGAGGGGCCCTTAGAAGGGACAAATGAGGAGACTGTCCCAGGAGCATTGGAGAAGCAGCTGCAGCCCTCTTCCTCGTGTATCACCACATCCAGAGTCCTCCTCCCTGAGCTCGTGGGGGTCCCTGCCCTTCCCTTGACTTTGTGCCTCTGGGCTTGGTGGCGGTGGTAAAGGTGCGCTCAGAGTCACTAGGCCTCTGTGGTTCTAAGTGAGGTGGCTGGAGGCAGCTGGCGGGGGCGCGGCACGGGGGGTGCCTGCCCCGGGGGGCCTCTCTGGATTTCCTCCCCTCACAACCAGCTTTGAGACAATTCCGTAACGTCACACAGCAGGGGTGAAGGCACAGGCTTTGGGAAGGGGGTGGGAAGGGAAAACTCACAAGGTCAAAGGAGAACAAGGAGAGACAAGCAGGCTCCTGTCCCCTATTCTGCCATCCCTCCTGGGGGCGGCGTGAGCTGGGCCCAAAGAGAAGGTCTGGTTCCAGCGAGGACTCCTCGCCCTCGAGCCCTGGGGGGACCACACAGGCTGCTGGGCTCCAGGCAGAGGAGACATACAGGCATTGTTGGGGTTGTCACATGCTCCCTGAGCATGGATGAGGTGGAGAGGAAGCCTCAGGGCTGCAGGGCTGGGAGCTTGGGTGCAGCCCCTCCCATGGGGAGGGGGTCCTGGTCCGTGCTAGCTCACCTTCCAAGCAATGCTGAGAGCTCCCAGGGGCTCATTCCCATGCCCCTGCCCTTCGTGCCGACCCAGGGGAAGCTGTGTGCTCCTCAGCATTCAGGTCTGCCTCTGGCACTGCCTAGGAACAGCCTGCCGGTTGTCTGAGACCCTCCCGAGCAAGGGACCCTGAGTTGTTCCAGATTTTGGAGAGCCTGTCGCATGCGCACTAATTGCCTCAGCACGACCGTTGTGACTCACATGGAGCTGGGACCCCAGGACTGCCTAGAGCCCCCCGCTGACCGTACTGGCCCCCAGTGTGAACGTGCAGTGGACCCCAAGGAACACCAGACTATCCCTTCCTGCTCAGAGTCAGTGTTTGGTTGCAGTGTTTTGTTTGTGTTGTTTTATTATTTTATTTTCTTTAGGTGAAAGAGACATCGGGAAGACAGATCTCCATACATTTTAAATGCCTCTCCCACCCTCCGCAGGAGCTGTAACCCCTCCCCTCTGCTTCCCTCCATGTTCATTTGAATATGAACTTAACGGACGCTAACCCAGTCAGCAAAGATGCTGTTTCCCACACGCTTGAGCAGATGTGTTCCTGGGGAAATGTGCTTGCAGAGGAATGTCCCCCGAAAGTCAGCGCCTCACCCCAGACAAACCACAGCACGCAGACTTGCAGGTGCCCCGGAGGAGAGCACCGGGCAGCCACCTCTCTGAGGGAACTGAGAGTGTAAGCGCACGCCATCTCCTTCCAGAAAGTCTCCCTCCCTCCCTCCCTGCCCCTCCCATCCTCACTGCGCCCTAGAACTCTGGGGTCCTTCAACAGGGAACAGACGGCTGACGGGCACAGACCAGTCTAGTCCCGGGAAAACAGTCTGTGCTCAACTATCTTGATGGATTAAAACCAGGGATGAATCTTTCAAGTTCCATCCTAACTAAGGGCCAGCACTTTAGGGGATTCTGGGAAAAACAGGCCAGGCCAGGGAATGCTCCCTGAGCCTGGGCTGACTCATCCTCCGGGCTGATGGATTCTTGCCTGAGGTCTGACATTCCCAGTGTGAGACTTGCAAAGACTCAGGGAGGCTCCGTAGGGCAACTGAAAGTGGGACTGGTCACCGGGCTGGCTTTATCCCCTCTCCCCACCAAGGACTGTTGCCGAAGCTGCGCTGGTAGTGGGGGGACGCGGGCTAAGGCACAAGCCACCTGAATCTCAGCCTGGGCTCTCGGGGTGGCGTCTTCCCCACCAAGCACGGGGCTCCCCCGCATCAGGACAGCATGGGGTGGCAGGACAGAGGCCCTGCTACCCGGTCTGGCCCTACCTGATTGTTTCGAGATTGGCACGAGGTGTGTGAAAGCTGAAGGAAAACAAAATCTGCCACCCCAGAATGTGTGTCTTTAACATGAGGATTATTTTAGGCTGATTATTATTATTATTATTATTATTTTTTGTGAGAAAGATTAGCCCTGAGCCATCATCCGTTGCCAATCCTCCTCTTTTTGCTGAGGAAGACTGGCCCTGGGCTAACATCCTTGCCCATCTTCCTCTACTTTACGTGGGACGCTGCCACAGCATGGCTTGATAAGCGGTGCCTTGGTCCACACCCGGGATCTGAACCTGTGAACCCGGGCTGCCACAGCGGAGCGCGTGCACTTAACCGCTACACCACCAGGCCAGCCCCTAGGCTGATTATTTTTAAGAAACAGAAGACTGAGGAAGTTTTTCTTTTACCTCTCCCTTAACTGCCTTAAAGAATTTAAAACAGCCTGTAACAGGAACAGAGCTATCACCAGAGATGTCTACAAAGAATATGGGCTGTGTGTCAGGGGGAGACTGGAGGGCCTAGACATCAGAGTCCTCTCCATGTCCCATTGTCTCTGTATGGCATAACAGACATTTGTTCAGCAGACTTTTGCTTTTCCATCTCCAGGAGAATTGTCTTCCTCCCCTGTGAAGTCCCAAACCACTATCTCCAACATCCTCTTTTGTCTTTAGCTGAAGATGGTATTTAAGGTGGTGGCTTTGGCCATTTTGGTGAGTTACTCAGTTTTCCTGGGTCTCTCTCATGTATACGGGAGGTACACATGTTATTAAACTTTGTTTAATTTTCTCCTGTTAATCTATCTCATGTCAATTTAATTCTTAGACCAGCCAGAAGAACTTAGAAGGGGAGAGGAAAATTTCTACCCCCACTACAAAGCCCCCTGCCAACTGAAAAGCACTGTGCACTTCTAATGCACTTCTAATGACGACGTGTCGGTGAGCCCAGGGTCTGCCTGGGCCGTCACCTCCCAGATACTGTTCTTAAAGGATTTGCCAGCTCCTTAGATCAGCGATTTAGCAAAAGCCTAGCTGAGCCCGGATCAGGTTTCTCAGAGCCTGGACCTGGGGGCCTGTCCTCTTGAGCTACTTTCTCTGAGCCAGGTGTCGTCCACAGACCCGGCTGGATGGCAGAGGCAGGGCTCCTCCCCCATGCCCATCCCCTACACTGAAAGTCCTGTGCCCAGTGATGTCAGCAGCAATATGCCCTAAAAGAAAACCCCAGACTGAAGAGCAGCGCGTCACTCACGCCTGTCAGCACGCCACACACTTCCACCCAGTCAGTGGCCCGAGTCCAGACTCGCACGCTTCAAGCCAGCCGTTGCCTCGGGCGTCCTCTCTGGAACCAGGGATGCTGGCCCAAGGCCCCTGGAGAGGTGGGAAGAACTGAGCTGGGAGGAGGGTCCCACACAGGGCCTGGCTATGACATTTCTGCAGCCCTGGCAGGTCTCTAGGAAAAAGGTCTGATGACTCCCCGGGGAAATCCCACCTAGCTAGAAAAAACAGTGACTGTTTACTGCTTACTATGTACATGATCTCATTTAATCCACACACTCCACTGCAGGGCAGACTCTGTCACCATCATCCCCACTTACACGGCTGGAAACGGAAGCACAAAGATGTTAAATAACTTACTCAAGGTCACAAAGTGCCAATATCTGACCCCAAGCGTATCTAGAGTCCACGCCCTTAACCACTAAGCCGGGTCTTCTCCAGAGTGGGAACAGGTCACCTGGTGTTGTTCACATAGACTAGAGACCATTTTTTGTCTTGAGACACTATTTGGCAGTGAAAATCAAAAGAGTCACCAGAACTTGGTGGATTAAACAAATAAACCTTGAACAAAGACCCAACAACTTGAGAGAAATGAGCTACTGAGGTGTGAGAAGTTATCTCTCTAGGATTCTGGGAGCCTTCAAATACAAAAGGGAATTAGACTCTAGTGATAGTGTTCTAGAACTTGGCAGAAGTCAGTGCAGGTACAGAGGTCGCTTTCCCAGTTTAATATGCCACCCAACTGGGGTCAGTGCCAGGCCAAGGGGAACCCCAATTTTAAATGGGGACTTCTGGTACAGCCCCCCTCTCAGCAGACTCTCCCTCTGCCAACCCTGGTGGTTATGGTTATTGTATTCAGAAGGAAGGCATTCCGGAGTCCTTCAATTCACTAAAAACTTGCACAACGAGGTAACGGCAGGGCTCCCAGCACTCTGGGTGTGGCTGGTCTGGGACAGGCTCCTGGGCACGAGCCTCCTGGTTATTTTGAGAGCCTTTTAGCTTGAAGCTGGAGGCTCTGGGTTCAGCCTTGGAGGGTTGATGCAACACAACGGAATAAACTAGGAATAAGCTAGATGCCAGCATGTCGGTATTCATGGCCCTCTCCCAGTTATAGGGGAGAGTTATAGGGGAAATATGCCCTTGTCGGGCTTAGGGAAAGGAGTGGAGGATGCTCAGGTCTCTAAAGGCCACTCGACCCACAGTTGCAGCTGGGTCCTCTGTCAGGGAAAAGGAGTACTTAAATCGATGCTCAACAGTTCCTCTCTCCTCACGGTCCTTCTCAAAGAGGATGAACTCAGTCAGCCCTTTGGCTTATAGGAAAATAAAAATTGATAACTTTCAAAGAGATAGCCAGTAAGTGTGATACAGGAAGAACAGAGATATTGAAGGTGAAGCCAATCCTTCACAATTATTATTAACATCCCCATCCCTATCATCATCATGATTTTATTCTATTATTTATAGGACAGGATAAGGTACCAGACACATCGAACATGGAGGCTATCAAACACACCATTCCTGGCTAAGAAAACTGCCCTAGTCATGGCCCCCAAGGAGAGAAGTGTCCCCGAGCTGTTCGTCATCGGGACTTTGCTGTGTTTTTACTACATGACCCACACCCTCTCTTGGCCACGTGTGATTAGACGGGGTGGCTGCCCAGAACCTTCCATCCACGGACTGGCTGGGATTGTCTGATGCGGCCCAGCGCAAGCAACCCTGCCCAAACGAAAATTAGAATTAGACGTTAGATCAATAAAATTATATCTTTCTCTCTTTGGGAATTGATTTTGGAAATAAAAAGAAAATGAGCCACCTGGTAGTAGGACAAGAATCAAGAAGCTATAATTAGAAGAGGTGAGTGAAGATCGTAGTCACTGAGTCCCACTGACGCCGGAGCTCCAGGACCAGCGGGTCTGAACCCAAATGCCTCTGTGCACAGGCTGGCAGCAGACCCGAACATGTGGGTACCACACTGTGCTCAAGGTGGAGGATGTACCTTGCTGCAACTAAGGATATGTGTTGTTACAACACATTAGACTGTTGTCGTTCATTAGACTGAATGTCGAGAGGAGTGCTTCATGGAGAATGAGAGAATCCCGAATGGCACATTGGATGGCAGAGGTAGGGTATAACGACAAGCATGTGCAAATGAACACGTGTTTCCCAGGATGTGTGAAAACTTGGTCTCGTGAGTACAGAAGAGAGCGCAGTTGGGGCTGTGACAGTTATCCTCAAATGAAGACACGGGCTTGAAGAGTAACCAGGTGAACGGCATGAGAAGTAGGAAGTCATTGAATCCCTTTAAAGACTTGCCAAAACTTCTAGTATTTGAACGTGCACCATTGTATTAGTCAGGACACTTTTGGTTTCAAATGACAGAAATTCAACTCCAATTAACTTATGAAGGAACTGGATGGGTCACATAATGGAAAAATCTAAGGACAGAACTGACTTCAGTCATGGGTGGATCCAACTGTGCAAAATCATCAGGAATTAGCACACCTCTGCCTCTTCCTCTGCTTCCCTCCACTTGGCGTTTTCCTTTGCTTGGCAGGCTCTTCCCACACTTGACATGGCAGCCAACACTGGCAGCACGTGTCATGCTTACCTCCTTCCAGCTTAGCAGCCTCAGCAGAAAAAGAGTAATTCCCTAGGTGTGCTGCACGAGTCCCAGGGATCGCTCTCATTGGTCCACCTTGGCACCTGTATCCATCCCTGAAGCAATCACTGGGGCCAGAGAGAAGCAGCAATCTGATTGGCGAGGCCTGGGTCACATGCTCAGCTCTGGATGAGGGCATGATGTCAGCCCCACCAGAACACAGGGCCTAACAGGAGAAAATGGTTGCTACTGGACGGATGTTGAACAAGCAGTCATAACAGATATCCACCTCACCCCCAAACAAAACAGCTGAGTACAGCCTCTCTAAGCAATGGTCCTTGAACTCCTGACATTTTCCTCCTCCAGCCACCTTGAAAGCCAAATGACTTGCTGATCCAAATCTCCATGAGGCCTAGCTATACTTTCATGAGGGGCTTATCAACCGGGGTTCTTATTTACAAACAACAAAACCCACTCTAGTTTGTTTAAATGGAAAAAGAATGTATTACAGGGTATTAGTGGCTCACAAAATCTCTGGCAGAGTTGGAGAATGGGGCTTGATGCTCTGCAGCCATGAACAATACCCAAATCCCTACTGGTCTGGTCACAGGCTTGATCCCACTCCCTTTGGCTCATGATCCTGGGAGCATCTCTGGCCCTGCTGCCTCCAAGGCTCCATGTCCTCTGCCATGCTCTGCCCCCATCACCAAGATGCAATCCCACATGGCAGCTGCTTCCTTGCTTTTCCCTCTTCCATATTGAAGTCTCATGTTGCTGCATCCAGTTGGCAGAGCCTAGGTTACATGCCTGGGTCCTAGCTGCAGAGTTGGTCTGGGAAGCTGAGTTCTGATCTCCACCCTGGTGAGGTAATGCCCCTAACATGGCCGATTTTCCTAATTTAGGAAGGCTATTCAAATGATGCTGAGCTGGCACCAATATGACCCAGATCTACTACACCATGCTTCAAATAGTTGGGTCTTCTGCATCTTCTGGGTTCTGGAGTGATCAAGCCATGGGGCCAAGGTTCTTTATTTCCACATGTAGCCTCCCGATAAATCTGTGAGTCTCTGATCTTTGCAACCCACAGATCCCAGTTAACACAAGTCATTTGCCAATGTAATTTGGATAAAATTTAGCTTGAGGCTAGTGTTTCCTTTCCAGCAAGACTGGATCACAGGAGCTCCTGGTATCTTCTTTAAAAGGAAAGCCTTGGGCCAGCCCGGTGGCATAGCAGTTAAGTTCGCGCCTTCTGCTTCAGCAGCCCGGGGTTCGCCGGTTCAGATCCCGGGCGCGGACCTACTCACCACTCATCAAACCATGCTGAGGCAGCGTCCTACACAGAAGAGCTACAACTCTACAACTATGATACACAATTATGTACTGGGGCTTTGGGGAGAAAAAATAAAAAGAGGAAGATTGGCAACAGATGTTAGTGCAGGGCCAATATTCCTCAAAATATATATATATATATATATATATATATATATATATATATATATATATATATATATAAATTCCTTTAAAAAAAAAAAGGAAAGCCTTCAGTGGGTCTTTTGAGGGTGCCTGTAAAGCGTGGCCATGAGGAGCCCTCCCAGGAGTGCCAACACACAGACATTTAATAGACCTTGTACAGAGCTCTCAAATGCCACACTGGGCTACTGTTTAACCACAGACCACCCCCAGCTGTGGACAACAAGCTGAGTTGTCAGGCGGGGGCTCCCTGGCGAGGGTCTTCATGGTCTGATAAATTCCCTCCAGGGTCTGGAATCCTATCGCAGCACTCGCCAGGAGATTAGATTACCTGACCTCCCTCCTGTGGCTCCCCACTGCTCAAACAGGAGATGAAGTCATTCAATGAAGAAATAGTTTTTGAGTATCAACTACGTCCCAGGCATTGTGCTAACGCTGGGTGTGTTCTGCCCCCAGGGAGCCTTCAGACAAGTAAATGAGCCAAAGCTTATATGGAGCGAGGGAAGGCAAGGAAGGGAATGAAAATGTCCAAGTGTCATCATCCAGAAAGAGATGGCATAGTTCTCATTTTTAAGCAGACTTATTGATCAGGGTCACTATGGAAGCCAAGGTCTTTGACCTAATATGGAAGGATAGTCATTATATTCTCCAAACACGTAGTGTAACAAAGAAATGTCTCGGATTGGAGAATTCTTTTGTGTAAAAGTCTTCTAAAGGTATCGCCATTAAATACATTTATATTTAATAAATGAAAAGAATAAAATCAGAGGAAATAATGACCACTTCAGACAATCCAGCCAGTGCAGTCAGCTGGATATAGATAACTGTCCAGTCCGTGAGCAGTCGCCTCCCGCCCCGACCCCTGCGGACGTGTGGAACTCCCCTAAGAATATTGACATGTTCCACAGAGCAAAATATGTGCTTGGACAGCAGGGGAAAAGAGAAAATGTCTGCTCTGCACCCCAAACACTCTCTTCAACAGACCACAGGCCCCACCATTTCCACGGAGGCGGCAGGCGCCCCCGAGGACCACTAGGTGTCGCTGTGAACCTGCGCGAGCGCGGCCTCACGCTGAGGGCACACTTCAGCTCGGTCTGTTTTCAATCAACACGTTGTCAGTTTTTCTCCCCGAGGCCCCAGGGGTGTGCTAGGAATTTTTATTTCTTGAGAAATCCTGTGATGCAGCTGCCCTTTGTTGGCCCTGCTCGAGAGAATGAAGGCTGTGCTTGTTCTACCAGCCCCCCAGACAGGGGGCTCCCCAGTGAGGGTCTTCAGGCCATCAGCCCCAGCGCCTGCTCCCTCTCTGTTCCTCCTGTGAACATCCCTTGCTTCTGCCTAGCTCTCCCCCCGCCCCTTTTTTCCTCTTCGCTTCCCTTTTTATCTTTCCCTCTCGGTGCCCAGTGACACTAACGAGCTCCAGCTGCTCGGTGCAAAGGCCCCGTCCTGGGAGCCTCGTCCAGGCCCTAGTGCATTTCAAGGCACAGCAAACTAGTTCCGGCTTAAACTAGCTTGCAGATTCCGTCCTTACCTTCCCTTTCTGAGTCTACCCCCAGCCTTGCCCCCTTCTTCCAAAGCAGCCGCCAGCTTAAGGCAGTGCTGGGTGGTTGCGACAAGAGGCTGAGCTATCTTACCAAGAATTCCAGACCCTAGTCCTGCCATAAAGGGGCTTAGAAGCCACACCTGCTTTCAGACACCATCTCCCTCTGCCACTGACTAGCGGTGAGACCTGTGGCAGGTCACTCACCCTCTCTGAGCTTCCATTCTTCACAGGTAAATTAGTACTTCCAGATGCATATGTTAAATAAAATTATAAACACAAAGGACCCCACGGGATCTTGCACATTGCAAGCATTCTATAAATGCAAAGTGATTTTACTTATTATTACACGGACACTTACACAGACACATGAGCACACACTCAACCAAACAAAGGCATAGAATTTGGGACCCTCATTCTCCTGAACCTGAGGCAAGATGACGTGTTAAGGAAACAAAATTCCGGGGTATGTATTCAGAGATGCCAAGCAGCACCTCTGATTCTAACCCCCTCTACTTATGTCAACAGCGATAAAGTTGTTCTGAGCCCAGCTGGGAGCTGTTTTGGTCAATAGCCATAGCTTGCTTGGCAAAATGCCCTGATAGCTGTCCTGGGGCCTTCCGGGAGAAGGCCACTTGTGGGAGGAGCCAGCGGCTCACTGCCTCCCCAGAAGGTTTCCTCGGGCACTCCCTGGTTTCCAGCCACAGCATTGCTGCTGTGGGTTTTTGTGGGTGGCCGCAGGCGGAATCCTGACCGTGGGTGCCCTGCAGCTGCTCTCTGCAGGCCCTGAGGTCACAGACCCTGGAAAGCTTGGGGAAAGGTGGAAAGAAGGAAGAGCCAGTCTTGTACCAGAGGCATTTCTGGACCACTCAGTGGAAGCTAAATAGCATAAAGAGCCCCTGCTGGCCCACAGTAGTAACTGCAGTCGCCTCCGCCTCTGGGAAGAGGGGGCTGTTCCTGAGTGACCCAGATCTAAGGCACTCGAATACTCATAGCCAAGATGAGACTGCAGACAGGTACAGAATGTGCATAGAACAAAGAATAGACTTTGCCTCTTACGCAGCCCAAAACCACATGCGCTGGGCTTACTTGGCAGGACTCCAGGCAGCCAGGGGCTATTTCAGATCCCACCCCAAGCCACGCAGGAGAGGACACTCTCAGAAGGTATCTGCTTGTCCGGAAGCTGGTATTGATGCTGCACCTGTGAAGGTTTGATTCCTGCAGCCACGAGATGCCTGGGACTTTTAGGGAAGAGAGTTATGCAGTCAGAGGATCCCTCTGAGTGGTCAGTCATCTGACACTTTTCCCTACCAGAACACAAATCAAGGCCATCACTAAGCCCTTCCCACACAGGCTGGGAGGAGACACACCCAGGTTGGTGTCCTGGCTCTGTGATGTCTGGGCAAGCTCCCTGATCTCTCCAACCATCAGCTTTCTCATCTGTAAAATGCAGGTAAGGGACCATACTCAAAAGAGTGCTTGAAGATTAGAGATGGTGTAGGTGGTGTGCTCAGCACAAGTGCCATCCTGAGGTTTGTAGAGACCTGTCTGTAGACCATTCGGGTGCAGAGGAAGCTGCCACCGCGAAGCTCAGGGAAGTCCACCAGTACTCCAGTCCACACCTAGACTCCGCATGCCAGAGCAGACAGGATCTGGGAAGGCCTGAGTGCCCCACCTGCAGCCTGGGCTGAGGGCGCCTCACCTGTGTGTTTTAAAAGTTGGTGAAACCCTCATGCATTGCGGGTGAGAAGGTAAAATGGTGCAGCCACTTTGGAAAACAGTCTGGCAGTTTCTCAAAAAGATAAATATAGAACTACCATACGACCCAGCAATTCCACTCCTAGAGAGTCCAGGAGAAGTTAGAACATACATCCGCTAAGAACTTGTACATGAATGTTCATTGCAGCATTATTGGAAATAGCTGAAATGTGGAAACCACCCAAATATCCATCAACTGAGGAATGGATAAACAAAATGTGGCTTATCCATACAAGGGAACATTATTCAGTCATAAAAAGTAATGGACTGATACCTGCTGCAACATAGATGAATCCTGAAAACATTCTGCTAAGCATAAAAGCCAAGACACGAAAGGACAAATAATGTATGATTCTAGTTATATGAAATGTCCAGAATAGGCAAATGCATAGAGACAGACAGTAGATTAATAAGTGTCAGGGCCTGGGGATGGGGACTGACTATTTATGGGTATGGGGTTTATATGGGAGGTGATGAAAATGTTTTAGAATTAGATAGTGGTGATGGTTGCACAACTCTGTGAATATACTAAAAACCACTGAATTTTATGGTATGTGAATTAAATTACAATACAAATAATACAATTGTTACCAAAAAAAAAAGACCACTTAGCATGCTAGCTGGCGTGTGCTCTGCCTGTGGAGGAACAAACGAGATGGGCTGTGTGGGGAGTGGAGCTCATGTGAGCCTCACCTGTAAATCAGATTAACCAGCTTCCCTCCCGCAGATGTGCCTGGTTCTGAAGGGGCCACAGCAGCCACAGGGTGATTCTGAAAACCTCAGAAATGAAAGGGGTTCTGAGTCCATGGGGCCCAGTGTGTGGCAGCGGGATGCTCGCCTCCAAACCAGCCTCACCTAGCAGGCACCACCCAAGCAGAACGGAAAGCTCGTAAGCATCCTTTGCCTTGGTCTTAAGACTTACAAGAATCCTGTTTTCCAAACCAAAAATCAGGGCTGATAATTACGGTCTGTACTCATGAGGACAGTAGGATATACCATTTTACATTGGGACTGTCTCCAAAAATCTGATCATAAGGTTCCAGTTTTCCAGGACACATTCATCTCTCCTTTTCCCCCTAAACAGATGAGTTTCCTAAGAACTTAGACTCTCTTGGGAGTAACAGACAACAATTTTTTCCTACAACTCAGGGCTCTTGGTGAAAGGTCTTTAATCGGAACTGTACTTTTTCAGACTGAGAGTGAATCTAATGCGCTGCTCAGGTTGAATGAGGTGCCTGCAACCTTTCCACTGCAGGGCATAGACCCCAGACCTGGAACTCACCGCCCAGGTCTGTCTGGAGTCTGACAGGAAGTCCAATGCGGCAGAAACACTGAGGGGGTCTCTTTACTCCCCCATCATGCTTATGTACACATGTGACCACCATCCCCGAAAGCAAAGGATTTCACAGACAGGCAGGGGGCAGGCGCATTCAGGAAGAACTGCCCAGTGTTCTCTAAAATAGCTGTATCTGGTTGCTTCCATGGAGGGGGTGGCTAAACCCTGCTGGTGGCACCTTTATCTTATACGGGAATAGGGCCCGAGAGAACTCAGGACTTCTTTCACATCTGGGACGCTCCTTCAAAAAGGTCCTGCAAGGTTTCCACGAGCCCACCGTCCTCCACCTCTGCCACCCTGGACCAAGCCACTGCCACCTCGTATCTGGATTAACCCAAGAGCCACCTAATTGGTCCCTCTACTTCCACCCCCATGCCCTCCCCCCTGAAGTCTATTCTCAGATCAGCAATCAGAGAGATGCTTTTACAACATAAATTATGTCACTCCTCAAAACACTGCGATGGCTCCCATCACACCCTGAGCAAAAGCCTAAGTCCTTACAATGGCCCACAAGGCCCTGTGTGATGTGTATACCATCCCCACCCCCTCACCACACACGCCCCACAGACCACACATCCCCCTCCTCCCCCCACAGATACACACCTGCTTCCCCACACACCTCTCAGGAGTCACCTCCTCCGGCCCTCGTCTTCACCACTCTCTTCCTCCTGCTGCTCCTCAGGTCGCCCTTGCTGTGCACTCTCTGCTGGAAGGCTCTTCCCAGCTACCTGCAGGCTCTTTCCCTACTTCCACTGCTTCACTCGCGCCTGACGATGGGGCCTTCCTTGACCACCCTGTTCAAAGGGGCCATCCCCACCCTCCAGAACCCTGACCCTGTTCATTTCTCTTAATAGCATTCACTACCATTAACACACCATATATATACACATGACATATATATATCTACATATGGTGTGTATATATACATATACAGGTATATATATATAATCCACTTGTCTATCGTTCCTGTGGAAATAAATGAAGACCAACCACATGAGAAAAGCAACAGCTACATATTCATAGCTTACCATAGCAAGGGAGTCAGCCACCGCCACTGAAATTTCAGCGGAGGCTCAAAGGCAGCAGAGCAGTGGGAAAGCTTTATAGAGGAAGAAAGGGAAGACTGCAGGTGTGCCCTGGTTGGAGGCTGGTGGAGGCTGTAGGTGGCCTCAGAGGAGGGGGCATCCTATGCTGCCTATTTGGCTTTCTCTGGTTGGTCCTAAGTTGGAAGTGGAGATAAAAATTAGGAAAGCCGTCAGTTACTAATCAAGCCCTGGCGATTTGGGGCACATTGTTACAGAAGTTATTGTTTAGCTTCCGGGACTGTTGCTAGGATAGCAATCTGGCTTCCTGCAAGGCTGACATAGCAGGCAGGCTTCCAGGGCTGTTGACTGGAGATCAGGGGCTTCCTGGGCAGGTGGCTGCAGGTGTGGGTCAGAGCTCTGTTTTTATATATGGTCCGGCCATTGTCTGTTTTTATATTCAGTTTCTCCTGCCTCGCTGGGATGTAAACTCTAAGGACATTGTTCTTACTGCTGTATGCCCAGAACCCAGAACAGTGCCTGGTACCTGATGTCGATTATCACAATGTTTGTCTAGATCGAGTTAGGAAAGCTGTGACTCTGCTACATGACCTGGGTAGAAAACCGACCACAGGCTTGCTCTCTTCAATCCAATTCTACAAATGTTTGTTGAGTGCTTGCTACACACCCAGGAGACTGTGTGGGGCTGTGGTTATTCACTCCAGGTTACACCAGCCAGGCACGTGCTGAAAATGGATGGAAGACCAGGATTCTGAGTGCTTTAGCCTTTGCTCACAATTTCTCTTCTCTGCCCCCTTGAACTCATCTCTTCCTTTAAGACCCCTTCAGGTTCCAGATCTTCCATTGTCCCTCAGTGACTGGGGGGGCCCATGTCTACTTCATCCAGCACTCGCTGCCTCTGACACTCATTCGGTCCTCATAGAGCACCTGTGTGGTAGCTGGTTGTCTTCTCGATGAGCTGGTCATCTTCTCAGTTGGACGATTCCCTTAGAGCAGGAGCCACATCCAGCCCCCAATACAGGTGACACAAAGGAGGGTCTCAGTGATCTGAGTCTCCCCCACCCTTCCCAACCCTATGCTTCACCTTTCCCTTGACCTCCAGATCAGATGTCTCACTGACTCAGGATACTCCATCTTCCACACACAGAAGTCACCCCTTCCTCAGAGCTCCATCCGGAGACGTATCAACAGCCTGCTGGCCTGATAACCCAAGGCTGTGGCCCCTACTTGGGCAGCTCAACTGTTTTCTGACAAGGGCTCCCCATTATGCTTTTAAAAAATATTTAAATGGTTCTGAATGATCTGTTCTTCCAGAAAGGTTTGGGTTAATTTATCTTTCAGAATGAAGATTCAAGGAACCAAGAAACAAATAGGCCAGGATGGAACTAGAAATAGATCCTTTCAGGATGGCTTTTTGGCATGCTGCATTCAGAATGTAAGCTCCTCGAGGGCAGGGTTTGAGGTGCTGTGTTTGCAGAGTCAGTACCTGGTGCACAGTAGATGCTCTATAAATATTTATTGAATGAATGGGAGGTATAAACACACATTAAATTTGAAAGGAGAAACGCCAAATTTCAATAGTGATCATTTTCACTCTTCACTCATTTTGTTGCTTAATTTTCTCAGCCATCACAAAACACATTATATAAAACAGCAAAAGATAGGACTGCAGACGTGAAAGAGGGCTCTGAGGAGCGAAAGTGTCATTGCCCAGTTCCTGTTCGTGAGCCACGTGCTCTTGACACAAGCAGACGAGATGCGGACCCTGCTTTCTACTGAGCACAACGGAAAGCTGGAACTGCAGAGTTCACTGTGCGGCTTTAAATCCTCAGCAACTATGGAGCCCTCCATGGACTGATCCCTGAGTGTCTTTGCCTCCATTTTGTCATGACTCAGAATCAGGCAGGTCAACGTTAGCTACAATAAGTTCATACGTGTCTAAAGCCTTGGGAGAGAAATGTGAGAAAACTTTCCCAAGATCCATAATAGTCCCTGGCTTCATTTTATTCAGATTACTTTTTTTTTTCCAAACCTGGTCAATGTTAAAAACCAAATGGCCTCAGCTGTGGACCTCAGACTTCTGATTTCCCCTCATCAACTAGCCCAAGATGCAAAAGCAAAGGCAGAGTCCCCCAGCCGGAAGCCTCCGGGTACCACTCCTGAGCCCGTGTCTTGGGTTCTCGGGGCTCACCTCTTGGGGCTTGGAAGACAAGCAGCTCTTCCTGCACATCACCAGGGAAGAAATCAAGCTCTTCAAACAGACCCCAGCCTTCAGGAAGTCCCTCCTTCTGCCGAACTTCGTTCTCGTCTTCTGGCCGAGAAGCACAATTCCCTCTTGCCCTGTCATTGTTGGAAAAGGGTGAACAGCAGCTCACCGCCCTCCTTTTAATCATCCTTAATGGGCTCATAAACAGTTACTAGGCCCCCTTCAGCCTTCCCGGAGCCTCATTTTACTTGCATTGAGGCAGAGAGCTTCTAAGAAAGGCATTTCACTCGGGGCTCCACGGACTTACCGCGTCTTAAATCGGTAATCAGCCACTTCACCCACTTGAACCTCCGCAAATGAAGAGCTCTGCCTTCTTTTGCAAAATTTAAACCTGTTCAAGGGAGTTCCCAGGCAACCAGCCCTTATTAATAAATCACACTCAATCTAGGCCCAGAAAGGGCATTTTTTAAATGTTTCTTTTTCTTGAGAAGTCACACTGACGCACACGTGCAAAATAAGGGGCAGCTGCCCTCTCCGAAGGTCTGCATTTGAGGACGGATCCCACCTGCCTCCCATGGGCCGTGGTGGACCTGGCGAGCGCTCATCTGGCTCCCCATCTGGGCAGGGGGTGCTGCTCTAGTAGACTCTCCCTTGGTCCTTTCCTGTGGTTATTGGATGAGGACCACAGCAGCTGGGGGGCAGGACATAGAGGTAAAGTGAGACTTGCTCAGCCTCCACTAGGCACACACTGGAAAGTTCCATTTCCTAGTCCATCATAGTACCATATATTTTCAGTTCATTGCTCACACGCACAGGGGGAAGGTCCCAGTTGTATGGTTGGATAGAGCTTCCCGCTGTGTCTCCACTCTGAGTCCTGTGGTTCCCTCCAATCACAGGAGGTAGGGGAGGAGCAGTGCAGGGTGGGTGGAAGGTTGGTGTTGTTTTAGCTTTAGAAATAGTGATTTCATTTCAAGAGAAATTTTAACCAGAATGGCTAAAATTGAAAGGACCAACAATACCAAGTGTTGACAAGGATGTAGAGCAACTGGAACTCTCAGTCGTGGCTAGTGGAAATGTAAACTGGGGCCACTAACTTTGGAATTCTCAGCCGATTCCAGCAATGACTCTAGCAATTCCACTCTAGGAATATGCTCGGAAGAAACGAGTGTTTGTGCTCACCAAAAGACACGTACAAGGAAGTTCATAGTGCTGTAATGTATAATAGCAAAAAACTTGAAGCAGCCACCCAAGTGTAGAACAGATAACTAAACTGTGGTATATTCCTACAATGGGGATGTGATGAGAGCTGGACACTGATCTACAGGACAACAAGGATGGATCTCACAGACATGATGTTGAGCAAAAGAGGCCAGACACAAAAGAGCACATACCACATAATTCCATTTATATGACATTCAAAAAAGGCAAAAGTAATCTGCGATGATAAAGATCAGATTAGTGGTTGCCTCTGGGAGGTGTCTACAAATCATCCAGCTGAATATCTTAGATCGGTGCACTTTATTGATTATAAGTCATACCTTAATAAAGAATTAAAGGTATCTATTGTGTTTTCTTCTTCCCAAATGAACAACTCATTAATTATGCAGGCATTTTTTTTCACTGCTCTGCTTCTTCTGAAAAAGACTTGAGGTGACTTACAAAAATGTATGGCATTGAACTTTATTTATAAGTGACAAAATCTGGTTGATACTAAAATAAAGGCAGAAAAATAATCGGAAACCAGGTGGGAGGGGAGTCCTCAGTATCTGTGTCAGGAAGTCCTGGGGTGAACTGCATGGAGCTTCCTAGCAGTCAATTCGAAGAAGAAACCCTACAATCCCACAGCCAAAAGTTAGTAGTCAGCTGATCAGAAGTACAGAGACCCGAGAGAAATTTTTCCTATGCCGTCTCAGAAAACGACAACTATGGGGTCAAACCCATTTCTGTTTATTTGTTTGTTTGTTTTGAGGAAGATTAGCCCTGAGCTAATAACCGTTGCCAATCCTCCTCTTTTTGCTGAGGAAGACTGGCCCTACGCTAACACCCGTGCCCCTCTTCCTCTACTTTATATGGGATGCCGCCACAGCATGGCTTGATAAGCAGTGCATAGGTCCGCGCCTGGGATCGGAACCTGCGAGCCCCAGGACCCCAAAGCGGAGCATGCAAACTTAACCATTATGCCACTGGGCTGCCCCCCTTTCTGTTTGTTTTAAATGTCTCGTTTGGGAACCCAAATCTGAGTCCCTTCAGCCCACATTTTCACCACTATGACACACCCACCCCTGCCCTCATAGAATTTAGGGTGAAGCTGCACCCCGCCGACAGTCAAGGCCCCTCCCAGTGCTGCACTGTGGCTGTGGCAACCAGACACCATTTACTTTTCTGGGTTTGGCTTGGGGGAAGCACTGCTCATGAGGGCAGGGTTTCTGCTCTGTGGGGAGCTCGGCTTGCCATCCTGGTTTCTAGAACCCAGGCCTGCATCCTCAGCCTGCACTTGGCTGCTCAGCCCATCTCCTTCCTTGTTGGTGCTCCTCGGGAGCCCGGTCTCTTCCCCAGAGGCAGCTCCACTCCAAGCAGCTCCCAGGCGGCTGGACTCCTTCCATTTTGGCATTTGGGTTAAAGGATCTTTCCACTTTCTGGCTCCAGTTTTTGAGTTGAATTCATATATTGCCCCGGTAACCAGCGGAAAAAAGACGCAATAACCATGTAAAAGAAGGAATTCAAATGATTCTCTCCTCCCCCATCTCTACCCTGCTCTATTTGCACCCCCAGGGCAAGAAGCATGCTAGAAGGTGTGAATAATTGAGATAGAAAGCAGGCTTGTGACTATCACAGTCTTCACCAGCCTACCCTTTCCATGAGCCATAGAGCTACACAGCTCCGACCACACACGCAGCAAATATCACACCTCTCTGCATAGAAAGGTTTAGGCGAGTCTTAAGGCCATCTCAGCTGCAAGATTAGAAGGCCACATAAATCTTGAACACCACGTGAGCTTCGGATAAATTAGGTTCGATTTCTAATGGAGTTACCCATTACATTCTGATTTGTTTGCTTTAAAAGACACTTGAACCCCTGATAGAAAAAGGGATTCACCAAGTAAGGACGAAAAGACTGATTTTTATTTACGTTAGGTTAGCAGAGACTTGTAGACACAGGCACACAAATCTGGCCCCAGTTGAGATGATGCAAGGGAACCATTTTTATCCCGTTGGAGCCCATGGATGCTAATTGATATGTTTGTTCACATTAGTCCAGTTGGCTCATTTCTTCCTTTTCCTTCTGTTAAACACAAAAACACAGGATAACAGCCTCGGTCCTTCCTGGTTTGGCCCCAGAAGATTGAGTTTCAGGCGAGCCCCTGCTCCTTCCATTTCCATGCGGCATGAGTGGCCTCTCAGCAGAGGATCCCAACAGCACTTATGCTAATGTGGGCACATTATGGTAACAAGTCCCTAATAATAGAGGGAAATTTAATTCTAGCAGCAGCAGCCTCTCCTGGAGAGGAGCCATCCTCCTTCAGAGAAGGACCGAGCCGTTTGCATGTGAGGGTGGCAGGGAGCCAGCACACTTGCCTCCTGAATTTGGTTTCCTTCCCTTTATTCACGTCTATAATTGAGCCTTTGTAAGCAGAGGGATGTGTGTAAAGGAGCTAAATTTGGAGCTGATTTCATGGGAGTGATGAGAGCCCTGGAGGCCAGCTCTACCTTATGTTCATCTTGCCAACTAAGAAGAAATTCTTGGCCCTGATCTAGGGAAAAAAGAAGCCAAGCTTGCCATTTCTCCCTCTCTCTCACTACCAACAGGATGGTGTCAGAAGCATTCAGAAAGGATGGGGGGCGGTTGAGTCCCAATGAGCAGGGAGAAAAACGAGGGTTGAACTCACCGATTCCCTGAATTGGTTCATGATTTAGGGAGGGAGGCTAGACAGAGGTGTAGTCCCTGAGAGGGAGCCTTTAGGTGGAAACCCTCTGAGGCTTCACCCATGATCATGTGCTTGAGTGGCTGCAAGCAGCCTAGAAGAGTCAGCACTGTAGAGGCAACATAACCGAACGGATTGACAAACTGAGTTAAGAGCAGGAAATTGGATGAGATCCTCCCTGACTCCACCAGCCTGGAATACGGAAAACACCCTTATGGGTGGCATTGCCACTTAATTACCTGGATCTATGGTTTCTCCATCAAAGGCAGTGTTCATCTGGATTGTTTCCTAAGGAGAAGAAAGAGACAGCTTCAAGCTCAACCCTATACTCCCCTTCCCAGGCAAGGCCACCCATCTTCACAGCCCAAATTCCTCACCCAGCACCTTCTCAACATTTATTTATTCAATAGCCACTATGCTGGATGCTGGGGACACAACGTGAACAAGGCAGGAGTGGGTACTGCCCACATAAAGCTTGCAATCAAGTGGGAACCATTGACGAACAGGCGCTACAAAACAGTGCTAAGGGCTACGATGGGGAATACAGGATGCTATGGGGGCACAGGAGGGAGAGGGAGGAGGACATTTAATCCAGACCTGGGGAGTAGGAAAGCTTCCTGATAAATGATACCTACGCTGCATAGAAGGAAGAGCAGAAATGCCACACAACACTGGCTAAGAACTACATTGTGGGCTCTGTCAGACAGACATGCAAGGCAGGCACGGACGAGCACCCACAGGCTCCCACCCCTGGGCTCTGGCTGTGTCCCCTCACCTAGGGCAATGCAATATTGGCCTGCCTTATCTAAGCCCTGTGCTCTATATCTTTGTTTTCCCCTGATCCGTACTCTGTGCCACCCTCCAGGACCTGACTTCTGTCCCCATGGAAACACCCCCTTCCCTCCCACAGTGGCCTCCCATGGTGCCATTCTTCAGCAGCTGATGGGGACAGTGTTTGGAGTTTAGTGGGCTTTCCAACCCCCAGTTTGATCACATAAGACATCACCTACTCACTTGCCCACAGCTCCCCAACTCTGAAAAGAGAGGAAACGAAGACTATATGGGTTTCATCCACTTGATCAGCTCAGCAGCCGTACTTTTTACGGTCATGGGGATTTATTTATTTAAGTGATTAATTTAATATTACATATTTCTAAGGCAGTCTCTGAGTGGCAACACCAAGGGTACTACTGCCTTAGACAATAAGACCGAGGAGACAACACATGGCCTCTCCCTCTGGTTATTAGATGGACGGGTACATATAAGTACTTAGGTGAAGGTCTCCAGGCAAACATTCTAGCACATTGGATTGTCCTCCTTGTTGTGCATATTATTCCCCAAACTTATGAGTCTTATTATCAGGGGGTGGGGAAGAGCTGCAGGGGGTCACTTTCACATCACTTCCCAGTGATGGATCAGGCAGATCAGGTTCAGTAAAGGAAAACAAGGAGGTAAGATGGGGAGGTCACTCTCCAACTATCCTGTAACACTTTGCATTTGTGTAACTCTTAACAATTTTCAAAATATTTCCCCATCTGTGATCTTGGGGCAAGTGTTCTCGCTCCCATTCCACAGATGAGGAATCTAAAGCTTAAGAGGCTGAGGGAGTCCACAAGGTCATGAGGCCAGGCAGGCAGAGCCAACCCTGGACCCAAGTCGTGTTCTTTCTCTATCACTTTTCTGCAGGGTTGAGGAAGAGCAGAGAAAAAATAAATCCCATTGAAGGCTGAAGCACCAGTTCTGGTCTTTAAGCTCCTCTCCCTCAACTCACTTTCCTAGAGAGCTGGTGGAGATAATAAACACCACTATTCAATATTTATGAAATCCAGTTCTTCTGCAAATATATCAGCAGACATGTTCAGTGGAGGGAACAAATTCTATGAGGAGTTCGTCACACAGCAATCTGTTCCAGTGGCCAAATACCAGCATCTCTCTGAATGATAAACACCCTCATGAGGCGGTGGCAGGGCCTGCCTGGGAGGGGGATGGGAGCCCCCGATCACCCACACCCAAGCCAGGTGCCCGGGGGCCAACCGTACTCACCAGCACAACTTCTTTCTCTGTATTCTTCCTTTCTGCAGGGAATAGAACAGGCAGAAGTTAAGCTTCTTGGACACTAAATTGACCTTAAAATTCTACCCGCACAATGAGATTTCTTAAACAGGCTTTGAAATCAGTATTGAAGACATGGCAAAGAATTTTCTGTCTGTAGACATGCTTGTTGACAGCTTTCCATCTTCTCAGAAAAATACATATACACACACACATATAGATATAATACACAAAATTTTTAAAAATTCTTTTACTTTTTCCAGCTTGTTTTTATTACTGGACCTAGGAAATTAGCTTTTAAATGGTTTTCTAGGTAAGAAAGCAAGATTGAATGGATACATTTGTTTATTATAATGTGGCAACGCTTTGCATCCATTCCTTGTGTGCTTTTTAAAAAGTAACTAAGGTGGGAGATAGTTTGTGAAACTCTCATTTATTTATTTATTTTGTGCATTTACTGGAGTAGCACTTTTTTTTGCTGTTGGTGGTGGTGGTGAGGAAGATTGGCCCTAAGCTAACACCTGTGCCAGTCTTCCTCTATTTTGTATGTAAGACACTGCAACAGCATGGCTTGATGAGCGGCGTAGGTCTGCACCCAGGATCTGACCCGCACACCCCGGGCCACGGAAGCAGAGCAAGCGAACCCAACCACTACACCTCTGGGCTGGCCCCACGAAACTCTCATTTATTAAACCATCTCATTTGATATGATCAGTAACCATTATAGTCAAATTTCTAACCCTGCTTAGACGTGCCTTGTGCATGACAGACACACACACCTGTGGATAGGACTGATTAAAGCTATCATTTTTTCAAAACATACTTTCCAATTCTTTGTCCTGTCTCTCCCCACAGCCTGGATTCTCCTTGAGGGAAGAACTTTCGGCCAGGTGGTGACATCCCCTCAGGCTTGGAGTTGTTCAGCTGGCCCTTGCTCAATTCACCAACGTCCCTGAAGGCATTCAGCTCTCCCGGCCCATCTGACTGCACAGCCCCCTTTCCAACTAGCCTGACCTAAGTAACCCGTGAAAATGATCAAATCCATTACAATCTGAGAATAAAGTATCATTTGTTCTTTAAAAAGAGGCATCTGTCCAATACAGAGCATTAGCTGTCCTCAGGAGGGGTCACACCCCTCCGTGTGGAGCAGAGAGTAGATAGCGTCTGTGTTTAACCCACGGAGAATTTTTCATTTCTGTCCCACTTGGCACAGAGCGGACCTCTACGTGCTCAAGCTGAGCTGATTGGAGGTGACTCTGGGTCAGGAACAGGCAAAATGAGAGATCTGATGGGCTAATGGCACCATCACCTGGCCCTTTCCTTTCTCAAGCTAATGTCTGACTGCTGTTTCATTCCATCTACGGATGATGCGGCTGAAAACCCACCAAGACAGGATTGCACCCTGATTCTTTGCCGAGCTGGAGTCCTTTTATATAGTAGAACAGAGCAAGCAAACAACAACAACAACATCAATAAACAAAGGGAGTAGGCACCATACCAACCTCCTTTCTTCACCCTACGGGGGGAGAAAAGGGATGGACAAGAATTAACCTGAGAGTATGCTGCACTGTACACACGACAATACGGGGGCCTGTGAGCAGCTGAGTTCCTCGAGATTCAGGGGCTGATTAAAGATGGGGACTAAAGTGAAGGCTGGGATCCCCCCCTGCTCCAAACAGAGGAGCGCCCATATTGGTTTGGGACTAAGGAGGTTCTGGGAGTTTGATAAGTTTGAAAACTATTCCTTTATAGAATTTCAGGGAACACATTTCCTCTGACAACGCCTGGTGAGGGCATGACCACCCCAATCAGATGGCCTGCGAGACTTCCTGGCCCATTTTTCTCCCCAGCAGCCAGCTGAGCAGAAGGCCTAGCTCACAGCAGAAGGATCGAGGGCTGGCAATTAAACCCTGGTTTCTTGTAACATGAAGAACTGGACTTGGACTCTAAGACCCCTCCCATGATAACCTGGGATTCTATAATTCTGTGACTCTAATTTTATTCTATTTTGCTACTGGACAAATGTTGACTGCCATATGGTACGAGTAATTTCCAGAGAGCCCAGGTCTGAGTCTGAATTACTAGCTAGTTTTTCTTTTTTAAGTCAGCCATGTTGAAAACAATAAACATTTAGAATGTAAGTTAAAGCAAGCAGGTTCAAGGTGCGTATTTAACATTTAACCATAAATTGAATGGGAGTTGCGATGTCTATTGGATTACTTCCTTTAAGAACTTCTGCCCAAATCCCATTACCGAACACCACCATCCTTACAAGCTTAAGCGCCACTCTTTTGGAGCCAATTTTTTTTTCAAATCAATTTGTGAGTAGTCCAAACAAAAATGCCTTTTTTAATTCCAGCAGATGCTCAAGGATTTCTCACCTTGCAGTCAAGGTTGCCAATAGCAACGAACTTCCCCAATAAATATGGCAAAAGGCAATACACATCTTTCTGCTAATGCCTTATGCTTTTATATAGTCTTTCATTCCTACATTTTAAATTATTTGACAGTACTAATCTTCAAAATACCTTTAAAAGGCAGACGAGTCTTATCACTCCTTCTTTTTGCCAGTGAGAAATTCCAAAACTGACAATACAACACCCCAAGATGCTTGGGCATGGAGCTAAACTTGGAATCTAGAATCCTGAGCTCACTGGGACTCAGCCATGAAAAATAATGCAGCAAGATAAAAAACCTAGTGTATGAAGCATTTATTCTACGTCAAGAACAGTGATAAGTGCTCTCTTTGCATTTGCTCATTTAATTGTTTAGTTTTCAACTAAGGAAATTGAGATTCACAGAAGTTGTCATTTGCCCAAAGCCATATACCTAGAAAACAGTAGAGCCAAGATTTGAATCCAGGCCTCGTCTTCCTCCAAAGCCCAGGCTCATAACCATGATGCTCTCAGTGTAGGAGCTACTGAGACTCAAGAAACGGGCTCTGGGGGAAGCTTGTAACAATCCAGTGCTCTCTTCACTTACTCTTGGACCTCACTTTAGCCAGTAAAGACACTCAGCAGAGTGTCACAATAAGAGGCTGATTAGTGAGCAGGTGACATTAGGAGGGAGAGGAAACAGGCCCACTTTTACAGCCCTTGAGAGAGAGGGATCCTGGCCACACGCAAAAGAACAATGATTATTTAGTCACACAAAAGCCCAATTGAGTCACTGGAGCCAAAAACTTAATTCCCTCATCAGTTTCTTGTGCTTGCTCTAATTCCATTCCCTCCTTTAAATATTCTACCTATAAAAGCACAGCATATTCTATCACTCCTCACACCAGGCTTTTTTCGGCAGCTTTTATCCAAGGCAAGGTCACCAAGACAGGGCAAGTGCCAGGGAGAACCTGGCCCAGCAGGTGATGAAGAGGCTCCACCAGGACCAACAGGAGCTGGGATTCCTTCCCCCACATCTCCTTTGCCTTCCTTCACCCCAGACACCCTCTCTACCCTGTAGAGAAATCCTGCTTCTCTATCTTTCCTTCTCCTGACATCACCAGAAACAGTGACCTAAAGGAAGTGGTGAAAAGGGCTCAGCCCACTGGCAACTTACAGAGGCTTCTTGTGCTTCCCAGTCTTGCAGGGACCGTGTCTATAAATGGCTTTGGCCACGAAGACGATCAGGGACACTAGGAGACCCAGAAGCAATATGGATCCCAGAGTGATGACAAAAGGCACATACCATGCCGATGGAGCATAAACATTTTTCCTCAGGATCTGGTAGGTGACCCTGGGCTTGAATGACAGAGGGGGAGGGTGAGTGGAGAGTGGTTGCATTTTTGACATCATTACTCCCTCTTGGTGATGGGTATCTGCTCTTTGTTCTTGCTCTGTAAACTGAACATCTGTGTGCTCATAGTTCGTGCTGCCTCAACCCATCGCCTTATTTATAGTCTTTCCAAACATCCATTAAACGAAAACCCAGAAAATTCAGGGAACTGAAAAGCAACTCCAGGCCTAATTTCATCCTCTTTCTTCCCCTTCTCCAAAACTAAAAATTCCATTGGCTTTTTTCCCTGCCAGATTATGGCAGAACCCAGGGGCTAATATAGCCATTGTCTCTCACTGGGAAGGCATGAGCCATGAAAGTTGTTTTTTTTAACACTTTGTAGGCTTTTCCGTGTTCACTCACTACAAGCTGCACTGCCAGATGAGTGGGCTGATAACACAGTGAAACCTCAAGTTCAGCATTTCTGCCTAGAGCAGGAGACAGATAACAAACAAGTCACAGAGATTTCAGGATTGGAGACGTCTCAGTTGGGTCATGTTGGAAGCCCCAGAAAGGTGGCAGTTCCTTACTTAGGGGAGCCTACTGGCTTCTACCACAACTAAAAGCCCTCAGGGTTGCCTTATGCCTCCATTCACTGAGGTAATACTGACTCAAGCACATGGGAGATGAACGTTAACTTGGTAAGACTCTGAGAAGCAGAGTTTGACCACCTTCCATAGGTAGCTTTCTAAGCTTCTGATTACTTTTCCTCTGGCATACTGCAAGTATGGGGCTGCTGACCAAGGGCACAGCTTTCACTAGGAGCAGGAGGAAAGAGGACAAAAGAGTCAGCACAAATATAAGCCATTCCCCCAAGGAGCAGGGAGAGATAACCCTGTTGTCAGATTCCAAGACTCTCCCTTCCTTCACCACTCTGATTCTATTATGGCACCTGCTTATTGTCTTCCTACCATTTACCACATCTTTAGCTATTTTATTAATTTGCATACTTGTTTGAAACCTGTCTCCCCTTCAAGATCAGTGGCTCTCAAACTTCAGCACACATCAGAATCCCCTGGAAGTCTTATTAAAAACACAGATTGCTGGGCCCTGCACCCAGAGTTTCTGATCTAGTAGGTCTGGGGATGTAGTTGGGGTTCTAGCATCCTTCCAGGGAGATTATGGTGATGATCATGGTTGGGTGAGGTATAACTTTAAGATTCTGGAGTGGGCCTGGGGATCTGCATTTCTAACAAATTTCCAGGTGATGCTGATGCTCTGGGGACCACTCTTTGAGAACCACTGACCTATACTATAAGTTCCATGAAAGCAGAGATCATTTTGGACTTGCTCACTAAAGTGATTGACATATTATAGGTATTAAATATTTGTAGATTGAATAAATGAATTTTTTGGAGTGGAGATGGGGAGTAGGGTACAGATTGGTACATGGTGACTCTTCAAAAGAAGTGGAGACGAGCACCTGGCAGCTACCTGCTTTCATGGACTTTGACTTGCAATGGCTCTTAAGAGCAAGCAGAGAAGAGGTTGTGAAGGTAGCAACTGGCCACGTGCCCATGAAAATTGGCTCCTGTGCCACAAGCACCATAGGTGGTGACTACCTGATCTATCAAAGCCCCTGCATCAATGCACACCCTCATTTACCAGAAGAGGAAGTTAATGGTTCTACAAATCCAAGGTCTCACCCAGATCTTTATCTACCACCCAGTGACTCCACTCCAGCCCATGGTTGCCATTCCTGGCAACATCCTACTATCTCAACTCTTTTTCAGTCCATCCCACATTTCTCCTGGGTCAAAGGGCTCCACCGACGTTAATCACAAGGGATGTAACTGGGGAGTCCAGGTTCCAAAGCCCTTACCCTGGGGGTTGTGGTGACAATCGTGGTTGGGTAAGGAATGACGCTAACATTCAGTGTCACAGTCCCTGTTTCAACAAGAGCCTCAGCTTTCTTCCTGCCGGACAGCAAGTTGTCATCAGTTAGGTAGACTACCAGTTTGTAGTCCCAGATCTCATCAAGCCCACCAGTGTAGTCAAAGCGAGTTGCAAGGAGCAGGCGTGTAACATTGGACCCAGCATTGGGAGAGAAGGTGAAATGACTGTTGATGTTGCCTAAATGAGATTTGATACAAGGATTTTGGGCAAAGGAAGAAAAGAGAGTGAGAAATAAAGGTTTAAGAGAAAACTGCACTCAGTCCTTTATGCAAACATCCACACTGCAGGTGTAGACTGTGTCTGAGGCACCAGGGCTATGATATCAGCCTTAACTGCACCAGAGATTTCATTAGTACAAAGAAACTCTTGCTCACAGGCTGCAACAAGGATGAGAGTAGAAAAGGACAACAGCACATCTGTCCCGGGAGAATGGCCGCCATCTTGCTGAGCATCAGGCAGAGAGATTTCATAATCCTGGCACAGCCTCTCTAGCCAATCCTTATCATCCAGCATTTATTTGGTAACAACATGTAACTCACCCTCAGACCAATGAGTGGGCAGCAAGAGGGTAGAGTGGGCCACATCCATAGCCATAGGCCAAGTTCATTCCACGCCTTCCGTGGAACCTGGCTGGTCACACTGGTAACAGACGTCCCTGGTCCCCCCAAAGGAAGGTGCCTCCTGGCTTTGCAGGGATTATAGTCCCAGATCTCCTCGAATCCATCCTCTCCCTCTCCCCCTGAGCCTGTTATGGTTCAAGGCTCACAGCTTAGGGAGGCCAGGGCAGAGAGGCTGCCCGTCCCAGCAGCCCTTGCTCATTCCTCCGGTGGCTCCAGACTCATTACCGACTGAAAACCAGTAAACGGAGCAGGAGATGATGCCACTTTTACTCCCTTAGCAGCGAAGCACTTCATAGAGGCCTGAGGGTTCTCAGCATGGATTATTTCCATCTTCTGCCACTGCAGTCTCGAGGCCGTCTCTGCCCCTGGGTTTTGTGACACAGCCAGCTCAAGAGGCTTCCTACTGTTCGAGTTCCTGCTCTGCCAGGGCTCAGCAGGCAGCCAAGATGGATTTTCACTCTTTCACATGGAATTGCTCTGCTTGTTTGGGTTTAAATCTCTGGCCTCAGCACTTCATTAGATGAGCTATTTTGGTCTAATTTCCATTGAGGGTGCTCTTTTTTTCCCCCCACAATGGTATATTTTTAAAGAGAGAAAATGAATGGAGCAGAAGAGAATTCCTGAGGACACGTTTCAAAATGCACTTAATCTATTTAATCTATTATTATCCAGATAGAGGACTGGGAGTCCCTGCCCCCACCACAAGCTTTCAGGAAAAGAGGTGGTTGAGCAGTTGGACTAAAAAAAATTTTTTAACTACACTAATGTGATTCATGAATTATACGACAGTCTGGGAGTTTGGGGGGAGTCATTATCAACGGGACTCCCCCTTCCTTGGGCCTCTGGGCAGCCTTGTATGGGACTCTGGAAAGAGCTGGGTGAGGAGAAGGGGAAGACAAGAGGCCTGGGAGGCACGGGACCGTTAGACTCCTCACCCCAGCTCTCCTCATTCAAAATACGCCCACCACACACTGTGCCCCACTCAGGATGTGAGCACAGATCCGCCCCATCCTCTCTAAACAGCTGCTAAGGCCTCCAGCACCAAGAGCCAGGCCAAGACTGTGGATATCAAATTCCGTACCTGGGCCAATGGAGTACCGAAAAGACCTGGGGCTGGAATCAAGGTCGGTACACGTCAGCTTGAAATTCTGAATATTTGTGCCAACTTTCAGATCCACTGGGATGGCCAGGAAATAAGAGTTTGGGGTACAAATTGGCTTTTCATCATTTTTTTCAAGGACGTTCACAGTAACCTAGAGCAGCAAGACGACAACCAGTGTTAACAGCTAAAACTTAACCAGTATTCACTGTATGCCAGCACCAGGCTGTGTGCTTTTTTATGGAAGAGCTCATTTAACCTCACCTGAGATAGATAACATGACTGTTCCCATTTCACAGGTGAGGAAGCTGAGGCTTAGAGAGATTAGATCGTTGACCCAAGGCCATTCAGCTGGTGAGTGGCAGAGCTGGGATTTCAACTCAGGTCTGTCCTACTCCAAGTCCTATGCTACCAACTTCTGTACTCTGTGTGTACACGTGTGGGTGTGTGTGCACATGCGTGTGTATTACATAAGTATACATTCACATACCCCACACACCTGCACCTAGACGCATGGGCTCATGCCCAGATGATGCTGAGTTGTTTTTCCAGTAATGATTATGGATTTATGGTGACCCCCCCATACTTCCTTGCTTGCTGTCCTTGTGAATTGGAAGTTCCGTCTTTAACTTTGGAATATACAGCAATGGTTCTCAACCTTGCCTCTACTTTCTCAGGCCCACTCCAGACCAAATGAATCAGACTCGCTGGAGGGTGGGGCCCAAGCACTTTTTTTATGTTCCCAGCTGACTCTAATACGCAGCCAGGGTTGAGAACCACTGGGATGGGAGTCCACCTGGCTCAGCCAGGATTTCATCTGTAACCTAGGCCATTAGCCCTGCATGAAGCTGGTGGCACTAACCTGCCACAGGCAGCGGTAGCCTCTTCTCTTTCATCGTGCCTTTTATACCTGGTGAATTGGAATCCGGACAGGGACGCCTGCCAGCACAGAATCATAGAATGGCAGCCCTGAAAGGGACTTACATGATCATCACCCTTTTTAAAAGCCCATGAATTTGAGTTGTATTCATTCTACCTTTGAAATTTGGGGATTTCAGCTATTTCTGAGCCCAGGAATAAATTGAAATGTTCACTCTAGTTAGCTCCCAAAGTGGAGTCCATTCATTTTTCTCAAAAACCCAGCCTAACAACCACTACAATTATCTCCAACTTAGCACATCTCTTTCTCGGCTAGCAATGCCAAGCTTCCACATCATTAAAAGCATCGTCCCATTAATTCAAAGCAAGTCATGAGAGGAACTGGACTATTCAGGTGCTGGGTTATCAGGTGACTCTCCATTTAAGAGACAGAAATTGGGACACAAAGATTAGCATTGCTCAGACTGACTTGGAAAACTGGGATCAAAGTTGAGAAATGAACTCTGTCTCCTGACTCTGAACCAGTCATTGTCTCTACCACACAGGGCTCCCTGCCGCCAGCTAAGAGTTCATTTTGCCTTATGCTTTGTCACTTTACTAATGGGAAAGACCGAGACATAGTTCTGTCTTTGTGGCCATCATATTACCCCCAGATTATCGTAACCACTGACAGCACAGACCTGTTACATCCTTGCTACTCAAAGCGTGGATGTGGAGCAGCTGCATCAGCACCACTGGGAAGCATGTTAGAAATGCAGATTCTTGGGCCCTACTCAGACCTGCTGACTCACATCTGCATTTAACCAGATTCTCAGCATCAAAGGTTGAGAAACAGTAGCCCTGGGCCAAGCCATATCACTTTAAGATCTACGCCTTCTGGGGTGATGGAGGTAGGGTAGGAACATGGCAAAATTGCTCTTGCGGGGGGAATGCAGAACTATGAAACCAAAGCCCACTTCTGGCAGGTGTATCTCACCACCAGCCCACTGCAAAAGCAAAGGGACATGTAAAGGGCAACGGGAGGAAACTTGTCCCACAGAGCGGCAATATTCCACCACCTGGCCATCAGTCTCAGCCTCTTCGCAGTCATCCACAAATTTGGGCCTACAGATGTCAATCTTTATTTCCTGGGCACCCGAATGTGTGTCCCATTGTGCTGTCCTGGACACCACCAGTCATTTCCTATCACATCTGCAGGATGTGCCCTGTTAAGATTCCTTATTGCTACGGCCACACCTGGAGGGTGCCAGACAGACCCTAAGTCAACCAGTCAGGCTGGTGTGAATGCACCAAACAGCCCCACTCACAGTGACTGAGCTCGTGTCCTTGCTGTTGGTGGCCTGGATTCTGAGAATATAGATGGGGATTGTTTCGTAGTCCACTTTAGTCACCAGCTGAAGTTCTCCCGTTTTAGGATTAATCCAAAATACATTTGGGTACTGGCGGCTGGCCCCCCAGGTGGAGATGGAGTACACGATGCTGCGCTGGGGGAGGTCTTTATCAGTCGCTTGTACCTGTCCAACCCAGGTTCTAGCTGGAAGAATCAAGTACCTGAGATTAGTCCTGCTTTTGGGGGTGCAGGGAGGACCCAAGAGCAGACATTCTCACTGCCATGGGCAGAAAGACATTTGGAGTCCTCTTTGCTGTTCAAACTCTGTGTTTTATATCTTCAATTCTATTAAATTTAAATTACTCTAATGAGCACTCACTAGGTAACTGGCCCTATGATCCAAGCAGTACTGGGAGATGTGAAAGACAATTCATGTCTTGATATAGACTCCAAGCATGCCAATTATTATGTGATCATAAACAACACTGCAAAGAACATCTTCACACACCTTTTTGCAGCAGTATTGTCTAAAAGTCTTTTGTATTTTTCAAATTTTCTATAATGAGCATGAACTGCTCTTACAAACAAGATGAAAAATAAACAATTTTTTAAAGGTTTAGTAACTGATGATTACAGAGTATAGATTTTTCAGCACTGTTCCATTTTGCTTATTTTACAAATCTTGTTGGTGGGGCTGCTGGAGATCCGGCTTGCTCGATTTGAAGAAGTTCTTTCTCGTAAATCACACTTCTCCAGGGCAGGAACCTTCTCTTGTTCGACTATATAGCCGCAGCACTAAGGGCTGGGCCCCAAATTCATGCTTAATAACTGCAGTAAGCTCTGTGAATTCATAAGAAGCAGATTCCCACTGCATTTGTTATTTACCGGGTAAGACATAAGGAATTAAAAGCACTTTCTTTGGACCCTCTTTTTGTGCTTTGTTTAAAGCTTAATGTCAGGAAATGCAGACTGTCATAAAGAGAGAGAATAAAATGGGGAGGGGATCATTTTAGAGGGAGCGTTTTGGGTTTGTTTGCTTACTTGTTTAACATAGAAAAAGAAGAAGTATCCATGTAAAAGAATCAAAAGCTGTGGTGACATCTGATTATACCAGAGTTAACAGGACCACCTTCTGACCGGGAGAGCTGGGGGAACAGAAGCCGGAAATGAGGTGAGGGGTCTCCGCTAACGGGGCAGAGCCTGCCCAGATCAAGGGGATATAAAGGGCGTAGGAGAGGCTCCAGTGAATCCTACTAAGGGAGAGAGCAAATGTCTTTATTTTGTTTTTAAATGAAGGAAATCTAGAAATGGGAAACCTGTCCTTATTTTTAAATTTCAATTCTCTGAGTGAGCTGGATAAAAACCACCGTGGAGACCATGGAAAACAGGCTACCAAAGAGAGGATGAGCGGAATCCGGCCCACAGACAAGGAAGCAATCAGGCGCAGAGAGATGCAGTTTAATCAGCTGCTTTCAAAATCTACATTTCACCTGAAGTGTCCCTCAGCACTGAGGACAATTTGAAAGGAAATAAGAGATGCAACAAACATGACTCGGCCAGGAATCGCTGTGCAAAACTCGCTTTGGGCATCGGCAAGGGAGCTGCCCTCCACGAACGTGCACCTGGATGGAGGGGTCTATCAAGCACTGGGGTCTGGGGCTCGTCTGATACTTACCTGGGCTTGATTCTGACACGTTAGATACATAGGACAGCCTGTCAAAGACAAGAGGAAACTCATTTTCTGGGGTTGTTAGGATATAAATGTAGATCTTATCTAAAAATGGAAATAGAAAAAAAGTAAATAGCAACATTCTATTCTCATTCATTCATTTATTCAATATTTTTAAAGCGTCTTCTGTATACCAGGCTCTGTGCGAAACATAGGAGATACAAGATGACTAAGGCCTGGTGCTTACGGTAGTTGCCTTTTGATGAACACGTCACTAGAGAAGCTGGAGGAAGTGCAAGCTGAGCCTTACAAAGGTACTTAGAGCTGGACAAATGGGGCAATGGTGGAATGGGGGGCGGTCTAGACACGTGCAAGGATACCAAGGTATAAAACCACGTGATTCACTCAGGAAAACCGCAAGCTATTTGCCTAGTTGAAAAAAAACGGGGCTTAGAGGCAAGCAATGGGAGCTGAAGCTAGAGAACTAGGCAGGGGCCAGATGGTGAAAAGTCCTTGTGTGCCAAGCCAAAGAGTTTAAACTTAAACTTGACAGCTATGGGGAGACACTCAAGGGCTTTAAGCAAAGAAGTAATATGATGGCATTTGGATTTCCTGAAAATCACTGTCAGAAATGTGGAGGATGCTTGGAAGGGGGCAAGACGACAGGCAGGCAGAAAGCCCCTTAAAAGACTCTTGGTGTTGTAATTCAGCTGAGAAAGAGGAGGTTCTGCATTAGAGCAGTGCAAGTGGGATGCGGGTGCAGGGCGGGGGCAGGCAGCAGATCCCAGAGATTTTAAGAGGTGACAGAGAAGAAAGGACTTGGAGATTGAATAAATGTGCTTGGTGAAGGACAGGAGAAGGCTGGGCTGATTCCTAAGTGTTTGGGTTTTTTGAAGTCTCCTTTTGAACACAAATCCCTAGTCCAGCACCAAGTATTGCCTAGCACAGTTTAGTTGTTGCTACTCAAGGAAGATGCTTCATGAAATAAATCAGAATGATACTTGCTTTTGTAGTAAGGAGGGGCAACACCCTGCACCTGGATTATCACCGTGTGTTTACTGCTGGCTGCTAGGTTACTTGGATTTTCATAATCTAGATCACCAACCAACTAGATTCAAGCAGAGATATCACATTACACAGAATAAACAATCCTTTTCATTGAACTGACAAAGACATTTTCATACACTGTTATCGGGTATGTAAATTGCAAAACTTTTCTGGAAAGCATTTTGCCCATAGGAGGAGCTTTAAAAAGTTATGTCCATACCTTTGCTCACTGCTAGAGAATTTATTCGAAAGAATTTATCAGGAGAGAGAAATTTTATGTTTAAAGATGTCCATTGAGCACTATTGCCCAACTGCTTAGGCTTAAGACTTCAGGTTAGTTGAAGAGAAGCACAACATAGAATCCTATATGCAGGGATATTTCCATCATTTAAAATACTTATGCATATATATACAGAATATACATAAAATTTATGCAGAGGGAGGAAATATGTCACAATGTTAATAGTAGTTATCACTGAATGGTAATGCTTTTCTGTGTTTTCTACAGGGAACATGTATTAATTTTCTAAACAGAACAAAATAGAAATTATTTTTAAGATGACACTATGAATAAAATTGCTAAAACTCTCTTGGGGATTGAAGAAGGGCCTGGGATGGGAGGCGGAGAAGGAGGTGGTGAGAGGATGCCCAGGGGGCTGCTCGCTCTCCTCCCTGAGGCTTTATCTTTGATGCAGACCCCCCCTCCCAAGACACCCTCCTCCAAGACCCACCCACCTCCTCTGCCCTTCCACTTTCCTCTCCTCCTTCCCCACCACCCTCCAGCAGGAACCCTGGAGGTAAAGGTCTCACATAGCCCTTTGAGACCCGCCCTTTATGCCCATCCTTCTTCCAACTCTGCTGTTGCCCTTGTGGCTGGGCTGTGGAGTGGGGGTACCCACTCAGCCTCATTTCTCAGTCTCCTCGGGGCCTCCAGCGGTTCGACGACACTGAATTCAGCAAGACACACTCACCGCCCTGGCCCTGCTTTCTCTCACCTCACACCTCCCGTGGCCAGGAATGAGCGCTCAAATAAACAGAAGTGCTGGAGCCCAGAGGGCACTAACGTGACCGTAGAGGCAGCTAAACAGGCATGCAAACTGCCAGCTGTGCAAGAAAGAATCCAGTCCTTAGCACCCCAGGCACAACCGTGCATAACAAACGGTTCCCAGAACTTGGGTAAAATAAAGAGCAAACGAGAACAACAGAGTCACTCTGAAGTCTGTCAGTTACAGTCGCTCGGAGAGGGAGGTACCTTGGAAATTTCTCTCTGTGGGGCAGCAAAAGCACTATGCCTGTTAGACCAGCTTCCCCCATGCCCTTTCAATGATGCAATGACCGTTAACTGACCACAATTTTCCCAGAGCCAGCTGGATCCTGTAAAAACCGGCCGCTGCTCCCCACTCCAGATGGCGTGGTGAAGTTGAATTGGTTGTTTGGTGCTTCACTGTCATCATCAAAGCAGAACTTGTTCAGGTCCAGAAGCAACGTCCCCTTGGCTGCCCTTTCAGACACCATAATGCTGGCAAAAAGACACGATTCAATATTCTCCCTGACAAATGGCGATGGAGTGTTCCTTCTAACACACGCCCTGGGCTAGACTCCTCTGCTTTAATCTCAATTCAGAGCAAGTCCGTGGTTATTGCAGTGACCTGGTGTCCCTGCTCTGCCCTTGCCTCCTTCCAGACTATTCTTAACACAGCAGCCAGAGGAGTCCTGTTAAAATGTCAGATCACGTCGCTCCTCTGTTCCTAAATCCCAAATGGCTCCTCATTTCACTCAAAGTCCTGACTTTGATCCACAGGACCCCTTTTCATGTGCACCCCCCCACCCCTGACCTTATCTGTCTGAACCCATCTCTTCCCGACTCCTCTCCTTGTTCACTCCACTCCTGCCCTTCTGGCCTCCTGGTGTTCCTTGAACACCCCCCAGGCCCTGGCCTCAGGGCCATTCCACCTACTGTGCAAGGCTCTTCCCACAAATATTCATAAGGCTTGCTCTTTCACTTTCTTTAGTCTCTAATCAAATGTCACCTTCTCAGGAGGCGACCCTGGGTACCCTATCTAAAATGTCAGTGACCCCTGCCCACTGCTCCCTCTCCTGTGCCCCCGTTATTTTTAATTCTTAGCACTCATCATTTTCCATTATACTATATAGTTTACTTATTATTTATCCTGTTCATCGCCCATTCCCCCTAGAATGTAAGCTCCATGAGGACAGGGATCTTCGTCTGCTTTGTTCTTGGCGTGCTCAATATATATTTGTTGAACGAGTGAATGGTAGCTTATGAGACCAGCATAGTAGTGAAGAAAAATATAAGAGAAATATAACCTCTGCCCCTGCCTGCAGGAGTTTATAATCTGGTTAGGGGAAATCCCTGTGCTCCTGCATCCCTCACCTCCCAAGCCTTGAAGATTGGGAACTCCTCAACTTGTGTTCTAACGGCTTCAATGTCACAGAAGGGCCTCCTAACACCTTAGTATTATTCATGCAGTGGAGGTTTATTAAGGGTTGAATAACCTCAATGTCAATCTCAGTTGACTCCAGGGTCTAGGCAAATAGCACAAATGAGTAAAACTGCCCCCAAATCAGAGTCCTCTGGTCAAGCCCAGTTTAGTGTGGGAGACTCGGAGGAAGAGTGATTGATACCTCTGGGCTTCAGTTCAATAAGGGACTTTATCACGTCTCCAAGTTTCAGTTTTTCCATCTATAAATGGATATAAATCATTTCAGTTAACTTTTGCTACATAACAAACCAGCCCAAAACTTAGTGGCTTCAAATAACAGGCATTTATTATTTCTTACAATATTAAGGGTTATCTATCAGTTCTTTTCTTTTTTTGCTGAGGAAGATTTGCCCTGAGCTAACATCTGTTGCCAATTTTCCTCTTTTTGCTTGAGGAAGATTCACCCTGAGGCAACACTTGTGCCAATCTTCCTCTATTTTGTGTGTGGGTCACCGCCACAGCATGGCCACTGATAGACAAGTGGTGTAGGTCCGCGCCCAGGAACTGAACCCGGGCTGCTAAGGCGGAGTGTACCAAACTCAACCACTAGGCCCTGGCGCTGGCCCCCCATCAGTTCTTTTTGTTCTAGTCCACCTTGGCTGGTCTCTGTGGTCACCGGCAGCTCAGCTGGGGCTGAATGGTCTGGGATGGTCTCACGCACATGTCTGGTGCTAGGAAGGTGGCTGGTCTCAGCTTCATGTTGTCTCTCATCCTCCAGGAGACTAGTCCAGGTTCTTCATGTGGAGGCCTCAGATTTCCAAAAGTAGCAAAAGAGGGCAAGTCCCAATGCACACACACCTCTTAGGCCTCTGCTGTGCCGTGTTTGTGAATGTCCCAGTGGCCAAAGCAATTGATGTGGTCAAGTCCAGATTCAAGGAGTAGAAGGAGCAGCCCATCTCTCGATGGGAGCAGTGGCAAAATCACATTGCAAAGGGGCATGGGTACGGGCAGGGAGGAATCTGTGGCTGTATTTTTGTTTTGTTTTATTTTGCTACCTACCTCAATCACGTTTTATCTTGAACAGAATTTCTTACAAAAATATACTGTGGCTGCCATGAGAATGTGCCTGGAAGACCTTCAACCACGAGAACATAATTGGCCACAGACCCCAGCAGCTGTGCTCTGAAATCCCTATGTTTGCAGTGCAGCTGTGTGCCAATGACTGGGCGTGGCAGATACTAAGGCTGGCTCATTCCTGTGCTGTGACAGCTGACTTTGGCTCCTGGACTCCCCAGTGCCCTAGCCAAACCTTCTGAAGACTAGAACATTTCCACCCACCCTTCCTCCCTCTTCCCTTCGTTCAGGTGGGACTTGCTTGTGGTCTGATGACTCTCCCAGCCTTGTCTGGCTCTCTCCCCATTTTCTCCCACAGGCATTTCCTCTAATACAAGCCTTGCACATTTCATCTGTCTTGGGATCTTGTTCACAGAGCACCCAGACTAACATGTGTTAAACTCTTTAATCCTCTGTACCATCACCTCTCTCTGCAACCAAGTTATGCTTCCTTCTGCATTCCACATCATCCCTTAATGGCAGCTAAAGTGGGCTCTGGGCTTAGCAAAGAAGGAGCAGTCTGACAGCAAGGATGGTCTTAGACTTCTGAGGATAACCGGGTTTGCTTCCTGGAAAGCAGTTTTTCTGACAGGTGTAATATCCATGATGAACTCCATGATGCCTCATTTGGCAAAGATCTCCTCTGTGTTTCAGTGGATTGGAGTCTGAGCATCTTTATTCCTGTCTTGATAGCACAGTGTCATGGTTTTATTCATAAGTGCTTAGAATAGATACCATTCATTAGACACCGACTATATGCTGTATCATACCAAACACTTTGAAAACACTATCTCTAATTCCCTCATCTCCAAGAGGTTTGTATTCTTGTCCCCATTTTACAGGTGAAGAAAGAGTGGTTCAGAGTGGTTTCAAGACCTGTCCCAGAAAGTTGATGCATCCAGGCACAGTTCTCTACTGTCTGTTAGAGTCACTGTAAATTCCATCAATGACTCTCCAGGCCCACAGATGGTTGGGGAATCTGAGCCTTGATTCCAACTCTGCAGAAGCCAGGAGGCTGCATCATCCACAGAATCCAGGGTCCTGAAGCCAGACACTTCACACACTCCGAAGAAGGCCTGCACACTAGGCCCCTCAGGGCTGCCTGGCATGTTCTTTTCATTCTTCCCTGACGCTTGGTATTCTTTTCCTAAACGCGTGACTTGGAAAACCACACCCCCTCATTCATCAATCCCAACCTCAAAGGCAGGCTGCCCTCGCCCACAGCTGTCTGACCACGGCTCCCGCCCCAGCAAAGGTGACTGCCCAGCCGCATTCTGAATCTGCCGACCTTCTCCGCCTCGGGCTCACAAACAGCTTGCCAAGCGCTTTCAGCCAAGCGCCTGACAATTTACAACCAGAGCAGGGGCTGTCACGGTGCCTTTGATGCTTCCATCAGGCCCTGGGCTCATTCATCAGCAGCCTGGGAAAGCCACAGGAGCTGTTTCCATCTCTGGCCGGCCTGAGAACCTGCACGACCCAGGTGACCCACCGAGGCAGCAGGAGCCTGGCAGAGTCACCTCCTCCGTCCAACCCACTGGGTGCCGGCCCCTCCCACCATTTCCTACCTGCTCTCCCAAACTCCCCTGCAGGGGCTGCGCCCAGAGCCCTGAAGAAGGAATAAACACTCAGGGACAAGTGTTGTCAGAGCCGGTGGCAGCCCTGGTTGCGTGGTTTGGCTCGGTTTTGACCTGGCTGTGTGCTTCCGCTCTGGCATGGTGGGGATGTAGAAGGTGGTGAGGAGGGAAGGATGGTGGGTAATGCGGGGCCAGGGTCCCCAGCCCCTGGAGTATGGAGTATGCAAATGAGGCTGGGGAGTGGAGTGGAGACCTCCACTTTCCGGACTGCAGAGGAAAGAGCCCTTTGTTGCCCCTCCTCACATTTTGGCTTTCACAGGATGGCTGCTAGTTACTCTCAGTTACTCTCGCTGGAAAAGCCCAGAGGAGGGACTTGAACATTGTTTCGAGCTACCTTCAGTAATAAATACAATTAGTCCAGTTGCTGGCTGGCCTTGACCCTCAGGGCTAATTTGGAGAGAAGATTATCAAGAGCAGGACTCTGCATGGACTTGCCTGGGCAGTGTAGGATATTCAAAATGTGACTTGCCCAGCTAACAGGGAATGCAGTCTGCAGACTGCCATCCCACACAGCAGGGACTCTGGACTGCAGGAAACACAGGACGCACTTAACAGAAACGCACCAAGGGGAGAAAACTGACAAGGAAGGTTGGAGGCAGCACAGTCCTTTCTAGTCACTGATAGACTAGTCACCCCAAATTCTTACTCCTCAACCCCCATCCCCCACCTTGCAGGGCAGGGGAACAGAAGAAGAGCAGGAGGGCCTAGAAGGGCAGGACCTGAGCAGAGGACTTCCCCAGGATGCTCTGGAGCCACCCAAGAGTGCTAGCATCAATTTAGATTTTCAAAGAAAGTAGAAGTGTGACTCTGCATATCATCTCTACTCTATCCCCAGGGCCCAGACTCCTCTTAATAAAGGTGGGTTCCATCTATGCATGTAACGGTGTGGAAGTCACACTCCTAACTACCCACGGCAACCATCTCCACCCATCAAACAGACTCTGAGGATAGGGCTGGGATAGGAACCTATCACATGGTCAAGGCTATTATTGACTCCATCAGGGCCTCAGCAGGACGCAGATGGCAAATCAGGATAATTCTAGGAGGGTTTAGTAAAGGGACTATTACAAAGACACACACAGGGCATATGGAATTCTCAAGGGATGGTGCAATATCTCAGGGCTAGTAGGAGTGGAGCCTCCTTTCCACCTCTGGGCCAAGGCGGGAGCAGTTCCTGAAGCCAGAACCCAGGGACAGAGAGTGCGGTGTGCAGAGGGCTGCCTTATAGGAACTGAGACCTTCAGGAGGTGGAGGGACTTATCTAGCTGACAGGGAGGGAGCCAGGGGGTGAATACCCTGACTTCACTCTCCCCCTCATCCAGGGCTTCCCATTGTGCAGCCCGAAGCTGCAGGGCGAGGGAGCCAATTGATAGCCATACAGGTCTGCCTCCTGGGGCACAGAGCAGGGTGGGGAAGGCTGGAGACTGGACCTGAAGGGGCAAATGGGATGTGTCCAGAACAGGGTGTAACTGTTTTACTATCACACTCAAGGCCATGCTGATTTGAGCATTATGCTGGGCATGCCGATCGGGAAAACGGGGAGACGTTCATAATCATGATAAAGGAATTTATATTTCTATTGCTTACCCTAGACGATCTTTGTCTAGGGCCCTTTGTCCTTTGCCCGGCCATACTATGTATTGGGTCTGTGGCCAAAGCTATCTGGAGCTTAAAAAGTGAACTTGCAACACCAGTCAAAGATAAACTCAGGAGGAGACTCTCCGTGCGGACATCCGGACATGAGACCTGCTCTGGTCTCCAGCCTTGCCCCGGAGGCAGGGATCTCTCTCAGCAAGGGTCACCACAAAGGTGTCCTCCCCACCCTCAAGAGGAGCCACCTTCAGACTCCCAAGAAACTGGAGACTAGCTATTAGGAAACTGCAGAGGTGAAGCTAACCCAGGGAATTCATAACCTTGTGCCATTTAGACAAAATAGTTAGTAGAAAGACAGTACTGTTTTCAAAAAGGCATATTAACCCAGAATCACAAGGGACTTTATTTTAAAATAATGGTGAATAGCTTGTGAGACAAAGAACAGGTCAAAGTATACAAAATAACTTGTATCCCACTCGTATCTGTTTTTTTTCCCCTTTCCGTTGCCTTTTGTTTACATGCAATTAAGTTGTGTAAGGTGAATTAGATGCTTTGTTTTATTTCAAGTAAACACTTGGTTTGATTTATTCATCTTACTGGTGGCGTGTTTCTCTGGGAGCTCCTAGTTACTACTCCAAAGTCTCAAGCATCTATTAAAACTGCTAACTCGCAGCACCGTCTTGCCACCAGTGGCAATAAATAAAGAAAAGGTACAGTCCAGAGAGAGTCTAACAAGTCCCCGTGGTATTTTTCACCAACAGAGATGAACGTGTTATAGAAGAGAGCAAAATAAGAATATTTTTTAACAGAGTAAGAAAGTGGAGAAGGGAGACAAGAAGAGGAAAGAAAATGAACGAGAGGAAAGAAAAAAGGATGATGAAAGGAAAAACTATTAACTAACTCAAACAGTTCAAATTTACTTATTTTAGTGAGCCATGTCCCAAATGCCCATAATTCTTCAGTTCCTGCCGAGAATACATCAGAGAAGCCAAAGGGTAGAGGGCCACCCAAGAGGTGAACTGCGAGCACGTGTCTCAGAATGTCAATACCTGAAGGTGAACTTGGAGCACGCAGTAGGGGTGTCATTAATGTCTTCCACAATGAAGGTGATCTGCATGCGATTCTCCTAACCCCCCAAGGGTCTGTCCTTCACCAGAACTTCCAGAGCAACGGAGGGATTTCGTCTTAATTCACCTGCATCTCGATCTATCCTCTGCGCCACTTGGATGGTACCAGTCACTAAGAAGGCAAAGGTTACAACATGACTCTTGGAAGAGAAATGAAGAGTAAACGCAGATGGAGACTCGGAGCAAATTGGAAAAGAACATTCTGGTATGAGGACTGGCTTACACAGAGAACACCTTCTATACAAACACATTACAAAAAAAACTCATGTAAGTTCCTGTATTTGACATTGATTGGGGTGCTTGACCTGACCCTTCTGGAATTTTGACCTCAGACTTCAGGGTTGGGCCCCTGGCAGCAGTCCTTGCCTATGGGCTGGACTATGTTGGGGACTATGTCAGCTATGTTGACTGGACTGGTAGACAGCTGACTCAAGCTTGACCCACTAGGTGCTCTTATTGGAGAATTTGTAACTGAGAGACATCAGTCAGGTTAATAGTGGAGCTACAGGGGCTGGCCTCATGGCATGATGGTTGAGTTTGGCATGCTTTGCTCTGGCAGCCCACGTTCGTGGGTTCAGATCCCGGGCGTGGACCTACACTGCTCAAGCCATGCTGTGGCGGCGACCCACATACAAAATAGAGGAAGACTGGCACAGATGTTAGCTCTGGGTGAATCTTCCTCATCAAAAAAATAAAATAAAATGGTAGAGCTACAGATAAGGGGCTGGAACTCTAGCTGCTGAGGTGGCTGGGGCAGCACTGGTTCCCACCCTTCCTATGCCCTGACCTTTCTCATGAGATACCCAGTATCCTGTTAATGGGTGTCCCTACCTTTGTTTTTTGTTTTTTGTTTTTTTTTTCCTCTTGCTTGGTTTGGCTTGCCTTAGTTTCTGTTACTTGCAAACAAAGAGTCTTAATAAATATGCTACAAAAAACCACCATATTTGTTAAAAGTTCAATTTGCAATAGCAGAGTGAACAGAATTCTAAACCATCATTGTCTGTCCCTACACCATCAGCTGAGTGAGGCCCTTGATGACAGGACACTAGGAAGTTTCCAGAGGCAGAGCACAATTATTGCCTTTGCCTGCCTGTCCTGAGAACAGATATCCTTTTGCCCTAAAGTCTATGGGGCAAACAACACATTGTCTTTCTGGGATTGTCCAATGCTGGCCTCCACAAAACTATTACGTCAAGTGAAGTCCTTTTTGGTGATGTGATAGGGACTTACAAGGTGGGACAGTCTAGGAGTGTGAAGAAGGCGGGTTCTGGAGTAGAGCAACTTCGATTTATATCTCTGCTTCACAACCTACGAGCCGTGAGACCTTGGACAAGCCACTTACCTGTCCGAGTCTCTCTCTAAGCCTAGTTTCCTCATCTGTAAAATGTGGATTTTGATAGTTCACTGGGTTGCTGTGCTGAGTACCTAAGATGGAAGGCCTGTGGATCCCTCCCCATAGTGCCCAGTATGTACTAAGACCCCAATAATAGATGGCTATTCTAGGAGGAAAAAACTCTCCTTCTCTGCACCAAGACACTTAGGTGGGAAAATAATTCCTAGCAATCCAGCAGATCAATCTAGATCAATTCAGTTCAACACGGTAACCACTAGCCACATGTGGCTATGTAGCACCTGAAATGTCGTTAGTCCAAATTGGGATGTGCAGTAAGTATAAAATACCAACAAACTTCAAAGACTTGGTAGAAAGTAATAATGTAAACTATCTCATTAATAACTGCAACATATTGATTACATGTTAAAATGATAATATTCTGGATACGTTGGGTTAAATAAAATGCCTTATTAAAATCAATTTCACCTGTTTCTTTTTAAAAATGTGGCTGCTGGAGACTATAATATTACATATGTGGCTTCTACTCTTCTTCTTTTGGACAGCACTGGTCTGGACCCCCTCTTCAGAAGACTCCAAGGTACCCTCAGGATAGTGAACTCATTCATCCTTAGATGCCCACCTGCCTCAAAGATGAAGGATGATACAGCTGTGACGTGGGGCCCTGTTCAGTTTCCTCAGCCTTGAAAAAGACGGCTTTTTCATCTATTACCCTGGAAACTTACGATACTCTAGACAGAAACGCATGCCCCAGACCAGAGACAGATAAAATATTTGTAAAACAATCCAAATGGCTGAATTAAAGGATGCACATAAGGATGTGTGTGTGTGTGTGACTTACACTGATTGATCATGAAATAGCTGTTAACAGTGGTGAGACTGTAGAGGAGGAAGCTGGTGACACCTTTATCATCAGGGTCCTCAGCGGTGATATTGGCCACGATGGTTCCTGGACTCAGCTCCTCCAGAATCACGTACACTCACGTTGGGCTGGAACAGAAATACAGCAGACACAGCTAGTTTTCAGGGGCATGGGAGGGTGGAGTCTAGGAGGTGGGTATTTTAGTGAGTGCTAAATATAGCGCTGAGCTGTTGAAGCTGCATCAACATGCTTGGAGGGAGATCTCAGAAGCTGGTAGGAGGGGTGACCGGCTTTTGTATTTCCAAAGATCACATCCCTGTGGATGCAAAGAAAGTGCCAGGCTGTTATTGCAACGATTGACATCGGCCACGGTCCCTGAATCCATGCCCACCTGATGCCATTTCAGATCAGCCTCGGCATTAATATCTCTTAAAATAAGGATAGTTGGTCTATCCAGCTACCTTCTCTCCTTCTCCCAATTCTTGTGCAAAAGTTACCTGAATTATTTTAAAAATCCATCTGGACACAATGTCCAGAACTACCGGTTCCTGACTCTCATCCCATGGCTGCCACCAGAAGCTGAATAAACTGTAAACTTGCTCTATTCTAGTGCCTCTGCTCACTTGTTATTTCTGCCTTGTCTTTTTTGTTTTTGGCCTGAGGAGGCATAATTTACACACAGAACGTGTACACCTTTCTGAGTTGCATCAATCATGTTGCTCTCTGAACAGAGATATGAGCCCCCCGGCAGAAGCCAAGGTCAGTGCACTGCCCACCAAGGATGACTCCTTACAAGTTAACCCCAAATCACCAACTTGCCCATCGTCCTCAGACCTCCACTGTCTTTGGAAAAGGATAGGTTTGAAGTTTTAACTATACAACTTGGGTAATCGGAGTAACTTTGAATGCACCAAGGAAGGCTTATTGTTTAAGATAATTCTGTAGGAAGTCCTTTTGCTGAGGGAAAATCGCTTCATCTGGGGCAAATAGCCACCTCTAATTTACCAGTTTCCTAAGTGTGGATTTTCCCACATGAGATCTTCTTTAAGAGGGGAATACTAAACCTCGGATCTAAATGATTGCATCCAAAACCATCCCTGTAGGGCAGGGAGGGCCTGAGGGAGGAGAAAGGAGAGGGAAGCTCCAGCTAGAGGCAGAGGCAGGCACAGAAAGGCTGGACCCAGGCCCTCCCCGACCAGGGCTCCTCCCTGGATCCTGGGCCTGTCCTCATTCTTGAGGTGACCTCCTCTAGGTACACTCCATTGTTGGGAGACAGAAACCTTGTTGGGGCCAAGAGGCCACTCCTGTGCTCTGGGCCTCCCCATGCAGTGTCCCACTGAAGTTGCCCATTAATCTATTTGCTTACCTGACGCACCCCATTCTCAGGGAATCTGTGCTACTGCCCACTGATGGGTCCAGGAATAGACAAAGTTGGGGGGGTGGGGCAATGAGGAGGGGTGGCCGGAGCCAAAACCAGAGCCAGAGGAGAGACGGTGGTGGCCCCAGGTCCTAAGGCTAGACTAAGCCCTTATGCCCATTGTGTGAGATCCCCTGTCTCTATCGTGTTATATTTCTTCTTTGGTTACTCTGAGTGGGTTCCATTAATGTCCAGCAGAGAGCTCACTAAGATGCCCAGGCTTCCTCCACAGCCTCGCCCTGCTACTCCAAGCCTGGTCCCTGCATGTCTAACAGGCTCCCTGGGGATGCCGGATCTGAATGCAGATCTCAGACCCACTTAGACCACTAACTCAGGATCTGTGTTTTCACAAAATGCCCAGGGGGATTTGTATGCACTTTAAGGTTTGAGAAGGAGTGTCATAAGGAATCACCAGAGGTGACAACCACAGGCTCCCAGCCTCTCCTAGGACAGACAGAGGATACCTTGGGAGGAAAATCCCCTTCCTCCCACCCTCCCTTCTTCCTTCTAAGACAGTGGCTCTCCACTGGGAGTGATTATGTTAGTTGTCACAACTAGGGGAGGGGGCTGCTACTGGCATCTAGAGGGTAGAGGCCATGGATGCTGCTAAACATCCTACAATGCACAAGACACGCCCCACCACAAGGAAGTACCCAGCTCAAAATGTCAGTAGTGCCGCCCTCTAAGACCTCACGTTCTGCAGGCTCCTCTAGTCTGTGCTGGGGGCTCCAGGAAAGCAGGTCCCCGTGAAGGGGACTAGTCAGGCTATTGATGAAGGCACAGCTCCTCAGGTACAACATTCTCTCCTTGGCTGACCTGATATTGAGCTTGGCAGAAGACAAAATCCTTGGTTTGTTTGGTTTGGGGATCCAAGACCCAAATAAGTATAAAATATCACTTAACATAAAGGTGTTACCCTCAGACCACAGTTAAGATCTATTCAAGTGCAGTGAAGCCAGAGGCCCTGCAGCCACCCGACAGGGTAAAGCTCTGATATCACTTATTCCCACACTCTTCTCCAGCATAAACGGGATCACCAGACCCTGGGTGAGGGGGAGACCAGGGCCAATGGCCACACTCATGGGAAAGGCTGTGAGTCCCAGGTGACCACAGATGGCTTCATCGCTAGGAACGAGTATTCAGTAAGTGCATAAGGTGCCTATACACTGGCAGGCCCCAGGTTGAAAAGGACTATGAGTATACACAAAAGAAATGGGCAGAAGCGGAGAAAGACCTCCTGCCCAACTCTACGATAAAGTGCTCTGCAAAAATAGAAGGCTCTGTGCTCGCTGGGTAGAGAGTAAGTATATGTCAGGTACTTTTACAATAAAGTGCTCAACTTTAAAAATAGCAGAATCTTAGAGTTCACATCATGAGTCCATAAAGCATTCAGACGTCTGTCACCACCCAGGGATAAAATGGTGAGACATTTTCAACAACAGAAACAGTACTTACTTTGGTTGTGTTAATTGCAGGACCTTAACAAATAGTAAAGAAAAAAGAGTTGTTTCTACATTATACATTTCTACTTCACATTCAAACTCAGTATACTTGAGTCAGTTTGAGGATTTAATTTTGTTAATCCCAAATTAAATAACTTACAGTTAGTCCTAGCACTGACTTGGGGGAAAAGGAGGATCATGGTTCGAGGGAACCACGAAAGCCCTCGAAGTCAGCACCCAGTTTGAAACTGAGCAAACTCTTAACAAATCGTGGATGGCTAGGGGAGTAGACTGACTAACTGAGCAGCCTGGACAACGTCAGGGCAGCCATCGTGCCCCAAATCCTTCTAGAGCACAGGCTCCTGCAGGACCGGCCCTACCAACATCCATGGAACACTGCTTGAAATAATAAAGTCTACTGGTTTTTTAAAAAATGGTTAGACAATCACATAGGTCATGCTCTCTGTCTGGGATGTTGCCTAACAGGTTCATCTCTCAAACCAAAAATAAGAACCAGAATTCCAGAACGATCTCAGGGGGCCCCAACCACCAGCCAAGGTCATGTTCTCTTTCTGCTGAGGCCAGTTGCTGTATTTTGGAAGATGTAGTCCAAACCAGATGGTCCACAAGCTCTGGCCCCTTGGGAGAACTTATTATTTTCCCCTTTGCAACCCCGTTAGCCTGCTTTCCTACCTCAAAGACTGGGGGTGTGGGGGGGCATTGCAGAAAGCATCGGCTCCAGCCCCATGGCCATCACCTTCCTCTGGGGGTTACTGATGAGTCCACAGTGCTGTGTGGGCCAAGACCTGAATCCGAATCCAGGCTGGGATGTCACAGCTATTTATAAACTGCCTGTACTGTGCTCCTGGAGGAGCCCGTCAGCAGCAATGCACTGCGTCATCCTTCTGAGCTTAACCTGGCAACAGGCGTTGACGGGAAGCATTACGTGGGAGGGTATCTGCCAGTGTTCCCTCCACATCAAAACGCAGCAATTGGGCTGTAGATTGTGTGAACATCCAGATGTTTCACAATTGTGGTGTGTTTTGCTAAACGGCACCAGCTTAGCCAGTGAATAGTGGCCTCAATACCTCCCAATCTCAGAGTACTTTTGCAAGCATTCTACATAGTTCTGGGGCCCAGTCGCTTTTTGATGGTGGAGTCTCCTGGGCTGAATCTATTCACAGCCATTAATGCAGGTAACCTCCAGGCAGGAGATTCTGCCAGTTTCCTCATGGCTGGCTCCTGAGCCCACCTCAGCGATCCGGGCAGGCAAACTGCTGTAACCAGTAAGCCAGGCTGTTTGCAGGGTCATATGCCAGCTCAGAGCCCCATCTTCCGCTCCTAAGTCCCGATCCGTAGCAGGCTCAGGTCTCCCCTTGTGCCTGGGCTGGTGCCTGGCACATTCCCACAGGCTGCCTCCACCGGGTTCACTTCCCTCCCCACCTCTGCTGGATGTAGGAGCTGCCAGACACAGCCAGATCTCTTTCCTGGATCCACCATGGCAGGAAGAAACTTAGAGCACCAGCAGTGGGCAGGCCCCTTCAGCACCATGGAAACAGCCCTCTCCTGGTTAGGAGAGGATGGGCTTTCCTGAGTCCTGACTGAAGATGCGTGCTCTCAGATTCTGCTGCTGTTAGTGGTGAGCACTCTATTATAAAAGTACCTGCCTCATATTTACCTTCTACTCATGCCCAGCAGCAAGCCTGGCACCAGGGGCACTGTGTCCGGCCCCCACCCCTCCCCACCGTACCCACAATCCCATGGTGTGTGTGAATGTGGGGGTGCGGAGGGGGAGACAGGTGTAAGATGGAAGTCCAGAGGCCCAGAGAAAGGACACTGAAGATCTCGGGCCTGTTCTCTCTCCTGCAGGCCAGAGCAAAGGGCATCCCTCCATCTTGTATTAAATGTCTGAGGAGGCTGTGTGCCCGCAGGCCTACCTGGTAAAGCGTGGGGGCTCATCGTTGACGTTCACAATGTTCAGCTGGAGGGCGGTAGAGGCCCTGAGCACTTGGCTGTCTCTCACTTCCACAATGAGAGGGTAGCTGTCAGGAAAACACCCCAAGGGAGGCAGTCAAGCTTCGCTGACACCACCTCAAAATGGGGGGAGAAACAAAATGGGGTGGGAAGAGGGAGGAGAGAGTCTGTCCCCTTTCTGTGCTCCTGCAGAGTCAGAACTGCTGTGTCCACACTTCTCTCCCCATCTCTGAAAACCACTCTATTTTTTCGTCCTGTAGTTCTTATTCACAGCCACCATCTGAGGAGCGCCCGCTCACGCCCGCCGTGTTGCACACTCTAGCTCCGTTCCTCACGATATCCCGGCAGAGTGCGCACAACACCCCCGTGAGGAAACCGAGGCCCCCACAGGTTAAGTAACCAGCCCTGGTTCTCACAACTGGTGCAGAGGCAAGAGCCAAACCTGAGCTAACCCCAAGACCTGTATGTTTTCCTCCTCAAACCCTGGCCTCTCCCCTCGTCTTTCCTCAGAGGCCTGCTCACTTCCGCCCTGCTGCTTCCATGTTAGCAAACGGCTCTGCCAGCTGCTCTCCCAAGCCAGAGGGCAGCTGAGCAGCCTCCAGAGGCTCTGGGAGCCCTCTCGCGCACCTTCATTCTTGCTACCTGGTGAGGAAGATTTTGGACAGGGAAGGAGGCCTTCCAGATAGTTGCCTTATGCCCTATTCCTCTGGGGCTCACCCGCCCTGCACTTAGCAGGAAGGCAGCAAACCACTCAGGACCTCCCCAGCTGCCCTCAGGCTGCACTAGGCCTGCTCCCTGACCCTCAGATAAATGGTACTTCAAACCATGTCACTGGCAAAGGCTACCTGCTATGTTCTGCTTCAAAGTCAAATTTTGTTGTGGAGAAGAGGTTCCCATTAGCAGACATTCTGAAGCTCTTTGAGGGAGAAATCAGGAAATACTAAAAAAAAAACAAGAAAATAAAAGGATGTAACTAAGTGCACCTCTGCCCCTTTCCCAAGGAGATAAGTTTGTTCAGTTCCCATTTTATATTCTTGGCCCATGGAACATTCTTGATGCATCAGGATGAGGCCCAAACGGGCAGTTCTCAGGCTTAATGGTTCTGGAGTCAAGAGACTTTTGGATTTGTTGGTCTGCGCCTCTCACCTTGATTGGCCACAGGCTGCGGAGTCGGTCACTGGATCCTGCTTCGATGGCAGAAGGCATATAAAGGTGCCCAGTCCAGGCACTCTGCTTCTTGGTCCAGTCTCCTCATCCCTGTCACTCACTTCTGCTTCCCAGGACAACTCCTGGCTTTGATTCTATGTCTTGGCTTTAACCAACACTGTTTAAACACAGCTACCGTGTATTAGGTCATACTAATACTAAAGTAAATAAGATGTCCTCTTAAAAGAACTTATGACATAGTGGGGTGCAAAAATGTTCACGAGCATCATTCATTGAAATGATGGAAGGGAAAAGGGGAGGGATAAGAGTAAGAGAGAATGAAACTTAGCAGGGCCTAGAGTCCAGGTTGGAAGTTGGTTTGGGGAAATAGTAGGGCTGGTTTTAAATCTGATCTCAGATTTGTGGCCACTGTTCAAGTCCTCCCGCGTCTTGGGGAGAAGAGAATCTTCGTCCTCCTTGGCTCCCAGTGCCCAGCCCATCTCTCTTGATGACCACCTGCCCAGCACTACTTGCTCGGACAGGAACACAGGCTTATTTTCACAGCCCGCTAAGGGCCAGCCCGTAGGAGGACCACCCTGCACTCTCCATGGGTCCTCACCAAGATTGCTTCCTTGCTCCCATGATGGAGTCAACAAAGTAGGAGAAGGACCTGGATCAGAAGAGCTGAGTCCAAGTTCTAGGCCTTACCACAGCATCACCAAAGGACAAGTTCCTTAATTTAGAGATGATACCACCAACTGCTCCTCCGTGTTATTGTGAGGATTAAATCAGAATTCACACTGTAAAATGTGAAGGGCCACAGCAACACTCAAGGCTTACATGTTTATATCCACTTGTTCCAAAGGTTTTTAAGGTTGGAAGCTTTCATTATTTCCTACTAGGATGAAAGATGATCTATTCTCAAAGCCTAGATCTCTGGATCAGATAATCGGTGGAAGTTTTGCAACCAGAACCACAACCCCTGAAGTCTAGTATCAAAGGACGTGCCAGCCAAGGTTTCCAACCCAGCGATTTGCTATGTTGTGATTGCAGCTGAGGTTCCCACAGGAGAAGAGAGAATTCACAGAAAATATATTAAAGGTCTCCTTTGGGACCAATATAAGGTTTTTAAACCATTTTTTAGAGTTCATTATTAAATAACATTTTTCTAGTTGTAATGAACATTTTTTTTACACAAAAATTGGGAAAGAGGGAAAAGTATTTTAAAAACCTCATTAGTCACCTGTAAAATCTCATCATTTTCATGAATAGCCTTCTGTTCTTTTCCATGCAAAATACACCCCCAAAAAATTGAGCTGATGTTCTAACCAAAATTATAATATCTTTTTCTTTTCATTTATAGGTTGAGCGCTTCCCCATATTCTTAAATCTTATTTTACAGCCTGGTTGGTTAATGACAGCACAGCATTCTACTCTAGGGGTTTATTTTACTAAGTCTTTCTTGCTGGTCACTTAGGTGGTTCCTACCCATTTTTAAGAGGAAATGTTTGGGCATTGCCAAGGAGAGTCCTTCTCCCAGCCCTTCAAATTGTATAAGCACCTAAACAGTGCTCAAAAGCACGATGTTTAAATCCCAGCCTCCTGTCAACTCTCCAGTTCACAGCCTGGCAGCAATTGCCTAGGCCTGCAGCTACCTGCACACGGAGCAGCTCTGTTCTGTGAGCAGGGCCTTCCCTGCAGAGAATCCTCACACATCCATAGATCAGAGGCCCAGGCTGGCTGTGATGGAACACCAGGGTTTATAGAGCCAAGGGGGGCATTTACTGTATGCACCTGCATCAGGATGCCTTTCCACACGTGTTTTGAAATGCTCTAGGGAGATAGGACCCCAGTTCTGGTTGGTGCCAAACAGTGGAAGGTCTTGGGATGCAGAGATGACAGACAGGCCCCATTCTCCAAAAGCTTATGTTCAACTGAGGGAACACAGGAGGAAGATGTGGAGGAGGTGCTCCAAGAGGGGTAGGGTTAGGATGTGATGGGGACAGAGGAGGAGGACTCTTAGACCCGTCTGGAATATAAGAGTCATGAACTGGGGCAGTGGAGTTAAGTGCAGTGGCTTAACTTGTTCTACCACCTTCCAGCTGTGAAAGCTCGTGCAACAGAGTGATAATAACAGGGCACACCCATGGGGCGATCACGTGAAGTTCTAGAGCAGTGCCCGACACATGGTGAGCCCTCAATACACGTTAAGCTCTACTGTCCGGTTAGAATGTAAGATCCATGAGGGAAAGGGCTTCATTTTATCCACTGCTCTATCCCCAGCACCTAACACATAATCGATGCTCAATCAATATTTGGTAAATGTTAAATATTGGGGTTTTCTTCTTGCCTATTTCCCATCTGAGACCAGCTTAAAGGAATCTTAAAACCAAACAAAAAGGCAACAATAACAAAAATCTTGCCAAACCTCTTTAAAAATCTGTTTTAATTTGTTAATGCTAGACTTGGTTATGAAATCTTCTCCAGTTCTGCCTACAGTCTCAGCAAGGAAGGAAAAAGAAACAGCAGCAGACAGAAAGCATGGAGAACTGTGGAGCCAGAACATGGGGAATGTCTTTTTAACTTTTATTTAAGAGGCTGGTTTCCTGGAATCCTGATTTTTTTTTTTTTTCTTTCAGCGCCAAGCTAATTTCCTTTATCCCTGAACCTACGAGCTGGTGTTAATGGGAATAGCAGTACTTAGAAAGGAGATAATATCCATAGACTAAAAATATTGTGTCATGTGGCCATTTGCCAGCGACTCAGTAAAGCTTTCTGTAAAACCTGGCATTCTCTCCCCCTTTTAAAGGCTTGTTTAATCAAAGCTGCTCCCTTGATATTCATTCTTGGAAAACAGAAATTAAATAGAACGAAAAGCAACTGCAGCCCCTGTCTGCTCCAGTACTGGCTAAGAAAAGTCCTGAGTAATCAGATCAATTCGGTTAACAAATGCTTGTCAGACAAGCTCCCCAGGTTCCCTGCTGGGAATATTCCTCTACCACCACCCCAGGTTTCTCTATTTGCGGCCCCTTGGCAGCTCGGTTTGCTCATGGACACAAAAGCTTCAGTGTGGAAGACAACGAGCCCGTGCTTCCTGCCTCATTCACCCGTTACTGTGCCATGGGTGTAGGGAAAAAGGAGGGTGAGAGGGAGCTGGCTCAGTTTCCTGAAATGTCAGGCTCCCTGGGGAGGGCACGCCAGCTCCCAGTGGCTCCTGCACTGCAGCTGGAGTCACAGGCAGATAATGAATTCAACCTGTGCCGGTTTGCAGCCATCGGTTGCTTTCAGGCCTGCGATGGAATCAAGCAACAAGCATTCAGCCTTCTGTCTCCTAAGACTAGATCAGCCAACTTCCAGGGGCCAAGTTTCCAGAGGGAAGGAAAGACCCTTATTCCTCCCAAGTCCAGAGAGTGCCAAGGACTCTACAAGCCACTCAGAACGTGCCCCCCAAACCCACTCAGAAGGCCAACAGCACACAGCATCATCTTCCAACTGGGCTGTGGCAAGTTATAAATATGACGCCGCATTCCTATTATATTTTCCAGTGCAAGCTGAGTGTTTTCTAAAAGCCTCAATTCCTCTCTTTTCCCCTGTTCCACCCCTATCTCAGCTCAGGGTCGGGGTGGCGGGTGCCTAAGAGAAAAAAAACTCCTGTGAAAAGCCCATTGCAGGCCCTTTTGGTCTCAGCTTCTGCTGTGTTGTTAGGAGGGTGAGCTACGGGGGTTATGGGCAAGTATTTGAATGTTTTTCAGAAGAGGCACGTTTATAAACGCAAAATGCTATAGATACGTAAACCTTTACTGATGACGCTGCAGATCCTATCCTCTCATATTCTGTCACTCTTTTGCCATAATCAGCCTGGGTCCTGTTCTTTGATTCAAGCTTCACTAATCTTAAGGACAATGATCCCCACCTATTTAAGAAGTGCTTATCCCAGCACATGAACAGTTGTTAGTGGTGATGGATTTGGAGTGGGAATTGTCCAATAACACTGCTTTTTCCTTTCTTGAGCATTTTCACAAGAACCTGGAGTAGAACGTGTTTTGCAGAGATTTCTGGCGGTGGGGAGACGCCGGGGGCGGGGGGGTGGCGCTGAACCAGTGGTGTGTGTCCGTGTGCACACATATGTGTGTGGTGGCAGTGGAAGTGCATGAGGAACAGGAAGGGCGCTGTCACTCAGGAAAGAAAGGGCAGGACACTAAAGACAGAATTTGCCAGAACAGGGTAGAAGGGGCTGAGCAGAGTTGTGTGAGGAGACCTCGGCTCTCAGTAGAGTTACCGGCACAGGCAAGGGCCTCAGTTCCTTCCCTCATCCGGAAATAAGGGGCTGCTCAGTGGATCTGAAAAGTCCCAGCCAGCCAGGACCAGCATACGACAGTCACTTTATTCCCAGGGAGATCAAAAGGCACAACTCGCTGCCACTTCTTAGAGCCACGAGCAAGATGGAGGCCGAGAGAGAATTACTTCCTATGTTGCCCTCCCGGTAGCCCAGCTAGCAGCAAGGTTATTGCTCTTTTAATTTAATCCTTTGTCTGACCTGGTGAAGACAAAGCACATTTCACTTTATGCAAAAGTCCTTCCCTAATGGAAAGACCAAGAGAAAGCCCCTTAATGGAGGAATCGCTGCGCTAGATCACTTTGCCTCCAGCTGCGAAAATGATTAACGTCCTTCGAGTCCCCAAGGAGGCTTTGCTGCAGTCACAGTGGCCATTTCCAAGCAGAGGGGGAAGAGGGAGGGTAGGAGGGGGCTGGGTCCCATACAGCCTCCTTCAGCAGGTGGAGAAAGGGCAGGGGGAGGGGCCCTGGAGAAGAAATTCCAGTAAATATAATGATTCACACACAGACCTTCTTGCACATCTTTACGTTCTGAGCCCACTATTGACACATGGCTCTGAGCACCTGCTCTCAGTCACAACACAGAAGGTGCCCAAGGAGGGGGAGCTGACGCAGGATCTGAGCCTGCAACGTCCAGCACAGGAGCCACTAGCCACAGGCACCTGTGACTACCGAGTGTCTGCAATGTGGCTGGTCTGAAAGGAGAACTGTCAGTGTAAAATACACAAGGAATCCCAAGACCTACTGTGAAAAAAAGAATGTAAAATATCTTATTAATCGTTTTTATGTCAATTTTATGTTGAAATGATAACGGTTTGGATATATTGAATTAAATAAACTATATTAAACTTAATTTCACCTGTTTCGTTTCGCTTTTTTCATGTGGCTATGAGAACATTTAAACTTACATACGCAGCACTCATTTCTGGCTTGCAGTTCAGCCCTATTGGGCAGTGCTGGTCTGAACAGTGTACCTCCACATGCTTTTTCAGTTTCTTTAAAAAGAAGGGAGGAAATACCAGTGGTTTTGCATTCACCCCAATTTTAACACTATCTGTGTCACAGTTTCACTGCATTAAGCTGCATAAGAGTTGTAGGATTTGTGGTTTTAAAGGAGTTGGGGTTTCAAGAGATGTCCTAGAGGTATTTTTTTTTATTACTTTTTTTGTGAAGAAGATTGGCCCTGAGCTAACATCTGTGCCAATCCTCCTCTATTTTGTATATGGGACACCACCACAGCATGGCTTGATGAGCAGTGAGTAGGTCCTTGCCCGGGATCTGAACCTGTGAACACTGGGTCGCCAAAGCAGAGCGTGTGAACTTAACCACTACATCACCGAGCCAGCCACAAGGTATTTTTAAATTCATCCTTCCTCCTCTAGTTGCTGCCACAGCAAGGTGACTCCTGAAACCCACAAGTAAGATGACAGGCACAAACAACGCCTAGGGGGCTTCATGAACATGCTTCGGTGTTTTACTAAAGTCTGTCCTTGTTTGTCCAGTTCTGTGGTTCTCGACGAGTCGAGTACATCAGAATCACCTGGGAAGTGTGTGTTCCCATTCAGCATTCTGATGCAGAGTCTAGGTATCTGTGTTCTTCAAGGCAGCCTAAGTATGTTCTCATGCAGGGGACTAAACACCTTCTAAGAAACACTCATAAACCAGTGTTCCCAGACTTGCAGACCAGAAGAATCGCCCGAGGTATCTGTCAAATATACAGATTCCCAGGCCCACCCCAGACCCACAGAATCTGAAACTCCAAGAGAAGAACTTGGGAAGTTTGGCAGACGATGTCATGAAGTAGCTGTTCTCACCCTGGCTGTGCACGAGGTCACCCGGGGGCTTTAGAATCCTCACGTCCGAGGCCACACCCCAGGCCAATCACAGCAGACTCTTAGGGGGTGGGACACAGACATATGTGTTTTTTTTGTTTTTGTTTTGTGAGGAAGATCAGCCCTGAGCTAACATCTGCCAATCCTCCTCTTTTTGCTGAGGAAGACTGGCCCTGGGCTAATATCCATGCCCATCTTCCTCTACTTTATATGGGACGCCGCCACAGCATGGCTTGACAAGCAGTGCGTTGGAGCGCGCCTGGGATCTGAACCAGCGAACCCCCGCGCCGCTGCAGCAGAGTGCGCGCACTTAACCGCTTGCACCACCCAGCCGGCCCCAGACATTTGTGTTTTTAAAGTCCCTCCCGTGGTTTCAATTTATAGCCAAGGTTGAGACGCACAGGTTTGGTCAATAGCAAATTAACCCATCTCCGCTCTCCTGGTACAGAGCAAAATATGTCATTTAGTAGCGCCAAGCACCCAGAATAAAACGTCTAAGGACAAAGGCCATAATACGTTACTTCCTAAACTGTTACTACCTTTTCTAGACTGAGAAAGGTTGCTTCTAGATTATGTTCGCTGCTCCTGCAGGCTAGTTGTGCAGCTGTTGGTCCTAGCACAGGTGTTAAATACTCCATTAACACTTTCTGGGCAGCTTGCAGTACCCCCCTCCCCAAACAATTCCTAAACTCGCTGCAGCAGCCCGAGTCGCAGCCATCCGGCTCTGAGTCCCTGCAGCTGCACCCAGCCCTCTGTTGATGGCACTACATTTTCTGGTAAGGGAGCAACACCTGCTGTATTTGCTCCCCACCTGGGCTGCTTCCCTCCTGCTGAGAGGGTAACAACCTGATCTAGGAGGCCTTTTTAAAGGGGCCATCACCTTATTCCTTCTGCGTAATTTGGAAAGATATATTAAAAATGGAGATTTAAAAATAAATATTTTTCTTCACAGCTGGGATTCCTTCCACTTTGCCCCCACTGCATCTTGTGCAAACTTTATAGCAATTATCTTATTGAATTATAAGTATTTGGCATATGCGTGAATGCCTCCCGTCCAGACTGTAAACTTCTTGAGGTGAGCATGTTTTACTCATCTTTGTATCCAAAGTGTCTAATAGAAAGCCTGGCGCATGGTGGATTCTTGGTAAATGTTGAATGGACTAAATGTATAAGTGAGGCACTATACTTTGGGTTGCTGACCTAATGCCCATCCAAACTCCCTTTTCCTCTAGGCACCATGAAGCAACAGTGGCCCTAGGACAAGGTTCTGGCCAGTGAGAAGTACGCAGGAGTCCTTGGGGTAGGGCTTCCAGGAGCATCTAGCAAAAAAGGGACAGACTGCCCCCTTCATCCTACACCCCTTCTTGCTTCCTTTTTTTCTTCTTCCTGCCTAAAACTTAGAGGCAAAGCCTGGAGAAACAGCAGCTATCTTGTAATCATGAGGTGAACAAAAAGAGGGCAAAGCCAACACACTTTGGTTGGAAGAGCAGAAGGACGGAAGAGCCCAAGTTTCCGCCAGCAGCAGCTGTGCCCGCCCTGGGCCCACCTGCCTGCCTCTGGACTTCTTGTTAGGGAAGAAAAAAAATCCCACAACCTCCAGTGTGGTTAAGTTTTCTGTTATATTCAGGCACATTCCTAACTGATATAACAAGTACGTTATTAACAAGTATGTATTTAAAGTACCTAGTATTGCTCTTCTCACATAGTAGGACCCCATTAAGTGTTTGCATATTCATTCACTTATTCGTGCAAATCTTGAATGAATCTTTAATGAATGAGTGAATGAATGAATGACTTTTTTGGACAGAAGGACCATCTAGTAATAACAACAGACTATTCCCTAATTTAAGATGTGTCCAATAATCTCAAAACGGATTTGTTTCAGCCCCTGTAGACCATATTACATTGGTCCTGGAGTTTATTCCCAAGGCTCACTTCCTCCTGTTAGAAAAAGTTGTCCTGTTGAAACTGCAAATCAGGCAGCAAATAGCAGAAACAGCCTTCTGGTGTTACCAATTCCCCGAGTGTCATATTTCAACTAGTGGCTTCTCTGTAAGGCAGCGTCTGTAGGAGAGCTGCCTGCTCCAGGGTTAGTCAGGCAGGGTTAGCTTTGGGGTTTTTTTTTTCCTCCAACCTGGGCTGCCAGCTTCAGTGGGTGCACAAGGCCAGTCGATGGGCAGAGCTAGGGGCTGGGGCATCCATGTCCAGGGACAAGCTAAGTGGCTTTGTCACCTGAGGTTTGGTGGTTACAAGAGCTCCACTGGCAGCTCCAGTAAGGAAACTGATTAAAAAGGGGGAGAAGAGACATCTGTTGTCTTAGACTGAACCGTGAGGCAACTCCAGCCCAGGCTCCTGCTCTGTGGAATTCCTCTCCTGCTTTCCTCTATGGAATTCCTCCTGTTCTCTGGAAGTCCTGGGACTCTCTTTTAATTTTTTTTAAACTACGTTCCAAGCAACTTGGCTTCATCTCTTGCAAAGGATTGCTAATGCCTACCTTTGGGGTCTATATTTTAGGCTTTCTTTTAAAATAATATTGGATTTTTATCAGCTTAAAATTTTTAAAAATTGAGCAATTTTGATATGCTAGGCACCGTGTTAAAGGGCTTTACCTGCATCATCTAATACTCACAATCCCCTTACTGTGGTGGGTGCTATCATTCTTCCATTTTACGGGTGAAGAAATGGAAGCTCAGAGAGGTTAAGAACTCGTCCAAGATCACACAGAGCCATGAATCCCACCTGGAGTGTCTGTCTCCAGAGCCCCTCACCCACTCCCACCTCCCTGTACTCTATGCTCTGGCAGTGGACGGCGGGCTCCTCCACGCCACTGCCCGATCCCGCCCTGCCGAGACTCCGCGCTCCTGTGTCAAAGGCACACTGGAGAAGCCCGTCTTCAGTTTAACAAGGAGACTCACACTGAGGGGTATGTTTCGGCTTGTGTCTTCTGGATCGAAGGCCTTGACCTGGTAAATGAACCTAGGGTGTGTTCTTTCCACTAGGTAGAGGTCTTGACCTGTACCAGCATCCAAAATGGCATAGGAAACATTTTATTAGATAAAGCAAATGAGGAATTCCAAAACCAGGACAGCTGCAGACAGCCAAAGGGAACGACACGTATTGGCATGGTGGAAAGAGGGAAGCAATAATAAAGGCCGTGAGTAAGACCACTGGCCAACTTGTGTGAGTGGATCCATTTATGGGAATTAATAAAGGACCAGCGTTGGCCAAGCTGGTACCAAGTCTTCATGTATTTCCTCTGTGGAGAGGTGACCTAGTGTAAGGCTGTTTCAGGGGAGAGGCAGGTGATAAGGGCAGAGAGTTGGGAAGTAACCATGGGTAGAAACCTCTAGTGTGAGGCTGTTTCATGTTCCAGATTCACTTTAACCTGCAAATTCTTCCTAAACTGAGCTAAGGGGTGACCTTAGCTAAGATGCTAAGTGCACTTAGCATCTTAACAGAAATGGGTCAATGAAATGAAAGGCTTTATAGTGGAACAGAAAGGAGATGGAATGGTGGGGAGAGGGCTACAGAGGCTCAGGAAAGGGGCCAAACATTGGTTTCATCCACTTCAGAGTTCTTGGCTGTCAGGGGGAGGGAGGAGCAGGGAGTGCCACTTGGCACCACCAGCCCTCCTGAGGAGCCGCTGTGCTCTGCTCTGGCGTCTCTCCTTCTGAGAGACGACTGAGAATGTTCACATTTACTCCCTCTTTCTGGGGCACTGTGCTGAGGGCTTGTATGTTTTCTCCTTTAATCTTCATAAGAGCCTTATAAAGTAGCACCATAATGATCTCCACTTTACAAATGAGGAACCAGGCTTGGAGACATTATGAGATTGTCTCAGCCACTAAGCAATAGAATCAAAATTCGAGCCCAAGCCCTCTTACATCTGAGCTCGAGCTTTCACTCACCTTTATCGTTGCTCATGCTTTCATTCCAAAGAATATTTACTGAGTTCTCACTATGTACAAAGCACTGATCTACACATGGGGAAAACAGCACTTCACAAAACACAACACCCTGCTCTCATGGAGCTTGCATTCTGGCAGGAAGATACAGAAAATAAAATAAATGAGTAAATATGCGAATGTTAGTGAGCAATGTTACGGAAAAATCAGGGAAAGGAGTGTTCTGAGTTGGGTTACAATGATAAATAGAGTGATTATGGAAGATTCGATGACATGTGAATGGAGATTCTTAAAGAAATGTGAAGGAGCCATAGAGATAAGGAGGAAGGGGCAGAGGAAACAGCAAATGCAAAGATGCTGAGGTAGCGGCATGCCTGGGGTATTCACAGATGGGTGAGGAGGCCAAGACTGCTGCAGCAGAGGGGTGAAGGGGAGACATGTGGGAGTGGACATGGGTGAGGGGGCTACAAGCTTGCCAGATTTGATGGGGCCTTAAGGAGCTCTGGCTCTCCTTTTGAGGGAGATAGAAGTTCTTGTTGGGTTTTAAGCAGAGGAGGGCGTTAACGGGATCCCTCTGGCTGCCATATGGAGAAGAGACTGAAGCAGGCAAGGGCAGAGCAGGGAGGCCAGTTAGCCAGCCATAATCCAGGCGAGACATGATTAGTGGCTGGCGCCATGGTGATAGTGCAGATACTAGGGAGGGGTCGGATTCTGCATAGATTTAGAAGCTAGAGAGATTTCCTAACGGCTTTGATGTTGGGTATGAAAGACAGAGAAGAGTCAGGGATGACTGCAGGTTTTGGCCCAAGCAACTGGAAGGATGGAGTTGCCATTAACTAAAATGGGAAAGACACCAGAGAAGCAGATTTGGGCAGGGAAGGGGGAATGGAGTGGGAGTCAAGAGTTTGGTTTGGGGGCACATTAAGTTTGAGATGTCATGTTGTGACACCAATTCCAATGTAGGGTGTTTTTTTTCCCCACACTAACAAACAATTCTGCAACAACAGCTGGGTGTCCTACAATTCAACTCAATTCTGACACTGTCTACCCAGAGGTAGCATCAGATTACACAGGTTAAAGGCTCAGTCCTACAAGACTGCTCCCCTGCCTTCAGATGCCACTCACAAGTCCAGATTGTCACCCATGCTTCTGACCAACTGGCTACAGATTGAAGTTTCCCATGACCTCCTCCCCAGGTTCAATTATTTGCTAGAGCAGCTCACAGAACTCAGGGAAACATTTTACTTACTAGATTGTTGCTTTATTATATTTTTATTTTTAATTTTTTTGTGTGTGTGTGAGGAAGACCAGCCCTGAGCTAACATCCATGCCAATCCTCCTCTTTTTGCTGAGGAAGACCGCCCTGGGCTAACATCTGTGCCCATCTTCCTCCACTTTATGTGGGACTCCGCCACAGCATGGCCTGACAAGCGGTGTGTTGGTGCACACCCGGGATCCGAACTCGGGCCGCTAGCAGCGGGAGCGCGCGCACTTAACCGCTACGCCACAGGGCCCGCCCTGTTGCTTTATTATAAAAGGATATAACTCAGGAACAGCCAGATGGAAGCGATGCATAGGGCACAGTATAGGGAAAGGGGTGCAGAGCTCCCACACCCTCTCTGAGAGCACCATGTTCCCTGAATCTCCACGTGTTCGCCAACCCAGAAGCTTTTGGGTTTTTAGGGAGGCTTCATTACATAGTCACAATCGATTAAATCATTGGCCATTGGCAACTGAACTCAATTTAACTCAATCTCCAGTCTCTCTCCCCTCCCTGGACATTGGGGGTGGGACTGAAAGTTCCCAATCACATGATTGGTTCCTCTGGTGGCCAGCCCCCACTCTTAGGTGAGGTCCAGAATTCACCTCATTAACACAACCTGAGAAAACTTTATCACTCTGGTCACTTAGGAAATCCCAAGGTTTTAGGAACTCTGTGCCAGGATTGGGGTTGAAGACCAAATATATATTTCTTACTATAAATCACAATATCACAGATGTCTATTAGACATCCAAATGGAGATGCTGGGAAAGATAGCTGTATACTTGAGTCAGGAGTTCAGGGGAGAACCTGGACCCAAACGATAGACTTGGGGGTTGTCCGTAGTATATGGATGGTGTTCAAAGCCATGAGCCTGAGCAAGATCATGTAGGAAGTCACCCTATGCTCCAGTCCCTTGTATTGTCCCTATTCTGTAGCAGACCCCGGACACACACTGCCCTCAAGGTGTCAGTGTCCATGAGGAGAATGAGCAAGTCAGTCAATGACTGCAGGACACAGTGAGGAGCCTATAGGGGGCTCAGCCAAGCTTCCTCCAGAACGATCCACTTGAGGTTCCCCAGCCTTGGTTTCTTCCCCAAGTCAGGGAGAGGCCCAAGAGAAACCATGCATGTGAAGGGCTTTGTAAACTGTTGTGAGTCCTGGGTGGGAGGACATTTCATCTATTCCCTGCTCATTAAGCAGCTGCCTTTTCCAGGGAAACAGCTGCTTATTTATTTACTTCTCTGTTGGCTCTGTCCCCCAGGGTCCTCCCTGATGCCACCGTCTGGGCTGCATTGCCAACCCTGGGGGATCTTACCTCTTGCCTAGTTGCCTTGAAACTGAGGCGGCTCATTCACATCTGTTGCCTGGACAGTCAGGACCTGCAGGTCAGTGACACCAACGTCATCCTGAACATAAATCTGCAAATCAAATATGTTTGGTCCTGTTTCAAAATCCAGTTGTTCCTTCCCAGTGGTGACAACCTAAAAGCACATGCAGAACTCTTGGTGACCATGTGAAAGAAGATCTGTGTTGTATGCATACATTTTGCACAGGGATATTACTAGGAAGGAAACAACCAGCATCCTGGAAACCATCGTCCACTCACTGTCAGAGGAACTGGTTATTTTGCCTTAGACCTTCCAACACGAGCCCCATGACACTTCACTAAAGGGACTCCTGCATGTGATGCTGCTTTTCATAGGAAAGAAAAATATTCAGCAGACATCTGGTTCCATCGACTGGAGATGAAACCTATCAGGACTTGGAATAGGCTTCTAGACAAGTCCCTTAGCAGTGGTCCATGGTGGGAGGGCCCTGCTGAGGCTAACTGGAGGCCAGTCTGTGACCTCTCACATCAATACACACATCCCCGCCACCAGCTTAGCCTGTGGAGCTCCCAGAAGGCCCAGAGCCCTTTGGGACATCAAAGACTAAATTTCACAAATGTTGTAATTATGCTAATAGGACCTTTTGGTTATTAACATGACTGGGGCCAGGCAGTGCAGTTTTCAGTATCCTGTAGTGAGAAGAGCACTTAGCTCCAATCTCATTTCCACCACTGGGAACTTCTGTGTGACCTTGGGAATGTCCCTTTCCCTGATTTTGTTTCCATACAATTATAATTAGGTAAATAATTCTTGCCCCAGTTAAACAGCGGAAGCATAACACAAGGTATTACAACAAAGAGCTAGATCAGGGTACTGTGGAAAATCAGGGGGAAAAGTTCATTGTGAGCTGTGTTTAGTCAGGGGAGGCTTCATGGAGGAGGTGGTGGGTATTGTGTTTGACTTTGCAAGATCTGGGTTGGTTAAGAGAAGAGAGGATGGCCACTGATGTGAATGAGTGTGTGCAGTGGAGGGAGAACATATGGAGGAAAGTTGAGAGGGAAAACGAGGTAGTCTTGTCTCCGCCCATGAGCAGGGTCAACCCAGTATCCACATAAGTGGAGATGACCCATCTTTATGCTTGGCATGCAGTAGGTGAGAGGCAGTGTAACATAGTGGTCAAGAGCGTAGACTCTGGAGCCAGACTGACTGGCTTTAAAGCTCAACCTTCCCATCACTTAACCTTTCCATGCCTCAATGTCCCCATCTGTGAAATGGGATAATAATAGCACAGTGTTGTTGTGAGGATTCAAAGAGCTACTCCTTGGAATACTTAGGTCACTGTCTGGCACTGAGCAAGCACTCAGCTGACGTTTATTATCATTAGATGGTAAAAAAACTGTTTAGTGAGTGAATGTCACCAGAGCAGCCCTGTGTCTAGAAGGTCCACTCTGTCTCCTGATTTATCCCCTAGCTTCCTGCTAAGCCCACAGCCCTCTCCTGCACCCTGATCTTGCACAGATCCTTTCCCACCACATACCTACTGACAGCCCCTTCTCCTCGGGAACAAGCTCTAACAATGAAAGGAAGGAAACAGAACAGTCAAAAAGGGTCCAAAGTGTTATATCTTGGAACCAAAGGAATTGGGTTGCTATCAACACAAATGGAAAAGTTGTTTTTTGTTGTCGTTACCAGCATTTATTAAATGTTTATGTGCCGGGCTCTTGCTGAGCGGTTTTGTGAAGTATTTTGTTGAATCGTTGCAACAACCATAGGTTGGTAAAACTTCCCACCATCTCACACAAAAAGAGACTAGGACAGGGAGGGAAAGAACTGTGAAGGGCACAGCTGGGAGTGATGGAGGCTTGATCTGGTTGCAGGCAATCTGGCCGCAGAGCTTTGGTGAAAGACAATGTCTTTGGTTTCAAGTATGTCGAGTTTGAGGTTGTTCTGGACAAGGCTGAGCAAATTCGCAGGGTCCGCACTGCGCTTGACAGTAGATGAGGAAAGAGAGGAGGCAAGCTCAGAGATGGGCAAATGAAAGAGGGGCAGGCTGGGCCTCCACACGACTTAGGAGAGCTCCTGTCTGTGCAGCTGCTGAGCTCGGCAGTCATGCCTACCAGCTTCTCAGAGCTCACCTTCTTGGTGCTGCTCCAGGAGAAAACCCCTTGACCAACGATTAGCCACATGGGCCGAATGAGGCTCTGACGTCTGTCTCTCTTGCTGGGCAACAGTGAGCCAGCGCAGCGTGGGGGCTATAAGCGAGTCTTCATGGGGCCAGCCTGCCTGATCTCAAATCTCAAGCCTTCTACCAATTAGCTATATGAACTTAGGCAAGGTGCTCAAGCTCTCTGCCTCAGTTTCCCCAACTTTAATTTGCAAATAATAATGGTATACCACTTCATAGCATTGTTATGAATGAATTTGTGAATGAATGAATTCACAAAATGATCGGAGAATTCCTGGCATATGGTAAATGCTCCATAATGTGAGCTGTTATCATCATCATCATCATCATCATTATTATTATTAATCCTCCTCACCCCACCCCCAGAAGTCCCAGCAGCTATGTTTGAAAGCAGAGAGGCCTGGCTTCTGGCATGATTTGGAGGTCACCCTCAGAAGCCTGGCATGACTGAGTCCCAAAGCCAACGCTGACCAGACCTCTGGGCCAGAGACCCAAAAACCTCATCACTAGACTTGTCGTCCTGCAGAGTGTCAAAGCTGCCCACGGAGGAGCCAGGTTCTGCCGCAGAGATGGCGTGGTGGTATTCCGAAGGAGTGGCTCTTGTGAGCAGTGTGGGGTGGAGAATGGGATCTTCCTGGAGGGGATGGTTGATGATACTGGGTAGTTTCTGGGCAGAAGCAACCAATTCTTAAGAACAGCTTCAGGATTTGTGACCCTTGGCCCGTCCTAGTATCAACACAGGGTCCTGGGCAGCTGCAGGCTGTAGTGCCAGGAGGGCACAGCACTGAGACAATATGCTGAATGCTTGAGCCTAGACCAGTTAAGGAGCTAAGAAATTCTCCATTTCTAGAGGTTATGAATGGGATGAAATTCTTCCTTGACTGACAGCCCTGTTTAAATCACATGGAATGTGAGAAGGGCAGGTCCCATAGAGAAGGATTTGGGGGCTCACCACAACAGCAGTAGATATGCATGGTAATGTAGGAGAAAGAGCCTGAGAGTGGGAGTCAGAAGACCTAAGTTAAGTTCTGATTTCATCCTTTATGGCTATGTGATCTTGGACAAATCAATTAACCTTGCTGTGTCTTTATCTTATTTCTAAATTCTATTTCTTATTTCCATTTTTTAATTTCTTTTATTAAAATACAAATTTAAATAGCGATAATATCAATGTTAGTAGTAACAATCAAGAGACCAGGACATGAATGTGCTTTAGAACCTCTGTAAATTTGAAGCAGCACAGTCAACATCATTATTAAAAGCAATAGACTATAGAGGCTGAGAATGAGAGCTCTCAAGTGGAAACAATCCAAATGCCTGTCAACTAATGTATGGATAGACCATATGTGGTCTATCCATACAGTGGAATATTATTCGGCCATAAAAAGGAAAAAAGTACTGATCCATGTTACGACATGGATGATCCTTGAAACTTTATGCTTAGGTGAAAGAAGCCAGTCATTAAAGACCACATATAATATGATTCCATTCATATGAGGTGTCCAGAATAGCCAAATTCATTAAGACAGAAAGTAGACTGGTGGTTGCCAGGGATTGGAGGCATAGGAGACAGGGGAGTGACTGCTAATGGATTTGAGGTTTCATTTTGGGGTGAAGAAAATGTTCTAAAATTAGATTGTGGTGATGGTCTGTGAAGATAGTAAAATCCACTGAATTGTACACTTTAAATGGGTGAATTGCATGCTATGTGAATTATATCTCAAGCAAGCTGTTTAAAAAAACAGTGAGAGCTCTAAAGCCAGGCTGCCAGGTTCCAGTTTCAACTCAGCTACCTAATAGCTTGTGCAACCCAGGGCAAGTTACTTAACCTCTCTGTTACATTCTGCTTCATTTCCCCCATCTGTAAAAAGGGGGTAATAACACAAATAAAATCATCGGATAGTTTTGAATATTACAAGGGCAAACACAGGTAACGCCCTTTCAACAGTGTCAGACATGTACCACATGCTCTCTAAGTGCAAGCAATTGGCAAGGCTGATAGAACAGACCAGCAGCAACTGTGAAAGAGGAGCCAGATGTCAGGGGAGCAGGTAGAGAGAGCAGGTAAGCCACAGAACCAGCATCTGGGGCCCGAGAACGTACACTGGATGCTGAGGGGAAGAATGCCGAATGCGTGCTCCTTACATACCAGAGTGCCCACCCTGGGGGGCTGAGAACATCAGATGCCTGAGCTCTGGCCCTCAAGTTGTGGATTCCACAGGTCTGCTCTGGGGCCCGGATATGCACGCTTTTTACAAGCTCCCTTAGTGACTCTAATGATCAACTGGGTTTAAGAACACCTAGTGCACACCTCAGGGAGGCAACCAAGCCTAGACCAAGCAGGCTGGGCCCACTGGGTCCCATGAGAACACCAGGGCAATGGCCGTCGGGACCGGGGCAGGGCTGATGCTATCTGTAAGAGGGCTTACGCCAGTTGAGGAAAGGGGTAGGGGTGGGGGATACTGAAGTATAAGGAGGTCCAGATACCTGGACCCTAAAGACGTCCTCAGAAGGCCTCTGAGGTTACCAGGGGAAAAGAGGCAATGAGCAGGTTTGTCCTGCCTAAGGAGAAGTGACGACTTTGGAAAAGACTGAAATGATCAATGAGAAAACAGAGCAGAGGTGGCCTGGCTCTTGAATGTGCATGACTGGGTCTGCATTATCCAAGAGGAAACATCCACACAGTAGAGCTGGCCATTTAGGTTGATATTTTCACTAAGGGTGTGTTCTTCCAGGTTAAATAAGTCTCTTGGTCGATTTCCTGCTGCCAAATCACAGGATCATAGAAGAGCAGAATCACCAGACACAGATTCATCAGGGCCCGGCTTTTAAGGAGGTCAATACTCAACTATCCCACCCAAAGAATTTAGTCACTGTCAGCACACCTAATACCTGTTCTCAGGTGAGGGTGGTGGGCGATAAGAAACAAGCCTTCTGTGTGTAACAAATTGAGTATAATGTTCATTTGGACTGGATTAAGTAGAGAAAAGTCCAAAGGCTACAGAGGCATCCAGCACAGAGGGCTCTAGGATGCCCCAAACAGGACTTCTGGATCTTACAAGAAGGGGAATGAAACCAGGGAAAGAGGAAGAAATGATCACTGATCTAGAATCCTATCCACCTCCGTCTTCAGGACCCCTCTTGGCAGACAACATGCATTGGGAGTAAGATGGTGGTTACCTGGAAGTCAGTGCCTGACAGCCGGTTCACCCTGAAGGCTTCAGTGAGGGGACTTGAGTTGATGATCCGGGGAAACCCTGGGATCACAGGTGACAGTGATACTGACAAATTCGCAGAAAACTTGTGCACTGAAGTCCCAGGTGGAGAGTTCTCTGCCACATTGCTCGTAGCAGGCAAGTGGATGAGGTGTAGCACCTCTCCCCCTGCGGATTTACAAAGGATGCAAAACGACATGAACACGAAGCCTTGTGCTGGGAACAGGCACTTAACAGCTTTGTCTGCGACTTCAATTCGTAACTCAGGGCAACAATGAAACCTGGTCACTCCCCAAGAACAGACAGTCTTGCCAAGAGTCGGAAAGGGAATGCGAGATTTTCTCGGAGCCAAGAAAACAACCACCACCAAACAGCCATGAAATCTGCTCCCGTCATTCTGTAAAGAAAGCTGCTGCTTTTCTCTTGTCTTGCTGCTTTCCTTCTCTCATCTCCCTACTTCCCTTCTCTCTTCTCTCAGTCTTGATGAAGAGCCAGAGAAGGAGAAACATGAACCTTAGGAGACAGACGCCCACTTGAAGGACCTAGTCTGGCCATGACATCCTCTCTCTTAGAAGGACCTGGTAGTCTACTAGAGTTGATTTTCCTTCTCTGTGTCAGTGTTTGCTTCATGAAGTCACCTGAGAACTTAGATTACTTGACTGGAGAGCTCTGAAACCAAGGCAGATCTCCCCACATCCATGAGTAATCTCAAGGATGATTGTTTGTTATTATTGAATGCTACGGGCATCATGTAGAGAGTCAGTCAATACTTCCTGATTGAGAGATTAACTCCCGTTTCACAGAGAAGGCCTGTGAACTGCCTTGGACCGCGTTATAGACAGGGAATTTTACAACTGAAGAGCAAGTGTGTTTCTTCCAGGAAAGCCTTCGGACATTCTAAGGCCTCCTTGACACTCTGCAAGACTTCGCCATGACAGAGGAGAGCAACAGGTCATATTCTTTCATAATGATGGTCACTATAGGGGGTTGAATACTGTCCCCCCAAAAATTCGCATCCACCCAGAACTTCAGAATGTACCTCATTTGGAAATAGACTCTTTGCAGGTGTAATTAGTTAAGAAGAGGCCATACTGGATTAGGGTGGGCCCTAAATCCAACAGCTGGTGTCCTTATAAGAGGAGGACAGGACACTGAGACACACACAGAAGGAAGAAGGCCGTGTTATGACAGAGGCAGACATTGAAGTGATACATCTACAAGCCAAGGAATGGCGAGCAACCTACCAGAAGCAAGGAGGTAGGCATGGAACAGATTCTCCCCCAGAGCCTCTAAACAGAACCAACACTGCTGACACCTTCATTTCAGATTTCTGATCGCCCAAACTCTGAGAAAATAAATTTCTCTTATGTTAAGCCATCCAGTTTGTGTTAATTTATTATGACAACCCTAGGAAATTAACACAATTACCATTTGTTCCAAATAAGTGCATTGCAAAATCCTTTCTCTCATTTGCTCTTCAAAACAATCCTCTCAGATAGTATTAATATCGTCATTTTACAGATGAGGAAACTGAGCTGAAGGACACACAGTGAATAATAGATAACACAGCCAACGTTTACATTGAGGGCCTACTTCTCAGCCAGCTTCCTGATCTTGGCTACCATTAGCCATTGGGGCACACCACCCGGAACGGGAAGAGGTACAGGAGGGACAGAACCTGTCCTACTGAAAGGGGTAAAATTTCTAGAAACAAACAAGCCGTGGAAAAATGTTGCATTTTGTAAGAGGATGTTTTTATTTTAAATGTGGCGGGGGGGGGGGGTGCATAAGACCAAATAGAAATGTAGGAAAAATTGTAATATAAGCACATTCCTTGATACAAGCTTTCATAAATCCAAAATCATCTTATTTAGTTTGGAGACTAAAATGCATTATGCATAAGTTATTTTTACTTGCAGAATTATCCAGTTTTATGGACAAAGACTGTACAAGGACTCAGAAATATCAGAACAGCTGAGGTTTAGGATGTGAATACAAATAGATTTTTTAAATCTATTGAAATTGACTTTAATGTTATAGCATTCTTGTGACAAAAAACCAGGAGCAAAATAATATGCTTGGAGTATTTAGAGGCAAAAAGTTCCCCAAAATAGTTTTTCAAAATGAGCAAAATAATCAAATGCTTTGGTGGGTTGGGTCTTTTAGGCATAATCCCCTCATGCCCTCTTTTCCCAGAACTGAAAATCACCAGGGGCCCCCCAACCCCAAGCTGTTCATGACAGTGTTTCCTGACTGTTCAGCAGGACAAGACAGTCATAAGCAAAACGAAAGGTTGGCAATTTGTCTCAAAGGACCCCCCACCTTCTTTTGCCCCCTCCCACCCAACCCAGTGACCTGTGCCCCTCTAGCCAAGAAAGATGGAAGCCTCTATCCATATTTAAGCAAAGATATAACTCACTAGGTTCTTCTCAATAATAGCCCAATTTAGATAGTGCCCAGCCCAAATGAATAGACAGAAATAAGTACCCATGCGCCTTTACTCAGCACTTACTCACCAGGCATCATGCTGGCTGCTCTACTGTCTGATCTCATGCGCTCTCAACACAATCCTATGATGAAGGTATTGCTGTCGCCATTTCACACACCTGAGATTACACACTAATTAAGCGGCCTTGGTGGGCTCTCGCCACATGGTGAGCCTTGTGGATAACAGACTTCACGTACTTACTGCAGACAGTCAGTCATGTGATACATCATGGTTATTCTATCACCTGGCAACAGTACAGCAAGATGGTGCTGGGGGTTGGTAAGAAACTGGACCCTCGACCCAGACATTAGAGCTGAGTGATGTGATCTGTGAGAGACTGTTTTTGGAATAACATATGGAATTGTGCTGGAACATTAGCTTGGTGTGGGCTCAGATGTGAGAGGCGTGCTAAGTCCGGCCCAGGACTTTCGACAGCCTCTCCCTGAACAGGCAGATTACCATGGCCACCAGCCTTGGTATGTCTCCTCGGGGGACTGTGGAGGCTAGAAAAGCTGTGCTCCCCAAATGTCCCCAAGCTGACAGTTCCCAGTTTGCTTTGCTGGGAGTGTATCCATTGATTTCTGTGTTAAATATAACTTGGATAAGCCCTGGGTTTGAGAGACTAATTCCATGAAAGAACCAGCCTCCCAATCCAAGGCATCTGACTCCAAGGACAGGGCTCTTTGCATGGCTCCATGCTGCCTCCATATATTTATAGAGCTTTCCGCAGTCCTCCTTGAATGGTCACATTTCGCATGGCATGAGGGAGATATTTTGGAGGGAGAAATGGATATATCTAGTGCCCCTCAAGCAATTTGTGTTGGGAACTGCCTGTTCCATGGACGGATAAAGCCAGACTGTGTCCTTGGATATGCCCTTTCTGCTGACATTCTTGCTGGAGATGTTCTGCTCTTCATCTGGTGGCCTCTCTTCCCAGGGCAAGGTCATGTATGCCAGGGTCATGCAACTGAATCCTAAAAACTTTGGGGCAGGTGATCGAGGGACACTGATAAGAAAGCTGGCCAAACTGGGATCTCCCAACTCTTAGTTTAACACCCAGCTCCTCCAGCTCCCTTGCTGTTAAAAAAGTAGAAGTAGCAGTAGTAATAGCAATAGTAGTAATAATAATACTAATTAGTGGCTAGGGTCCTCTACCTTAAAAATAGAGCATTAATAAAACAAAAAATTCACTAAATGTACAACCCATTTATTATACGGAGAAGTCTAAGGGATGTGTCCAAAGGCACCAGCTAATCAGTGGCAGAGGGAAGGTTAGGAGCCAAGGGCCAGCTCTCCCTAAGACGTTACGCATTTGCCTTCCGAGGCTGGTCTTTCAAACTTTCTTTGGTGGTCTGCGTGCTGGAAAGCAAGAAAGAGGCTTTAATGGAATTTGACTTACACATGCATCTTAATTAAGAATCAAATTAGAATTGCTTGAAGCATACACTTTGAAAAGAAAAAGCATGCCAAGATTTATGATCAGGCACTGAGCCCACTGAAACATCTCACTTGTGGTTGAGATCCGCATAGATGATGTGCCCACTTGCTTCCAAATGAGCAAAATCACTGCCTTGCCAGAAATGGACCAACGAGGCCCGTCCCGGGAGCCTGTGTTGGAATAAATAAGGCCTCCACAGCCTCAGTTACAGGGGAGGAAGCTGGCCACCCTGGGCCTCCGACACCAGTGATGATGTGGTTCAGGGATGTGGGGCGATGCCATCATCTCTCTCCGGGGATGCAGCTGCTCTAGCTTACAGCTATGCTTTCAATATCCAGGGCAGTGCTTGCCTGAGACTGTCACTCAAGAAATACCTCTTCATTCTCTCCAGTAACTAATCGAAACGGTGAAAGACATCAGAGGAGTGAAAGACATCAGAGGAGTGCTGTGATAAGAGCAACTTGCTTCAAGTTTGAGCCTTGCCACTACGGGACTGTATGACCTTGAGCTGGTCCCTTCTCTGGGGCCCTCTGTCAACTGTCTCTCTCAGGGCTGTGGTGCTACACTAGCAGTGGCCATTAAACAAGGGTCAATTACTAAAGAAGACTCACAGGACCCAAATGAGAATGCTTACAGATCTATAGTTTATTACAGAAAAAGGAGGCATCCCAGCTGAAGGCTGCCTCATAGCATAAGGACCGGAGAGGCCAGGTACCAGCTGCTGTTGTCCTCTTTTCCCTAAGGGCCATGACAAAATGCACTTGCTCAGATCAGGAACCACTGTCCTATCTACTAACACCTTGGAACCAGGGAGCCCAAAATAGAGTCTCTGTGGAAATTTCTATATTCTGCTGGTCATGTAGGCACCGTCTTGTTACGTAACCAACCTCAACAGCAAAGCCCTCCAAGGGTCTCACCAAGACCAGGCACAAGCCATCCATCTCACTGTTATCAATAAACCATGCAAACAGACCGGTACAAACCGTTCCCAACCTCCCAGGACCCACGGTTACAAAGCAGCACTATTACTCAGCATGCTTTGTGCCTTGACCAGGGGTCAGTTCTGTGCAGAAACTTTAGCAAAGCAGCCAAGGCTAATTCCAGGCCTGCTGGAATTCTCTCACACAGCACAGGTACTATATAAGTAAATGCATGTACTAGATAAACTATAAAACATTATAGAATGTTGTTGTTTCAATACATGCAATGTCTTCCTATGTCTTTAATTTCCACAGTGTATGGGATGGGGCGCTCACCCCTTTGAGGGCACTGGTCCATGCCAGGCAAGGCTAATAAAAGGGAGCCCTTAGTAGGACACAGAAGAAAAGATGGTGACGCTACTAGTGATTCTGTAAATTACACTAGGTCGCAATTAGCAAGAGAAAGGTGTTTGTCTTGAAGCATCACTCTGGTGTTAGCCTGAGAAGGGCTGGTTTCTTGCAAACCTCTTCCAACTCCACAGAGGTAGAAACGCAGATGGATTCCACAGACTGAGTGCTTGAGCTGGAGGGGAGAGGAAGACAACCAGGTTGCCACGGGAAAGGAAGAGGGAGGGAGAGCCAAGAGGAGGGATGGCCTTTTGCTCTTTTGAGGTCGACTCTAAACAGGAAAGTGACATGACAGAAAAAGCAGAAACCTTTTGCAACGTTCTTTGGACCCCATATAGGGGATTAATCAGCTGACAGAAAGACTTTCTGGAAATGGACTGCATTTTCCTGCCTTTTCAAATGAGGAGAGCATTAAGAAGGGTTGCACCTAGTTCCTCAAGGAGCAGAAGACACTGAATCTTGGGCCTCTTTTTGATTTCCCGACACTGCCTAGCAGAGGGCCAGGCCCAGGTGGCAGGCTTGGGAGGACTTCCTGGAGAGACCTGGGATAGCCTCATGCCTGGGGCTTGGTAGACAAAACTCAGGTTGGTGGGCCTGGTACCTTTTCATGTTCATGCGGACCTCCCAGCCAAGGAACCCTTCTTTCATTAAACATCCTGGCAGTCTTCATTTCCATACGACTAATACAAAAGCTAGTTCCCTGGAAGCTTTCTCAAAATGTAGACAGCTTCAGTGTGCAGTGGATTTAAGTACCCGGAGGGGCCCTTGCTAGGTCCTCCATCTTCCAGGAGTGATATGTGGTCCTTTGGCACTGATGGAGCAAGAAGACTGCTTTGTCTCAACTCTTCTCCACTGCTACAGTTGGGAGACTTGTCTAGTTTACGTTCACATGAGACCTTCCTTTGTAAGCCGCTCTTGGAACGGGACACTATAGCGTCCCCAAAAGAAACTGCTTCCTTTCTCTCATCTTAATAGGAGGTGCAGAAGACAGAAGCTAATTTAAATGCCAGTATTAAACAGGCAGAAGATCTAAATTTCTGTATGTAGGGGCTATCAGTAAGCGTGGAAAAAAAAAAAAAAAACAACAGACCCAAAAAGGGATAATGATCAACAAAAACAACAAAAATTTTGGGATATCCTGTATGAATGTGGCACTCAGGGACCACAGAGCAATCAGAGATAAGAAACCCGTTATTGCAGGGCTGACATTCCAGTCGAGGAGACAAGACAGACACGTAACAGAGGAATTATAGAATGATAACTCACGTCGCCTTTTGTTGGGCAGTTATTCTGTTAGGCACTGTCCTAAACCCTTGGCATGCATTCCACCTGCAGGCAAGGGGAGCTCCAGGGTGCAGCGGAAAGAGCCCACCAAGAGCTGGGGCAATCCAGGAAGGGTCCATGGGGGAGGTGGGGCTTGAGTTGGGCCTTGGAGGATGCATAGTAGTTAGACCAAATGAGAGGAAGGGAATACTGGAGCCTGTTACTTCACGTGAGATTATTATGGTGATGCCTGCTTCCAGTATCCTGAAGGCAGGTACTATGTAGCTGTCCAGCCCTCCCCACTGTCCTATGTGGTCCTGGTGTTCGAGAGCAAGCGTAAGGATCAGATTCTCGGACTCATAAAAGAAGGTGAGAGAGAAACAGTCTGCATCACAGCAGACCTTCCAAAAACAGGATTTGACTGTGGAAGTAAAAGCATGCTGCAGTGCGTGGTCTTTTGGAGAGGGAGGGATTTGAATGTGGTTTTTATAAGAAATCTCAAGTATTTCTTGCAAATCTTTCTATCTGTTCCTTTCACACATTTGATAATAAAGTTCCAAATGACAGTGGTCAGTGTGAGACATTGAGTTCCTCCTCACCTCACTCTTCTCCCAGCAACAAAAATGTCACCTCTTCACTCAAATGATTATGGTCCTAAAAGCCTGTATTTCTGGGAAAATCACAAATGTTTACTTCAAGTAAGAGTTTGAGCTGCTCAAGGCCCAGCTTCACACTCACTGTTCCTCCTGCCCTCTGTTCAGTCTAAAAGCCCAGGAGGAAAGAAGGTTCAATGTTAAGAAACCCAGTTATTGATGTGTCTTATTAGCAGATCTAAGAGGGAAATCAAATAATCATTTTCATAGATCTGGAAAAAGCATTTGATTTAAAAATCCATTTTGATGTAGAAATAAATACCCTAAATAAGAATAATAGCTATCTCCTTAACGTATAATACATTTCTATTTCACACCAAAAGCTAGCGTCAGGCTTAACGGAGAACACGACAGGAATGTACACTCCTATCATTGTTTAACAACACTCTGAAAGCACAGGCCTGGTAATTATGTAAGTGAAAGAAATAAGAGATAGAAAAATAGATGAGGAAAAGTACAAATGTTTATTATTTTCAAACCTCGAAAACGCATGAGAATCAACTAAAAACGATTATCTTACTATAATTCATTAATAGACTTCCATATATTATATAACAATCAATTAAAAGATACAAAGGAAGGAAAGATTCCATTTACAAATGCAAAAAAAGAAAAAGAAAGAACTAAACATAATTAGAATGTGCAAGATCTATATGAAGGAAATCTTAAAATACTCCTGAAGAAAACAAATGAAGACTTGAATGAGTATCTAGAACCCTGTTTTTGGATAGGAAGCTTCAACCTCATGCATAATAATCGCTAACATTTACTAAGCATTTACTATGTATCAGACACTCCTCTGAGCATATCACTCTCTAACTCATCAAAGATGTAAATTATCCCTAAATTAATCTGCAAATTGAACATGATTGAATTCCATACATTATGCATATACTACCTATTCAAAAATAAGATTTAATTTAAAAAGCTCAATTTCAATAATCCAAGCTGACAACATTAAAAGGATCACCCAAGATTCTTGAAGCTCTTGAATAAGGAAGAAGGAACGCGAGAGGCACTAGGTTGAACCTTCAGCTCTTCTATCAGAAGACATTTTCTTTGCTTAAGACTAAGACAATAGCCCCTCACACCTTGTTTTCCCATAAGAGGATTTGCCAACCTCCAGTTGCCCCCAAAAGGCTCCAGAGGAAGGCCAGAATCTCCACAAAGACTGACTTGACATACTCACAAAGCTCTGCTATGAACATCGTTTTCCCAACTTTAGCTCTTGGAAGGACTTCCAGCACAGGCCAGTTAACAAAGAGGGAGAGTGAAGTCTGTACAAACATAGACTGGACTGCGGCTTATGTAGCCACCCCTCTTCTCCAGAGGACCCCTAGCCCAGCCTCCCAGGGCTCCCTGTTACTGCATCATCTCATTCATCAGTGCAGAGAAGCCCAGGTTCAACAAGGCCTCCCACAGGCAATTTCCTCTTTGGGGACTTGATTACCAAAAATATCATGCAGACTGAGTGGGCCAAGCAAGGTGGCAAAATGGCATTCCTACCTGACACGGCACCCAGGAGAACCAGGAGAAGGACTGCGTCCTGCATGTTTGATATTTCACATCTGTGCATGCTTCCAGCATATCATCCAGGAGCTGAAGCCTGCCTCACACCCAGAGTTTAGTCCAGATGCCACTCATCTTCCCCTCCTGGTTTTGTTGCTACACGAGAAATCAAACAGAGGCTTTGTGGTAACTAAAGGAGACTCCCAACACCACAGGACTGTTTGCTCTTTGATTACCTGCTTCTGTGACCACAAGGTACCCAAGAGGCCAAGAAACCAGCCCTGGTCAGCTGAGTCCTCCTCAAAAGTCCACACCCACCGTGTGCCTGTACAGAGAGCCCCAAAAGAAATCAAAAGAGCAAAGAAAGAGTCGAGACACTGAGATGACCGTAAAGGCTGGACATAATCATAATCACCCATGATGGTCTCAATCGCCCTGTAACCAGGCATTTTGTCTTTCTTGGAAGAGGTATGGGGAAGTGGGAATTTCTCTGCTGTCCTGAATTGCTGAGTAGGACTCAAAGCCGGGACCAGACCCAAGGCAGCTTCCTGACCACAGACACCACCCTTTGACTCCAACCATCACTCCAGCCCTCCAGGAAGTCTGTGGAGGAAGGGCCTCCGGGCCTCCAGGCCTCCAGGCCTCCAGGAAGTCTGTGGAGGAAGATTGTGGAGTAGTGAGGCTTCTGCCCACTGGGGAGTGATGTGGGCCGCCCCTCAGGGCCAGGACTGCCCTACACAGTGCTTTCTTGCCCCATGTAGCCCCGTGCCAGGCTTGAAAGCCTGGCGAGTGAAACACGGCCTCCACTCAGAACAGGAGCGATGGCAGCGCAGAGGGAGGACGCCGGTGGCGCAGCCCGTCCCCTCGCCGTGGTGCGGTAAGACTAGCAGTAGACACAGCGGAAGGAAGCCGGACTGGGACCCTCTCTCCTGCTCCTCACACGTGAGAACCACCTGCTGGGGAGGGGAGCCCCGCAGCTCAAGGCTGGTGGCAGGAGGGGGATGGGGCGCATTGAGCCAGACCCTCCCCATCAGGGCGTGAGCAGCGGGAACCCCCACAGGGCCTCTGAAGCCCACATCTGCCGCGCAAGTGGATATGCAGAGGTCACCACTGGCCAGTGAGTCAGTATGAGCCAGGGGAGCCGCCACGACCAATGGAGAGAGACAGCAAGGAGGGCCAGCGAGGGAGCGACACTCATCCCCTTTCCTCTCCCTCCTCCCCATCTTCCCACTCCAGCGCGAAGCGGGAGGAGGCCTCGAGGAGCCAGACCACACCCCACCCCGCCCCAGGCTCCCGACTCAGGGTCCCAGCTCCGGCTGTGGCAGCCTTGGTGCAGGGGAGCGGCAGGAAGTGAGATTGAGGTCCGTTTGAGATGGAAGCTGTGAAAATTATGGTGGACTATGAATACCTGCAAGTGACCCGGAAGCAAGCTATTAAGGGACAAGAAAGGGAGATTTAACCTAGGTGGGTTAAAAACAATGACTGGAGGAAAAATGAAACCATTTCAGCTTACATGCCCCTGAACTGAGACTGCTAAATAAGCTGGTTATTGCCCCTTCTGGGCACAAGGCTCAGAGAGGGGGAGTGACTTGACCCCATTAAGCCGATAGTCAGTGGCCAAGATGGGACTGGTCGCCTCCCTTCCCAAACCTGGGCTGCCAGGCTGTCTTCTTCCCCGCCCATCACGTCCACTTCCTGGCCCCTCTCACCTCCACAGCGCCACCTGCAGCCTCTTTTTCATTTTGCAGCCACCACTCAGGTTTAGGGGCCTGGCCTCTGGCCTAAACTGTCTCAATAGCATCCACTGCATCCTCCAGGAAACTGTCAGGTTAATTTTCCAAAAGCACAATTTTGATCACTCACTTTCCTGCTGAAAATACCAAGCACCCTTTCCCTTAGGAAAAGTTAACTTTTCCTGTATAGAGCAGGAAGTAAGATTTGGAACGACGGTCTGTAGGTTTCTGTCTGAAGGATGTAGATGGCAAAAACCATAGCTTTTGCTGTGTGACCTTAGGCAAATTACCTAACCTTTCAGAATCTCAGTTCCACTTCTATAAAGGAATAATACTTGCCATGCAGCATTATTGCAAGCAGTCCATGAGATAATGAAGTGAAAGAAACTGGCCCACAGGATATGCTGTAGCGACACGATTTTTTTCCTAATGGTCCATCCATAAGACCGTGGCAGAGGCTGAAACACAGTAGGTACTCAATAAACATGGGCCAAAAAAAAGATGAATAAACAGTTGCCAAGTTACCAATTCTCACCTCTCAGTTTTTCCTGTCATATTAGTTACTGTAAATAATGCATTTCATTATGCATAATTAAAGCTGAAGTGATGGCTCAGATTAAGTTATGGAAAACGTCAGAATAATTAAGCCTTTGAATTCAAGAAACCCACATCTGTTTAATTTTCAGCCTGACTGCACGGTGTTCTTCATGTTGCCCTGTTTTCACCAGGATAGGGTGAGTCTACCCCCCTCCTTCCTCTCCCTGCTCCAGGGATCATAAGGGTCATATTTTGAAATTTGTTGTGAGTTTTTTCCTCCCGTAATTGCAGCTTCTGTTTCCAGCCCTGAGGTTGTTTCTGCCATTATGATGTTCTGTTGTCCATCTGTCAGCTACTATCTCCTTCTGAAAGCATGTGGTCCTGGCACCAAGAACCCAGCTGGGCCAGAATCACACAAGACGGAACGGGACCCAGAGGCCCCTGGCTCTCTTGTTCCTCACTTCTGGCATGCTGCGTTCTCCTGGTTCCACCTGGTGGGATGAATCGAGTGGCTCAAAGGCAGGGCCGGAACCTTTGGGGCAGGCACCCCTCCAGCTTCACATGAAAGACCTGGGGAGCCTGCTCCCACATTGTGTCCGGCCCAGCAGGCGTTCAGGCCCTTAAAGTATTTAAAGGGACTTTCCCGGGATCCAGCTACTGCAAGTGTCTACTTTGCTGCAAAGGAGTTGTGTTCCAAAGATTCGTTGACTTAGAACTTGGAACACACTTTCCTACAGATGGATTGTTCGTAGCCTACCAACGCTTGCATAATCTATAATGTACTCAAGACATTATAGACTTAAGGTGAGAAGTAGAAGCAGGGGTGAATGTTCAAAAGTTCAGCTCCTTTACAGAGGAAATGAACAGACACTTCTCTAAAGAAGATATACAGATGGCCAATAGGCACATGAAAAGATGCTCAACATCACTAATCATCAGGGAAATGCAAATCAAAACCACACTAAGATATCACCTCACGCCCGTTAGAATGGCTATAATCACCAAGACAAAAAACAACAAATGCTGGAGAGGCTGTGGAGAAATGGGAACCCTAATCCACTGCTGGTGGGAATGCAAACTGGCACAGCCTCTATGGAAAACAGTATGGAGATTCCTCAAATAATTAAAAATAGAAATCACTTATGATCCAGCTATCCCACTACTGGGTATCTACCCAACGAACCTGAAATCAACAATCCAAAGAGGCTTATGCACCCCTATGTTCATCGCAGCATTATTCACTACAGCCAAGACACAGAAGCAACCCAAGTGTCCCTCAACTGATGACTGGATAAAGAAGATGTGGTATACATATACCATGGAATACTACTCAGCCATAAAAAAAGACAAAATCGTCCCACTTGCAACAACATGGATGGGCCTGGAGGGTATTATGTTAAGCGAAATAAGCCAGAAAGAGAAAGACAAACAGTGCATGATCTCACTCATATGTGGAATATAAACCAACACACAGACAGACAGAACAGTTTGGTGGTTACCAGGGGCAAGGAGGGTGGGGGATGGGCACAAGGGGTGGAGGGATGCATGTATATGGTGACTAACAATAATGTACAACAAAAATTTCACAATAAAAAATTTGTTCTGTCTTAAAAAAAAGAAAGAAAGAAAAGAAAAGTTCAGCTCCTTTAGCAGTTCCATGGGCATCGGCAGCTGGCCAGTGAACCTGGTCGCCTTTATATCTGTGGGGAAGCTCTGCCCATGGTTCCCATTAGTCCAGTCCTGGAACTATGGGCTTCAGGGAACCAAACCCTAGGACAGGACACTCAGGAAGGACACACCATGCAAGCACCCCTACCTGGCTTCAAGCCCTCCCGGCCAGGCCCACACGCCCAGTGCCGGCGGCCATGCGGAGGGGCGGAGCCTCCCGTAGGAATGGAAACGAGCCCCTCCTGTCTCCTCTGTGGGCCGCGGTACCACCCGGCACACCGCTTGGCCACTGTGCTCCACCCCCGTTCTCTCACACTGTGTCCAGCCGGCTTGGCGAGCGTTTCCAGGCCAGAGAAGCTCTTGTACTGCTTTGCATTCCAATTGCTTCCGATGTCACACTGTGCCAGATGCATCACTGGTGCTCCAAGAAACTGTGGAATTAACTGAATTTAGTTTATCCTTCCTTGCTCGGTGCCATTCTCTCTCCCACCCCAAACACCCATCCAGTGAGAGCCCCTCAGCTGTCGTGGGGAAGGAAATAAAGTTCCACAGCCCTCCTGACGTCGGGAACCCCTGGAGTACTCAGTCCTGGCCCTGAACACCATAGAGGTGCTCCTCTGAAGCCAAGGCCCTGTAGGGGAGGAAAAATAATTTCCCTCCACCCTTCTGAGTCCTTAGCTGAGACACCTGTAATAAAAGACAGATTAGCAGGAGAAAAACAAACAGAAGTTTCTTAACATGTATACCTCATGTACACAGGGGAGACACCCAGGGAAAAGTGAGAGACTCCTGAGGTGGCTTAGGATTCAGGCTTACATACCATCTTAATAGGCAAAGGGGAGGGGGCATGTAGATGATCTTAGACGAGAGAGAAAATGACGTTTACCAGAGCTGAATGGGCCCTGAGAAGAATAGATGGGAGGTATGATAGTGTGTGACAAAGTCCGTCTGGGTGTGGAGTCCACTTCTGGTCTCCTCTTCTGTGGTAAGAGTCAATCTTCCCTGCTTCATGGGACCCCCGGAATGGGGGTTATGACAACTGAATTCCTTTTGGAGGATCTGTCTTTAGGCCGATGGGGGGAGTTCAGAGAGAGCCTCGCCCTGTATTTGTTGTTTTTCAAGTGCCCTCAGCTCAAAATAATCAATATAGCAAAGCAGCGTATCCTGGGCTGGTGTGTCCTGCACAGTTATACTTGGGGGTGACATATTCTGCTACCATTCAGCCCTCAGGACCCACTGGCAGGGCTCCTGCCCTGGTGTCAGGGGTGGAGGAGTGAATGAACATGACTTCCCGGGGGCTTAGCCCCACAGGACTGCAGGAGACAGAACTCCGGAGGCCTAAGGCACTGGTCAGCATGGTCCTGGGCTCAGTTCACACCTCTAGGAAACTCCAGATCATTCTTATTTGTTATAACAGCTTTATTGAGATATAATTCACGTACCATACAACGCACCCATTTAAAGTGTACAATTCAGTGGTTTTTTTAGTATATTCACAGAGTTGTGCAACCATCGCCATAATCAATTTTAGAACATTTTCATCACCCCCAAAAGAAACCCCACACCCCTTAGCAGTCACTCCCCATGTTCCTCCAACTCCCTTCTACAGCCCCTGGCAACCGCTAATCTACTTTCTGTCTCTATAGATTTCCCTGTTCTGGACATTTCATACAAATGGAATCATACAACATGTGGTCTTTTGTGACTGGCATTTTTTACATAGCATAATGTTTTCAGGGTTCATCCATGTTGTAGCATGAATCAGTACATCGTTTATTTTTACTGCCAAATGATGTTGTTCCATTGTATGGATATCCCACATTTAATTTGTCCATTCATCAGCGATGGACATTTCGGTTTTTTTCCAACTGTTGGCTATCATGAATAATGCTGCTATGAACATTCCTGTACAAGTTTTTGCATGGACAAAAAAAGTTTTTGCAGAGATGTTTTCATTTCTCTTGGATAAATACCTAGCAGTGTAATTGCTGGATCATATGGTAGCTCCGCCAGATCATTCTTTTTTTTTTTCTGGGGTTTTCACATGCTTATTGGGGGTCCCAATGGAGGGGCCCTCCTCCCTGTCACCAGAGGGGCTCACAGTTTCTTCAGCCACTCCAAGCTTGGGCTCAGGGGCTCCTGGAGGTGGCTGGCACATTCCCGTCATCTTGCAGGGGCACTAGGTAGTTGTAGGGTGTGGCCTGGTTGATCAAGATGGCCTGATTGGTGTAGAGACTGAGTAGGGGCAGAATTACCACATAGCAAGGCCCCTGATGGTGAAGGACACAACCGGCACTGGCTCCTTGGCCCAGGCATTCTTGAGAAAGGCAGCGAATCTCGCGGCCATCTTGGTCTTGATGGCGGCGGCTGCCACATCATTCTTGTGGGCAAATACCTAACTCTACTTTGAAGCCAGTTTCTTCTAGTGTCCGTTGTTGGCCCTCCTAGAGTCCCTGCCCCAAGCTGTAGTCCTCCTATTTAACCTCTCCACCACCTTGTTCAAACATCTTCCCTCCACTGCTCACTTCTTCCCCCTTTTCCCTCTAGGCGGCATTCATTTATTCATTCAACAAATATTGAATGTCTACTGTGTGCCAAGCCCTGCTGTGCATGCTAAGATTATAACACAGAATAAAACAAAAGGAGCTGGAGAAAAAAAATCCCTGCCCACACGGAACTGACACTCTGGAAGCACCACTCCTTCTGTCCATCCAGTCAGCCAGCACTCCTGTAGAAGCCTACTATGTGCCAGGCACTGTGATGGGCACCAGGACTGTAAGGTCTAATATGTCACGGTTCTCCCATCAAGGAGCTCAAACCTCGTCCAGAGACAAACTGGTAAGCCCACTGTTACAGTCAGGTGGGCCAAGTGCTGTGCTAGAGGCCTGCACGGGGCTGTGGAGGCATGGCAGGGGGCAGGGAAGAGAATCCAATTCAGCCTAGGAATGGGGCTGTTGGAGAAGGTGTCCAAGGGCAAAAGGAGCTGGAGAAATGAGGGGGAAAGGCCACTCCAGGCGAAGGGAATAGACAGGGTAGAGATACAAAATAGCAGGGCTCACCCCATGATATTCTGCCAGCTGACTTATCCCAGGTGGAGATCAATTTTTTAAGAAGAAAAAATTATTTTTTTAGATGGGTGATACATGCACACAATATAAAATCCAAGTATTCAAAAGAGTAATCAATGAAAAGTAAATCTTCCTGCTCACCCCTGTTCCCCAGAAGCTGTTTACCTCCCCAGAGGCAATTGTTATTGTCAGAGTCTTGAGATCCTTCCAGAGACAGTTTGTGCATGTATGAACATATACTCATCAACATAGTCTTTGCTATAGTACAAATGGAAGCATATTACATACTCTGGACTTTACCCAGGTTTTTCTTTGTCTTAATATATCTTGGAAATTGTGACATATCAGTTCATGTAGAGCAGCCTCATTCTTTTTAATAACTGCATAGTAGTCTGTTATATGGATGTGCCATATATAATTTATCCTGTCCCTTAGTGATTGATGTTTTCTTTGCTTCCAATCTTTTTCTGTTACAAATAATGCTGTAATAAATATCCTTGAACATACATAATATCACACCTGTGAGAGTATATCTATAGATTAAATTCCTAAAAATGGAATTGCTGAATTGAAGGAAATGTGCATTTAACTTTTTGACAGATGTTGCGAAAATATTCCTCAAAGGGGTTGTTCCAATTTATGCTTCTACTAATAACATGGGTGAATGTGGAAGAGTCCCTCAAAACCTAACCAGCATAGTGTTATAAGACATTTTACTTTTTGCCAATCTGTTAGGCAAAAAACAGTCTCCCTTTTCAATTTGCATTTCCCTTCTCAGGAGTAAGATTGAGCATCTTTTTCCGATATTTAAGAATCAATAGTGTTTCCTTTTCTGTGAATTGTCTGTTCATTTCTACCATTCTTCAACTAGACTGTTGGTATATTTCCTACTGGTTTGTAAGAAGTCTTGATAAGTTAAGGAAATTAGCACTTTGTCTGTAATGTGCTTTACAAATATTTTTCCCAGTTTACCATTTGATTTTTGACTTTATTTATAGGAATTTCTGCCATGTAAGATTTTTAATTTTTTTTATGTAGTCAAATCTATCATCTTATGTTCTATGGTTTCTAGGTTTTGTGTACTACTTAGACAGGACTTCTCTCTGAGGCAATTTTTAAAATTTCATATTTTCTTCTAGTATCTTGCTATGGTCTGAATGTTTCTGTCCCCCTAAAATTCATATGTTGAAATCCTAATGCAGAACCCAATGTGATGGTGTTAGGAGGTGGGGCCTTTGGGAGGTGATTGGGTCATGAGGGAGGAGCCCTCAGGAATGGCTGTTATAAAAGAGGCCTCATAGAGGCCCCAAAGAGCTAGCTCCCCTTTCTGCCACGTGAGGATACAATCAGAAGAAGGCCCTCACCCGACCACGCTGGCACCCTGATCTCAGATTTCCAGCTTCCAGGACTGTGCGAAATCAATGTCTAATGTTTATAAGACACCCAGTCTGTGATATTTTGTTATAGCAGCCTGAGTGGACTAAAACATACTTTTGTGATTTTATTTTCAAATGTAGGCCTCTGATTTCTTTCAGGTTCCTTCAGGTGTGAGGTAGGATCCAGTGGGAACTTCTTTTTCCAGCAGCTGTCTCAGAGTTCTCTGGAACCAGCTTAGCCAGAACCCTCCTGATCTGCTCAAAGACCCAGGGGCACTGGAATACTTTTTCTTCATATCTGAAGAGTGGTTATGCTTGGGATAGAACTGTGAGGCTGAGGAAATGTGCCTCTAGCATGTTTACTGCACCTGGAAGAAAAGAGGGGGAAAGTTTGCGCCAGCCCAGAACAAGCCATTCAAGATAGAGTTGGGACTTTTGCCCCTGCAGGAAAGAATCAAACCAAGACCTACTTTTTCTCCATCCCTTCATTTGCATGGATGTGGATGACTGGATGTTCTGTGCCCGTCACCTTTGTACATAGTAATCCCATCCTACACAAAGCACTGGGCTACGTAGATGGAGGGCTGTGTTGTCAGTGTCACTAACCTCTGTGGGCACCAAGAGTGAGGCTGACTCTTCAGGCTGAAGGACTCAGTTCTCTCCCAGCCTCTCTGCCTTTGCCTAAGCAGAAGCTATGTCCTTGTTCCACTCACCTGCCCTCAGGTGACAAGACCAGAGAGAGCCTGATGACAGCTATGAGCCAGATTTAAACTCATTGTCCTCTCGTTAGCAGTTCAGGCTATGAACCACTTCATAGCATCAGGAGTGGCTGAACATAACAACTGTTGGCGAGGGTGCAGAGCAGCTGGAACTCTCATAAACTGCTGATAGGAATGTAAAATGGTACCACCACTTCGGAACACAGTTCAGCAATTTCTTAAAAATAAACCTACTACCAAATGTTTATCAACTGATGAGTGGATAAGCAAATGTGATATACACATACAATGAAATATTATTCTGTCATAAAAACACTAAGAGCGAACCCTAAGGTAAACTATGGACTCTGGTGATAATGATGTGTCAATGTAGGTTCATCTGTTTAACAGATATACCACTCTGGTGGGGGATGTTGATAATGTGGGAAGCTAGTCATGCATGGTAGCAGAGGGTATATGCGAAATCTCTGTACCTTCCTCTCAATTTTGCTGTGAACCTAAAATTGCTCTAAAAAAAAAAAAGAGTCTTAAGAAGAAAAGAATGAAGATACAACATGAATGAACCAAAGAAAACGTTATGGTAAGTGAAATAAGCCAGTCACAAAAGACCATGTATTATATGACTCCATTCATTCGGACGTCCAGAATAAGGAAATCTTTACAGATGGAAAGTAGACTAGTGGTTACTTGGTGCTGGGAGTGTTGGGGATGAGTTGCTGGAGGAATAATAGCTAAGAGGGCTTCTTTTTGAGGTGGTGAAAATGTTCTAAAATTGATTGTGATGATGGTTGCATAACTGTGAATACATTAAAAGCCATTGAATTGTACACTTTCAATAGGTGAATTGTATGGTATGTATATTATATCTAATTTATTAAAATGAGTTTTAAAAAATAAACCTACTGTACAATGCAGCCATTCCATTTCTAAGTATTTACCCAAAGGAAATGAGAACATATGTCCACACAAAGACTTCTACATGAATGCTCATAGCAGCTTCATTCATAAAAACCCCAAAGTGGAAACAACCCAGATGTTCGTTAACTGGCAAGTGGATAAACAAATTGTGGTACATTCATGAAACAGAATACTGCTCAGCAAAAAAAAAAAAAAAGAAATGAACTACTGATACATTTAACAACATAGAAGAATCTCAAAATCATGCTCAGCAAAAGAAATCAGACACAAAAGAGTATGTGCTGTTTGATTCCATTTATATAGAATTCTAGAAAATGCATACCAATCTCTAGTGTCAAAAGGCAGATAAGTAGTTGCATGGGGCTAGAGGTGGAGGGAGAGGTAAACTGCAAAGGGGCAGAGCACTCGCCTGGGGTAATAGAAACGTTCTGTACCTTAATTGTGGTGGTCATTTCATGGGCATCTACAGTTGTCAAAACTCATCAAGTTGTACACTTTGAATGCACACAGTCCATTGTACATAAATATACTCAAACAACAATTTTAAGAGGACATTGTAAACTGTAAAGTATGGATGTTTATTTACCAGGGGTAGTGGGGATACCTGTGCACCTTTGGGAACGTCAACTACTCCCTGTCCCATAATCACCTTACAGGTAAAATTAAGTGGTGGGACTAGACCACTTCACAAAGTCTTCCAAATTTTCCTATCAGCCTCTTCTGTGAGCATTTATTGAATACCTACTGTGTGTAAGGCACTGTGCTAATAGTGGAAGTACATCAATGAAAAAGCCCTTGAGATGCTAACAAATTAGCTTGGAGTCTCTGATATAAGCTTCCACTACAAATCTGTCCCGCTATTGAGGAGGGAAACAAAATATGCTTTAATAAGTATTTTCCTGGTACATTTTTTGCTATCCCTTTATTCTCAAACTTTCTGTGTAAATTTTTAGGCATGATTCTTGATTAGTAGGTTATACCTTGTTTTTTTAAAATTCAACCTAAAAGTACCTTTCTGAAAAAAATAACTCAAATTTACACTTATTGTGATTAATGGTGTATTTAGTCTCATTTCTACTCTTCTCTTCTTTTTGCTATAATCAAGATTTTTCTTTATTTTTCACTTTCTCTGACAGTTGTCTTTATTCCCCCCCCCCATTAATTTGGAAAATATACATTGTATTTCCATTATTTTTGTGATTTACATTATTTTAATATAATACATAACTTTATTTTTTCCAAAAAATGTTAAAGATCATTTTTATTATTATGTTTCTCCTCTCAACACAAAGACCTTAGCTAGTTTTTAACTTTCCTCTGAAACTCCCCCTCGAATTTTCTGTTTCCTATGTTCTTTTTTTTATTATTATTTTATTTTTTTATTTATTTATTTTTCCCCCCAAAGCCCCAGTAGATAGTTGTATGTCGTAGTTGCACATCCTTCTAGTTGCTGTATGTGGGACGTGGCCTCAGCATGGCCGGAGAAGCAGTGTGTCGGCATGCGCCTGGGATTGAACCCGGGCTGCCAGCAGCAGACCGCCACACCCAACCGCCAAGCCATGGGGCCGGCCCTCTATGTTCTTTAGAATTAAGTTCCTCCTTGTCTTTAAACACAAACAACGGGTAGTGTTAAACCATCAATATTGTTAATACTTATATTTAGTGAGATATTTTGCAGATTTCTTTGCACCTTTTCAGGTCATGTATCTCAGTCCTTTTCTCTAGATTCATTTTTCTTCTTACTTAATTCATTAGTAGTTCTTCCAGCCAGATCAGTGGGCAATAAGTACTTTATATGTCTGGAAACATCTTTTATTTCATCCTCACTTGTAAGTAATTGTTTAGCTAGGTATATAAGTCTAGGTTGACTGTTACTTTTCCTCCACTCGTTGAAGATATTTTCTCCCTGTTGTCTGCCATCTGTTCCTACTCATGAGTAGTTTGTGGTTAGTCTGATGTTGTTTTTGGTTTTTGTTTTCAGAAATCTGTCTTTTTTTTTCAGGTAGCTTTTAAGGTTTTCATTTTATCCTTAATGTCCTACAATTACAAAATTCTAATTTTGCTGTGAGACTACAAGATTAGCTATTCTTGAAGGCCTATTATAACTTCCTGGTTTTGAAAGCATGATAAGTTGATAACTGTTTTTGAAAGCTCAAATGATTTATCGCCAAGTGAAACATCTATTCATTGAGTAGATAATGGTATTATTATCAAGGACTTTTTTTGTTATATATTTTCAAAACCATAGTCATAAGTAGATTTGATACAAGTCCCTATAGATCAAGACTCCTGCTGAGTAGTATCAGATAACCTGACTTACTGCATTTGAAACATAACTTTAAAACAATAAACAAAATTCACAAATAGCTTATGAAAATCATTGTTATTATTTCATCATAATCATTTATAGGTATGTCTCATTAAAAAATTGATCTTCAAAGGAAAAAAATCTTAATTTTCAAAGCATATAAATAATAATATGGGTTCTTGCAAGGCAAAAATTTAGAGTTGTATTGGTTTGGTTGATTTGGTTTGGTTTTACTCGGCTTTGAGGACTTAGGATTTTCCACCTTTTTAAAAAATTAGTATGCCCTCTTTGTGCAATCAAAATATTTCAGTTCACAAAAGTCTAGCTTAATATGCATCTTTTCAGAAACATATTATCCCTTAACGTGAGATTCTTTTGTTTGAGTGTGTGTGTGTGCATGTGAGTGTTTGTGTGTTTGTATAGTGGGTAAACCCACATTCAATAAATAAGTTCCAATTCAAGTAGTTGGGCTTCAAACAGCCTTCTATGCCCCTGTGGGCCCTCTCTAACTCACATTTAAAGCCTCTACCATATTAAAAACAACAAAACTTGGGGCTGGCCCAGTGGCTAGCGGTTAAGTTCGCGTGCTTCACTTCAGCAGCCTGGGGTTCACAGGTTCGGATCCCAGGCATGGACCAACGCACTGCTTGTCAAGCCATACTGTGGCAGCGTCCCATATAAAGTAGAGGAAGATGGGCATGGATGTTAGCCCAGGGCCAATCTTCCTCAGCAAAAAAAAAAAAAAAGAGGAAGATTGGCAACAGATGTTAGCTCAGGGCTAATCTTCCTCACAAAACAAAAAAAAACTCTTTGTCCTCTGAGCTCCTAACAGATTATTACAAGTTTTCTGCCCATCTAATTAATTATACTCATAGAATTTCCTCAAAACACTAGAAAATGTAAAAACTGTGTTGGAATTATAGAATTTTAGAGCCTGAAAAGATCACAGAAATCTTCTAGTTGGGTGTTACACAAGCTTTGCATTTTCTAGATAAGAAAACAGTTTACATGACTTGCTCTAGCTCACAAAGCCAGTTAGCAGAGGTCCAGGAAGGGATGCAAGGCCCCTGGGTTCTCAGCCCTGGAATCTTTCTCCTACTCTAAAAATGTTGTTGATAATAGTAGGGAGAGCACAGCCACAGCAGTAAATGTGTGTATGTCACTAACATATGTCTGAAAGCACTTGCACGAGCAGGTAATGCCTTCTGCTGTGCATTGACCATTGCTTAGAGCTCACCAGTTAAGCATCTCAAGCTGCTGCCTCTCTCCCTCAACAGATAATGTGAGAATGTAGGTATTCTGTCACAGAAATCCGGCTGTGAAGAACAGTGGCTGCTTAATAGGCAAAGAACCGTAGGTGGACAGAGTCCTGAGGAAGGGCCTGAGGAGTGGGAATGGATGGTCGCTAGCCTCATGGACATCATTGTCATCACAGAACTCCCAAAGACACAGCATATGGGGGGCTTACCTGAGGGCCCCAGCTTTGGGGAGCTCTGATCCAGAAAATGATGGTCAAGGAGAAAGAGAAGTCTCGGCCAACAGGTGCTTAAAAGGTCCTTCAATTGTGCATATGCATGAATCTGCACGTGTGTGAAATGTATTACCATGAAATGAGACTTTCCATCTTTAATTCTCATTTGAACTAATGCAGAAAACTTAATCTAGCTATTTTCAGGTAAACCAAGTCAAATTTAGTGACTTCCTAGCATTCTGATTTTATAACCAAGTCATAATCAAGATTTTCTTCTCCCTCTTCCTCCTTGTCTCCGAGGCTGACACTAACGTCCAGCTGCTTTCACACCTGCCAACATGGCGGTGAGGGCTTGGGAGAGGGGTAGTAGCTGGGCATCTACTTCTTGGTGGTTTGCTGGCCTGCTACTTCAGATGAACCATATCCTGCTTGGTCTCCAAGACATCCTCCAGTCCCGTCCATGGTCTGCTCCCCTCTGATGTAGTGTTCCTCGTTCTGCTCTCAAGGCCCCATGGGCTTGCTCGCTCCCAGATATTTTACGTGTCTTACTCAGGAGCCTTGGGTATTTCCCGATGGTCATCCACACCCCTTTAGGAACACAGGAAACTCAAGATAGCTTCTGGCCCTGTATGTCATGCTGCCATTTCTATCCCACTGCTGATATGCAACAATGGAGCAAGCTTACAGTCTCCCTGGACTTCATCCAGGAAACAGGACACAGGTCCTCTCCACTATCAGATCCACAAACTTCACAGTTCTTTGTGTACCTCCACCAGACGCGCCCGCATCTGTGAGTCGGCTAGTGTAGGGGGGATTGGAAGGATGCACAACTTCCGCACTGCAGCTAACTCTCTGATTTTCTCTTCAACTCTCCTCCCTCTACTCGGGTTCAGGGTTTGATCTGTTGGCTTGGAAGTGGGGGTGGATGTGGATGGAGAGAGGGTGGGGAGAAATGGGTACTGGCTGCTCACATTTCCTTTCAGATTTTTCTTCTTTTAATGCCTAGATAATGCCTTCTGACACCAAGGAGTTTGGTGTCTTTTTTCTCTATTTCGGCACTGTTTTGATTATGGGAAGCTAAGGCCGAGGTAACAAAGTACCACAGACTGGGTGTTTCTTAAACAACAGGAATTTATTTTCTCACAGTTCTGGAGGCCAGAAGTCTGAGATAAGGTGTCAGCAGGGCTGGTTCCCTCTGAAAGCTGTGAGGAAGAACCTGTTCTGTGCCTCTCTCCTGGCTTCTGGTGGTTGGCTGGCATCACCCTGATCTCTGCCTTCGTCTTCACATGGCGTTCTGCCTGAATGCCTGTCTGTCTCTGTGTCCAAATTTCCCCTTTTTTAAGGACACCAGTCATATTGGATTAGGGCCCACACTAGGACTGCATTATAACTTAACTAATTACATTTGCAAATAAAATCATTGTGATAATTTTATGTGTCAACATGACTAGGCCATGGTACCCAGATATTTAGTCAAACGTTAATCTAGATGTTCCTGCGAAGGCATTTTTTCCGTGAGATTAACATTTAAGTCAGTAGGCTTTGAGTAAAGCAGATTACTCTTCATAATGTGGGTGGGTTGCATCCAATCAGTTGAAGGCCTTCGTAGAACAAAGAGTGACCTCCTCCGGGCAAGAAGAAATTCTGGCAGCAGACTGCCTTTGGATCCAAACTGTACTCCTTGGGTCCTCAGCCTGCCAGCCTACTTCGCAGATTTTTGACTTGCCAAGCCTCTACAATCACGTGAGCAATTCCTTAAAATAAATCTCTCTCTCTCTCTCTCTTTCTGACCTCCTCCAGGCAAGAAGGATATATATATATACACATCCAGTATGGATATGTATATCCTATTGGTTCTATTTCTCTGAAGAACCCTGACTGATACTACTGCAGTCATATTCTGTGGTACTGGGGGTTAGAACTTAAACAGATCTTTTCGGAGGACAAAATTCAACCTGCCACAGAAATCATCCAGGGTCCCATGGAATAACGTGTGTGAGGATGGGGGGCAGGCATCTTCATTAATTCTATGCACGTCCCATACTCCAGGACTGCTATCACTGCCACCAGCACCATTTTACAATCCCACCAGCAATGTATGAGGGTTCCAATAGCTCCACATCCCTGGTGTGTCTTCTTAACTCTCTTGATCTATAGGCTTCCCCTCTACATTTTTTTCCCTTGTAAAGTATTTGTTGTTTGTTAAACTGGGTCATTTTTCCTGTGGATATTCCTACAGTCTATATTTTAATGATTATATTTCCATTTACTGTTTAAAATGTTTCTATTTCCTCCATATTTCCTGTTAACTACCCACCCCAGGCAACACCACCCCCAACCTTCACTCCTTGCAGCCACACTGGTGTTGTATCTCCCCAAGAATACCAACCCCTTCCTGGCCCAGGGCCTTTGTACATACAGTTTCCTCTGTCTGGAACATCCTTCCCCTCTACTTTCCCCAGGACTTGCTCCTTTTTAACTCGCAGATCTCCGATTAAATGTTACTCTTCAAAGAGACCTTCATTGACCACCCGCTCCTGATCACTCTCCCTCCAAGCACGCTTACTCCTTTCATTCATGGTTCTTACCACAGTTTTCACTGTGTATTTCTTCATGAAGTCATTTGTTTATAGCTGATCAGACCGTGAGCGCCATGAAGCAGGGCCCACGTCTGCTTGGTTCAGGACTGTCACCCAGTGCAAGTCAGCACGAGTAACTTGTTAAACAAATGAATGAATCAACAAAGGCGTGTTGGACCTGACCTCAAACCAGTGGCAAGATTCTACGTAGCAGTCCACTCCCTGGATCCCGGACGGAGGCTGTTACAGAGGAGACAGTAATAAATGAAACACCAACTGTACACACAGGAATCAGTTAAAGCCCTGTTCACATCTCTTTGTCAAACATCATCATTTAGTGTTAAGTAAGGTCAGGCTCGTTGTTTATAGCCTCTATTGCACATCAAAAATTAAATGAATTCCACAAGCTTAAATTGTTTGATATCCAGGCAAGTGGCCTATCCTACCTCATCCCAGATGTGAAGAACCAGGAGGTGCCATTTCCTCTCGTTTTTTCTCTGTAGAATTGGGAGAAGCTAAGCGTCTTGTCCAATCACAAGGTAGGTGGGGGCAGAGCAGGAAGCCCGTGGGTTTGGCGGTGGACTGAGCCTTGAGCCCTTCTCTCCCACTTACCTGCTTTGTCACTAGGTGGGTCACTTGAACCTCCTGACTCTGCTTCCTCATCTGCAAAGTGGGACTAACGGTGCCTTGTCCACTGCAGAGCTGATGGTGAGAATGCAGGGACTGTCTGTGTGAAGCATCCAGTCCTGGCACATCAAGAACGGGATTCGCGCAGTCCACAGAGCGTTCCCGAGCACTCCCTCATTCCTACTGTTTTAGCCAGGTCTCCCTGCTGACGGGTCACGGTGCTTCCCGCCACCCCACCACCACAAACAAGCAAACACAAAAGAAGGCAGTTTTTCCCTCAGGTTAAAAATTATTACCCTTTACAACAGAACTACAAACAAGATCCTCATCGATGAATTTTCCAGTTAATGTCATTGTTCAGTTGCTTTATATCTTTTTTGTAAGTAGCTGGATATTCATTATAAATAATTTATAAATTAACTTCCTCCTCACGTACCATATAAGCTGTGATAACCAAGTTTATAGCGACAGAAACAGAAATATTATATCCTAGCTCTCTATAATAATAAGAGCAAGCATTTATACAGTGCCTTCTACATACCAGACACTGTTCTCCGTGCTCAATGGGTATTACCTCATTTAGTCCACACAACACTATGGGACAGTTGTACTAATATTATGCCCCATTTTACTAGATGAAGAAACCAAGGCACAGGGAGGTTCAGTAACTAGCCCAAGGTGACAAATCTGGGAGGTGATCGGGCCAGGATTCAAACCCGCGCAAAGCCAGAGTCTGGGCTCCGGGCCACTACACTGGTAGTCCCTCTGCCCCAATTATTGGACTCTACAGAACACCCACTTACATGATCAGCATGTGTGTCCTCTTAAAGAGAGTGGTGCTGCCCTCTCCTACCACCTCTTCTTATTCCTCCTCCTGTGTTCCTCGGAAAGAAAAGTAATTGGAAACAGCATTTCTGTCAGGGAGAGGGGTGGGGAGGAACCTACAGAACTGAGAATTAAATCTGGTTTGGTTTGGTTTTGTTCTTTCTTCTGTTTGTTGTTTGCTGCTGTAACCAGAAGACCCACTGTCAATCACTGAGCAGGCAGGGTGGGGAGGGGTCCAGGCGTCAGGAAGGAAGAGAAGGGGTTTCTGGGTCTGGACACTCCTGGCTCTCAGAGAGGGGCAGGCTCTTCATGTTTTAAGCTCAGGGATCTCCCTAACGGGCCATTTAGCCCTTGCCGATGAGCCATCCAGCTTAACTGTGGGAAGAAGGGACAGGATGAATGCACACTTTGTGGCCTTTGTCTGGGGGAATAAGAAGAGCCCCAACCCCTGGTGGATCCCAGGCAAAGGCCTGGGCAGGGGGGCTGTGAAGGCAGATTCCTGAGTCAGCCAGAGCAGCACCTTTGCAGCGAGGGGACCCCTAAGGGCAGTGGCTGATCCGAGAGCCATGGGGCCCCTTTTCAAGTAAGGGGCTCCATAGCAAAGTTGGCATGTGGAATCACCCACAAACCTAGACAGACGCCTGGGGGCAGTGGGGACACCAGCATGTGAGCCCCGTGGCCCTGCCCTCTCGCGGGTGGAGATCTCCTGGGCCGTGTGGCAAGGGGCAGTACGACTGGCCTAGTCACACAGGTCTGGACCCCTTGGCACTTGAGAATACTTGCCAGGGCAGCTAGATTGAGGGAAAACTGAAAAGAAGAAAGTTTTTATTTAGTGCCCTCAGTTTTAGACACTTCTCCAACAGGCTTCCAGGAGAGAATATTCTAGCAAACACATCTAATTATTCATAGAAGTTGATGAGTTCTCTAGGCATATGAACTTGAGAGGGGAGCGTGAAGGGGGCACAGGTAAATATAGGTTTTAACTCAGGTCTCCCCCATTCTTACCCCTAACAGGGGGTTCTGGGAAGGAACATTAAGCCTTTTCTCTTTAAGTATTTCTGACGTCTTCAATTTGGCAGAGTCGTATCTGCCTGAGTTGTCTCCACTTTTTCTGCATTTCTTATGACTGGGAATAAAGGCTCTGCCCTGTTGAAGGGATATGAGGCACGAGGGGGAGGACATGGGAGTGAGCAGCCTCCGGGCCTGGACAGGGCTGCCCTGGCTCTGCCCTGGGTGGAAGTGCACAGCTCCAGCAAGCTGGACACAGGGCTCTCTTTTCTTCATTGCTACGCCTGCTTAAGGGTGCCTGGCTGATAAGATTAGTTGATGCACCAGCGTCCCTGGGAAATTCCAAATGATGCAAACAAGCGTGAAAGGAAACACTGAGAACAATCTGAGGTTTCTGTGTACCCAGGCTGGAGGACAGTTCTGCTTTTATGAATCCTGGGGTTGACAGCTTATGCTGAGGTCTAGTTGTTATGTTGGGATCGAGCTAGAGTTTCCTTGGAGAATCTACTATAGACTAGGGTTGGTTGTGAGCTGCTTGACTCATAGCCTTTGAGCATGTGTGGTCTGCGAGGGAGACAGCACCATTCTAGACGTGGCGGCACCCAGAAATGGTGGAAGTGGCCATCGCTGAGGAAGAGTCAATTCAGACCTCCTTGGGTTGCAGCCAAGAAGGTGGTGTTTGTAGCAGATGAGGTTCCAGAGAAAGATAACGGGAAGACATTTCTTTATGAATCAAATCAAAGAAGACACATCATGTGTATATTTGAATATTGTAATTTGATTACATGGCCTTTGGCAGTGACTCTTGGGTTGGCTTAACCGACAACATGTGGTGTGCATGTGTGTACCTATGCGCACACACACACACAGGGGTGTGCATATAAGGGAATTTTCTGGCAAGATGCTGTACTACCAGTAAGTAGGATTGGGGTGGACATGCCAGAGATGCTGATCAGCGCCTGCCTATCTTCATCCTCTTCTTGGGGAATTTGTCCTCCTGCGGCCCCTAGAAGGAGGAGCCTCGTTTACCCTGCTCATATCACACCTCTGGCCACAGATGACTGGACCACGGTGCTCAACCAACTCAAGGGACCCCAGGCCATAGGCAGGGCTGTGCCAGTCGTATTTTATCTTTCTTCATTTCTCTGTCAAGACATTGACCTAAGAGACACGGAGATGGTCCAATGATGGTGGTTATGTAGAATCAAGACTGGGGAAGTGTGCCGATGAGTAAGTGGAAATGCAGAGAGAGGCAGGGGACAGGAGCAGGTACGCAGAGGGAAGGAGAGCCTGAGTCCCCATGAGAGAGGCAGGGAAAGCTGAGATCCCAACATCCCAGTTCCACTCTGAGTGAGCCAAGGAGCCACCATTGCCAGTCACTTTCCAGTGCTTGTATCCTGATAGTAACCCCCATTAAACATGAACTAGTTTGAGCAGTTTCTGTACTTTGCAACTAAATAATCCCTAAGACAGTATGACTAGATAAGATGAGATAGTGAGATAGGTGTCGAAGGCCCCAGAGACAAGCATATCTAAACGAGGATTGTTGATGTCTGATTGTCTTTAAAATCCTTCAGCAAGGTAGAGTCAGTAATGTTATGTGTGTGCTGGTTCATTTAAGCTTTAAGCTTTTTCTAAGGGCTGTCAGCTGCTCTAATGGAAAATTCCACTCCAGGGTAGTCGGCCGGTATTTTAGCAGAAAAGCCACACTGCAGAAGCAGCCACCTCATGTGCTTCTGTGATCAATGTCTCACTGGATACCTGAGGCTTTAATTAGCATAGGGAATGTCAGAAATGGGTTTTTATTGTCAAAATTTGTTCATTGTTAATAAGTATGATGAATATTAGAAATGGACTCTTGTGGGTGAAATTAAAGGTATTTAAGACACGTGGATTGGCTAAGACATTTTAGCCATGTACCATTCTTCACCATTCCATGAGCAACGTGGTAGACACAGAGATGTGTGGCCCACGTCCCCCCTTCCAGGAAAGGCTCCCTGCCCACCCAAGGAGTGTGGTCAGCAGACATCCCCAGACACCTGCTCCTTCAGGGTCGGCTTCAGTTGTAGAGCGCCCCTCACCCAAGGCCACCCTTGCTGGGGCAGCCCTTATCCAGTGATTGCACCAGGTGGAGATAAAGCCCAGCCATTCTGACCCAATGCAGACAACCCTGATGGGCAGTATTCAGTAGGTGTTCAGCATTGGGTTGGGCTCCTCCCACGTGCATTATCATTTACCTTTCCCCCTGCCCAATCTCGACTCCTTCTCCCTTCTTTGTTTAAAAATTTACCTTAGATTTTATTGAATTTAAATTTGTCCAACTAAAGTAGATTCAAATAGAGCAGTTATTATTAACTAATAGTTAATAATAACTATTATTTTATTAGCATTCATAATATATTAAGTTAGCATTAATAATTCCCTTCAATGCATAGATTATAAAGCTCCATCAATATGGAAATAGAGAAACACCTAATTACGTCGTATGCTTGATAATCTAGTAAGGGGAAACAAGTGTAGTAAGTTTAAATGAAGTGTACAGATCATCTGTACTCTGTGATATTCACTTATTTTGAGGTTTTATTTAAGCAGACCTAGCTGGCCATATGTGTTAATTGGTCATGCTATTTGCATTTGTCTTTGATGATGGGCTCTTCCTCTTCCTTTTACAGGATTTGATCCCTCAAAAACATTTTGTACCCCAAACTCTGTCTCAGCACCTGCTCCCAGAGAACCTGACTGGTGACGAACCGGGTATAGGAAACCACTGAGGCTTGTGGCACTGCATTAGTGCTGGGGCTGCCCCAACAAAGCACCCAGACCGAGCGGCTTCAACAACAGAGAGGTAGCGTCACACAGTTCTGGAGGATAGAAGTCCGAAATCAAGATGTTGGCAGGGTTAGTTCCTTCTGAAGATTGTGAGGAAAGGATCTGTTCCAGACCTCTCTCTTTGGCTTGTAGATGGCTGTCTTCTCCCTGTGTCTCTTCACATTATCTTCCCTCTGTGCCTGTCCGTGTCTGTGTCCAAACTTCTGCCTGAGACCTCACTAGAAGCACCATTAACATCCATATTTCTAGCAGCATTCTGTTCATGAGGACGTATGTATTCTCTAAGACAATAGCAACTTTCTCTATAGCTCTTTCCTTTTCCTTCTGAGCTCTCATCAGAATCTCCTTTAATGAACATATTTCTACCAACAATCTCTTCAAGGCAATCTGCACTTTTTCTATCATGTACCTCAAATTTGACCAGCCTCCCCCCAACCCTTACCCAATTCCAAAACCACTTCCGCATTTTTAGATATTTCTTACAGCTGCATCCCACTTCTCAGTACCAAAATCTGTATTAGTCAGGGTTCTCCAGAGAAACAGAACCAACAGTATATATAGAAAGAGAGACAGAGAGAGAAATTCAGATTTCTTTTAAGGAATTGGCTCACGTGATTATGGGGGGCAGGTCCAGAATCTGAAGGGCAGGCTGGAAGCCTGGTGAGTCAAGTAAGAGTTATTGTTGCAACTCTTGAGTCAACTGATGAGGCCGAAGGCCAGAAGCTCAGGCATAATCCTTATGTCGCAGTCTGGAGTCAGAATTCCTTCCTCTTTGGGGTATCTCTGTCTTTGCTCTTAAGGCCTTCAACTGAGTGGATGAGGCCCACCCACATTATGGAGGGTAATCTGCTTTACTCAAAGTTTACTAATTTAAGTGTTAATCACATCTAAAAATGCTTTCACAGTAACATCTAGACTGGTGTTTGACCAAGGAGCTGGGCACCTTGGCCTAGCCAAGTTGACACAGAAAACGAACCATCACAAATGTGTTCCTTTAGGGATGGCCCCTGAGGCTTGAGCCTGTACAGTCCAGTGTCTGCATTGGTCAGGAGGAGCTCTGGGTTGAGCTCAGCTCTGTTGCTGAGTCTCAGTGTAACGGAATCCTGCCTCTGGTGTGTTGTTTTCTCTCCCTCAAGTGACCCTCTCACACAAGGTTGTGGAAAGAGCTCCTAAAAGGACAGAGTACTGAGTCTCCATTGAGCTTACCAAACAGTTTGCATAAACTATTTGAACCTGTTAATAAAAAACTGCTTAATAAATCTCTGTATGCAAGACCAAATTTAGTAGAAAATTTACTTTCTTTATAAACTGGGAGCAAAGTTGTAGGGGAGTCGTTCACCCTTATTTGCCTCAATCTTCTTTCAATAGCTATCGTCAACTACCAGGAACCTAAGAGCCAAACATCGTGACCACCTTGACTAGGTCCGTTCATGATAATGGTGATACGTGCTTAGGGACTCTCACATGACTCACTCCCTCATTTCACCTAGGTCTATCTGTTCAGATGGCACCCTTTCCGAGCAGCCTTCCTGGATGAATCTAACTAAATTAGCCAGTGGAATTGCACACACTCTCACACATATACGCCATTATCTGTCACTATGTCCAAATCCCTCTTCAATCTTCATATTGGTGTTTATCAAACCAGAATGATATTTAGCAATTTGTTTATTTGTTTTTGTTTTTCTCATCTGCCAGTACATAAGCATCATTCAGGCAGATATCTTGCTCACTGCTGTATCCCTGGAGCATACACAGGAACCACATTGGGCATATGTTAGAAGTTAATCATTACATGTTGATTGAACACATGAATGGACCTATGCAAAAAGTCTACATCTGCCAGGTGGCAGCTAAGGGACACTGGCCTTTAAGGCACAAAAGAGGTGGTTTAAAACAAGTAGCCAGCTGGCAACTTTTGGTCCTGTAACTCTGCCTTGCCACTCTCTCCCTCTGCCATTCTCACCCTTTGAACCCTTGATTCCCAGTTTTTCACATAAACCCACCTAGATTCAATTTCTGATCCCAAGAAACAGTTCATCTGACCAGCCCAATTGTATGAGAAGTTCAGCAAATGTTGTTCTATGTCAAGTGATATATTTTGACTCTTTGTGGGTCAGTTGGTATTCCTCAACAGAAAGACTGAAATACAGTGACAGGTTGCTAATTACAAGGACACGCCCTGGGGAGTGGCAGTGGTTGCTAAGCAGGAGTGTGCTAAATAAATTGATAATGCAAACAAAACTCCAGAGGATACTTTCAGTCCACACAGAAGGACACTCTGTTTCCAAATATTGCTTAAGTAGATAAGAAGCAACTGTTTATCTACCAAAAAACTGATACGTCAAATACAAGTCATTCTTCAACAAAGCAATTCTCCTAAGTTTCTATACCAGGTAGCAGTTTGCTAACCTAGTTGTAGCATATATATGCAAAAAAAAAAAAAAAAAAGGAAAATATTTGTATCTCTAACTAGATCTCTCCACCCAGAATTGGTTTGAATGAAGTTTTAATTTTTAGCAGCATCTGTGGCTCAATTAGTAGCGGTGGTAGTGGTGCTGGTAATAGTAATGATGGTAGAGGTAGTGGTGGTAGTGATGGTAGTAGTAATGGTGGAGGTGGTGGTGGTGGTGGTGGTATTGGTGGTAGTGGTTGTGGTGGTATTAGTGGTGGTGGTGATGGTAGAGGTGGTAGTGGTGGTGTTGGTGGTGGTGGTGTTGGTGGTGGTGGTGATGGTAGAGGTGGTGGTGGTGGTATTAGTGGTGGTGGTGGTGTTGGTGGTGGTGGTGGTGGTGGTGATGGTGGTGGTGGTGGTATTGGTGGTGGTGGTGGTATTAGTGGTGTTGGTGGTGGTGGTGATGGTAGAGGTGGTGGTGGTGGTATTAGTGGTGGTGGTGGTGGTGGTGGTGGTGGTGATGGTAGGGGTGGTGGTGGTGGTGGTGGTGGTGGTGGTGGTATTGGTGGTGGTGGTGGTGGTGGTGATGGTGGTGGTGGTGGTATTGGTGGTGGTGGTGGTATTAGTGGTGTTGGTGGTGGTGGTGATGGTAGAGGTGGTGGTGGTGGTATTAGTGGTGGTGGTGGTGTTGGTGGTGGTGGTGATGGTAGAGGTGGTGGTGGTGGTATTAGTGGTGGTGGTGGTGTTGGTGGTGGTGGTGATGGTAGGGGTGGGGGTAGTGGTGGTGGTGGTATTGGTGGTGGTGGTGGTGGTGGTGCTGGTAGTAGTAGTAATAGCTAACACCACTGAACCCTTCCTATGGATCACCAGCCCTGAGAGATGAACTGTTGAGGATCCCCATTCCACCGGATCTGGCTTCTGTCTTCTCATCTCCACAAGTTCAGATTTCACAGACTATGTTAGGATTGGCAGCTATGCAGGGTTGACCTTCTGTCAATAGGTCCTCGCCTTCACTGAGTTTAGATTTGGAGAAATGTTGCCATCTAGTGCCCCACAGGAGTCTTAACTCTTTAAGCCAATAAACCAGTCTCCCTGTGCCCAGTTCCACCAACCCTTCCCCCACCAAGAGGTCAGGCACACCACAGGCCAGTGCTGGTGAGCGTTGCCCCTTTGCCTACAGAAATCACCACAAAATGCCTCCAGAAATTTTCTTAAATCCCTTTTCTCTTTACAAAATGTACAAAGAGAAAGAGCTAGACAGAGGCAAAGGAATAGCAATAAAATTAAGATTTAGTAATGACTAAAATTTACTGTGTATAGCATATTAAACTCGGTGAGGAATGAGGAAAAGAAATTAAGGAGAGTTCTAGATAGACCAGTAAAATAAGTGAAGGGAATCATTGGCGTGGCCTTCACTGGCACTTGGGGTCACCTCCTTTCTGAATCTCTCATATCCCTCCAGGCCCACCAAGCTGTAAACCTTCCCACCCTCGCCTACCTCAAGCCCCCAGTCTGTTCTCTCAAGCAAGGCTGGTGGGAGAGATGCTTTGAACAGGAAGCATTCTACAGTATCTCTCAAACTCCGGGCCTGCTCAACCTTCAACCATGGTTTTGTCTTTCACAGTGCATATATTCTGATTTGGGTTTACATACTCATTTGTTTGTTTAACGCCAGCCTTGCGTGCTAGTCTGTGAGCTCCATGGGGGTGCGGACAGGTCTGTTTTGTTCGCTGCTAAATGCCCAGTGCTTAGCACAGTGCCTGGCACACAGGAGCTCTCTGACAAGTGCCGGAGAGAAAAATCAGTGCGCATGTTTCGCGATCTTGGGTGTAGTGTGGGTGGAGACGGGGAAGTGCAGCACACGACACCAGCCTACTCTGGTCAGAAGGGACGTGAGACTTCATCCAGTCTCATGATTCTTAAATTGTTTGACCCCAGAGCCCTCGCTTCACTTGAAATCTTCAGCTGGAGTTCCCTCCCCTCTCTCATTGAAGAGAGCTCCTTTCACAACCTCCTCACCTCTTTCCACTGGGCCCTGCCAAGCCTTTAAAAGGCTCCAGGCAGCACAGTTCGAAAACAGCTGAGCCAATCCCTTCATTTTACAGAGAAAGAAACCTGTGGAAAGCAGATGAATGTGGAAAGGTGACAAAGGTAAGAGACAGAGGACAAAAACTGTGTATGTGAGAGAAGGACATTGCTCTGTCGTACTTTCCCGTTACAGCTCTTCACTCTCACTCAAGAACGCCCATCAAGATTTGTTCTCCCTCATCCTGGAATTCACTGTGAGAAACATCCAGCATGGCCTGGAAACAAAAGAGGCCTGGCAAGGATGTCAGGGGCCTGTGGAGGAGAGGAGCTGTGGCCAGAGGTGGCTTTGAGGATCCTGATGATTAGGAGGGTGTGTGCATTGTACAGGGTCCATCTGGGAAGTAGCAGCCACGTTGAGGCGTTGAGGACGAAGGCTTTTTTGTCCTCTGCCATCCATGAGGCGGTGCTTTTCTGAGCAGCTCTAATTATAAATCCCTGTCCTGCTAAGATGTGTAAACTTGGCAGCGTTCGCGATCTGCCTGGTGTCTTCACTATTTCTCAGTTGGCTTAGGTTTGGCAAAACCCCAAACGCATGTTGCCAAGCACTCTTTCCCTTAATTTCTAATCCCCTGAGTGGCTTAAGGGAAATTTCATCCATATGTCTCTGAGTCATTTACTGTGAACTCATCTTTTGGTAAAAGAAATATGTTCTCAAGCCAGCACAGTGTAGAGAATAGCGAATTTTTAGGCTGAAATGGGTCATGCTTTCTTTGGGAAGAATTTCTTGAGTACAAGAAGGAGGGAAGGAGAGCAACATTTCCTGCTCCCATGTTCCTTCCCCTTTCTGAGTGCCCTTTCTCAAGGCTTACTTGAAAACCTTCTCTATCGTTTGTGAAGCTGGTGAATGCCATATTTGCATTTGGATCTAAGCAAACTCTATAGATTTGTAGTTTTCAACACAAATTCTCATTTTTAACCTACGCAGGAAGAAAAAATAAGCAATTATTGAAGACATACTACATGGCAGGTGCATCTCAGCAGCCTGGTAATGTAGACATTATCCTCATATATAAGGAATCTGAGACTAAGAAATATTAAGTTAACTAGAAAAGGCATGTACTTAACAAAAGGCAAAGTCAGAATTCAAACCTAGGGCTGTCTGACTCCCGACTTCACGTTCTTTCCACCTGTCCACGCTCATTCTCACGCACAGAGGGAGGCCCAACACACTCTAGTTGACAGTCATCGTGGAGCTAATGATGGACTCTGGCCAGATATTTTTTTGTAAAGTCAACAGGGACTAGACTTGACTTTACTGCAAAATAGTTATCCTCTTTTTTGTTGCTTCAAGAGAGTTTGGGACCCGCCTTACTCACTAAGGCGAGATGTCATACACGCAAATTGTCACTCTTGGAAGTGAAGGCTTTTCAATGATGATGAGCCTCGAGGTATAGCTATCATCTTACAGGAATTACAGGTAATAGAGGAACATGTTAAACAATACCATGAGGATGCAATCAGCAAAATCCAGAATGTTGCAAATTCCACAAGACAAATAGCCCAGTTTCTTCAATGAATAAATGGCAAGGAAAAAAAAGAAGGCAAGGAAGCCTATAGATTAGAAAGGACAAGAGATATTTCAACTGAATGCAATGTGTGGATCTTATCTGGATCCTGATTTGAGCAAACCAACAATAAAAAGAAATTGTAAGATAATAAGGAAAATCTGAGCACTGCCTAAATATTTTATAATATTAACGAATTGTTATTTTTTAGATGTGATAATGGTATTGTGATTATATTAAAAAAGAAAGATAGACCTTGTCTCTTAGAGATACTACTAAAGTGTTTACAGATGAAATAATATGATGCCTTGAACTTGTTTTAAAGTAATCTGGGGTGGGGTGGAGTGGGGAGGGAGGTGGGAGTGAGGTAGGGGGACACCAGATGTCCAGATAAAAGGAGCTTGGCCCTGTGTGAGCACCTATTGTAGCTGGGTGGTAGGTATGAGGGGTTCATTATATTAGTCAGACATTTATACGTTTGAAAGTGTCCATGATAAAAAATTGTTATACTTATGATGATCAAACTTATTCTAATTAATTAAAAATTTCTCCTTTTCTCCCACACTTGTATCTTCATCTTTACAACTCTAGGAGGTGTGATATGAACATGCTATGGGTTTTTGTGATGGTAGTGGTGGTTTAAAAGAAGAAAAGGAAGGAAGGAAGGAGGAAAGAGAAGGGAAGGAAAAGGAAGAAAAGCTGAGCCAATGGAGGAGAAGGGAAGTAATTTCTTGACAGAGAGCCAAGTTTCTGAAGATTCAAGTTCCAAAATACACAGAATTCACATGGGTTCAAAGACGGCCTCTTGCCTCCTCAATATCCTGATTGTAGAGCTGAACTGTAGGCATGGGCCTGGGTGCCAGAACTCTTCAAAGGTAAAGTGGCACTTGATCTTGACTTTTGTCCCCGACTCCACGGAGTTGCCCTTAATGTTGACGTTTTAAAGATGCTCTGAATAATCTGCACCATGAAGTATATTGGACAGCAAGAGGCAGATATACTTGAGAGAATCTTTTTAAAATAATTCTCAGATATTTTGTTTCCTGGATGAAGTTATCGAGGAAATAATTTTGAGTGATCTTGAGCTGATGGCAAAGTGACTGTATAGTCCCCTCTCCAGCATCACATGAAAATGAGAACCAGAACTTTAAATTAGGTTGTATGACATCACATGTTTTCTTTTGTAACTTTTTTTTTTTAAGAGAGAGTTTTTTTTTTTGAGGTAGGTTGGCCCTGAGCTAACATCTGTTGCCAATCTTCCTCTTTTTTTACTTTTTTCTCCCCAAAGCCCCAGTACATAGTTGTATATCCTAGTTGTAGGTTCTTCTAGTTCCTCTACGTGGGATGCCGCCTCAGCATGGCATGATGAGCGATGAGTATGTCCTCACCCAGGATCCGAACCGGCAGACGCTGAGCCGCCAAAGCGGAGCACGCAAGCTTAACCGCTACACCACCAGGCCAGCCCCCTTTTGTAACTTTTTTAATGGACGCTTTCTAACATACACAAAAAGAGCACATGATATGACCAATAGCCATCTTGTTTTGTCCATGCCTTTCCCTCCCCCACCGCTGATGGATTATTTTGAAACAAATTCCAAGCATCATTATCATTTCATCTATACAACTTCTGTATGCATTGCTTCTTTTTATTTCAGATTCGTGGGGTGAATAGATGAGCCTCAGATGGATTTGTAGAGTGGAAAGTCTACCCAGAGATAACCAGAGTCTTGTGGATTTGGAGGTACAAGGAGACGGGGATGGCAGTTGGCAGAGGCTGGGAGGAAGAAAGGCAGCAGGTGCTGAGTAAACACTGAGAAGGGCAGATTAGAGGCCCAGGGCCATGTATGAGGGCTGCAGTTCCAGGGAGGCAACTTCCCCATCTGATGTCCAGAAGGGGGGCAGGCTGGTTGGCTATGGAGGAGTGCCAGGAGGGCCTGGTCCTGCCACCTCGGCAGTGTGACGCCATCACCCAGAGCTGCCAGGAAGGGTGCCAAGAGAGTCGAGGTTTGAGAGACTGAAACTTGTTCACTTAAACTGTCAAACGTTTATTTCCAACCCATTTGACAGAAACCTTTCTAAACCGTGTTACGCATTCCTCTGCCTCCTTAAGGAGAGAAGCGGGGGGCGCACAGCCTTTTCCAGATGACTTAAAAGCATTACCATAAAGGATAGTTTTGTGTTGACCTCAAATATGGTCATGCCTCCAGAGATGATTGAGAATCATTTTACATGTGTGCTCCTAAATCAAATGGCCACTAGATTTTCCTATCTTCTTTGTTTTAATTAGAGAAAGTGAAGGTGGAAGGGATTGTCTCTTCTCTCCGGGCGGCTGTCCTTTTTACAGCTATCAATGTACCTGACCACAAGAGCCACCTGGGTTCTCCTTCTAACGTGGTGCTTCTAACCAGGCTGTGAAGAATGTTACACCTGTGTCTCAGGTAAGAGGAAATCGGCTCTGAGTGAGAATCCAAGGGGCTCAGCTCTGAGGAAAGTGTATGATTTCATGACATCTATTTTGTGTCTTCAAAGTCTCTTTGTGGTTTGCTTTTTGGTTATTAGCTGAGGCCTGGGCAGGAACGGCTGCTGAGTAGGTGATATATTACTTCTGTATTTGCTCACAGCTGTTTGACACAAGATCAAAAAAGCAGCTAAATCAGATCTCAGCATCTCCCAGAGCAAAGAAAATATGGCAAGGCCTAGGAGATGGGCAATAAATAGCCTGAAACTATAGACACGCCATGGTCAAAACATCCTCCAGAGATCCCTGGGTCTTGGTAGGGGAGAATTTAGATGGAAATAGTAATTTTTTAAAGTACAGTTTATTCAAAAGAAGTATATCTAAAAAAAAGAGGCCAGAACTTAACTTCAAATAAGAACACGTTGAACTACATCAAAATCAGTAAGTCTAGGGGCAAAAAGATGCTCATTCGGTGAAGTGGACGAAAGATGCTTTCCCAAAACATGAAATGAACCTTTGCGTACAGATGAGAGAGCGAGGCCAGAGGGCCTCAACTCCCCAGACGTCGGCTGCAGGTCTCAGTCGCCACAAGAAGAGCAGGTGGTCACCTGCCCAGGTATCTTACTCCTTGCTCAGCAAGGAGACCCTGTGTTTTAGCTTTCCCTTCACCAACAGGAGGTGTGGCTGGTGTGTTGGAACTGAGAGGTATCTTAGCAGAGTTTCTCATAATGTTCTGGGGTTCCTGGTGTGTGTGTTCTGGGTTCTGGAGTGCATGGTGCTGGCAGAAAAGGGGCCTGGATGTGGGAAAGAAAGTTTTCAAACCGCAGGGAAAAGATAGAAGACATTTTGTGAACTGAGATCCTCAACCCTTACTGTGCAGCAAAGTCACCTGGGAACTTTTGTTCCTTGAATTTCCCTGATTGAGGTGTAATTTATATAAATTGAATGTACAGATATTAAATGTACAACATTTAAGACCTCAGTTTGAAAATGAGTTTGGACACACGCATATGCTTTGTAACTCACACCGCTATCAAGATATACGACATATCCATCACCCTGGAAAGATCCCTCATGCACCTCACAGTCACTCACAGAGACTGCCTTCCTACAGGCAACCTCTGTTCTGATTCCTTTCATTTTTCCTGTTCTAGAATTTCATATAAATGAAATCATATAGTTCGTACTCTTCTGTGTGTGGATTCTTCCACTCAGCATCATGATTTTGAGGTCCATCCATGTTACATGAGTTAAGAGTTCTCTCTTCTATGACTGAGTAGCACCTTACTGTATGGATATACCACATTTGTTCGTCCCTTCTCTAGTTGAGGAACATTGGATTGTTTCCAGTTTGGGGCTATTATTAATGAGGCTACTAAGTCTTTTAGTGTACATAATTTCATTTCTTTTGGATAAAAACCTAGAAGTAGTGTTTCTGTCATTGGGTAGGTGTATATTTCACTTTACGAGAAACTGCTAGACAAATTTCCAGAGTAGTCACACAATTTTGTTCTCCTGGCAGAAATGAATGAAAGTTCTAGTTGCTCTGCATCCTCGTGTTGTCAGTTTTTTAAAATTTTAGCCATTAGTGGATATCTCATTTTGGCTTTATTTTGCATTTCCCTGATAACTAATGATGTTGAACACTTTTTCACAGGCTTATTAGCTATTTATCTATTTTCCTTTGTGAAATGCCTATTCAAGTTTTTTGGCCAGTTTTTCAATTGGGCTGTTTGTCTTTCTATTACTGAGTTGCAGGAATTGTTAACATATGCTGCATACGAGTCCTTTGTCGGATATTTGTGTGGCAAATATTTTCTCCCAGTCTGTGACTTGTTTCTTCTTTTTCTTAACAGTATCTTTTGATGAGCAGATGTTTTTAATGTTGATGAAGTCTATTTTAACACTTTTTTTTTTTCCTTTTATGATTATCTGGGAAAGCTAAAAAAAAATACCCATGCCTGGGCTCTGCCCCAGAGATTTGGTTCATTTGGTCTGTGTTGGGGGCAAGCACAGGTGCTTTCTAAAGGTTGCTCAAGTCCTTCCAATGTGCAGCTGGGGTTGAGAACCCCAGCGCTAAAAGGAAATATGACTTGCAATACAGAGGATTCTGAAAAATGAAATTCTGAAAATTATAGTAAGGCATGATCCAAATGAACCTCAAAGAGGTACCTACAACCCTTCTGTGTCAGCACGGGGAACGTTTCAATGAGGAGGTGGAGAGAGAAGCACATCAGAAGGACAGGAGCGAAGAGGCTAGGGTGCTGTTACAGCTCTGGCCTCAGGCCTGTGAAATACTCAGAGAGCAAAAAACGGGCCTCACAGAATTAAGTTTGGGGCAAGAAGATGAGCAAGGAGGTCAGTGGCTGGAGTAGCTGGGGGACAGATGATGGAACTGCCCAGCTGTGGTTTTACTCCTGTCTTTGCCATCTGGAAGCAGAATCTGCAGCACCAGTAAAACAGAACACAGATGGCTAAGAGGGAACAGAAGCTGAAGATGGATGGAGAGATAGTGAGGGAGCCCCAAGCAGCTCTAAATGAGCTCAGGTCTCCAGGCCCCACGAACTATAGCCCAGGGAACTGGAAGACTTTGCAGAAGCAATTGAGGAGACTGTAATCTCTGGAAATCACAGAACAAGGGAAGAGTGCCAGAAAACCCACGATGAGAAAATACTCCAAGTTTCAAAAACTGTCAGGTGACTGCGGTGTCCAGCATCAGCCCCAGGGGTGTGCCCCTTGAAGACTGGGCAGCCGCGGGCAGCTGTCCAGGAAACTCAAACTCGCCTTGCCCACAAAAAAGCAGCTTTGACTGCAAATCCAGTTGACCAGACTCTCCTCTCTGGGATAAATCCTGTGAACACAGGCCTCAGCCCAGCCCTGCTTCACTACACTTTTAGCTTCACTTATGTGAGAAACGATCCTGTCATTAATCATTTACATTTATTGAGCACCTACTATTTACATTTATTGAGCCTACTAGGCGAGTGTTTCTCAAATTCTAAAACTCATGAGTCCTCAAGAATACATGTTCAGCCCAGACAGAGATCCAAAGACCCCCATTTGAAAAGCACTGGATTGAAAGTTAAGAGCTGGTGAGTGGAGAAATGAACTGTGGCCCATCCAGATGCTGGAATGTTATTCTTCACTAAAACAAAATGAGCTGTCAAGACAGGAAAAGACATAAAGGAACCTGAAACGCATATTATTAAGTAGAAGAAGCCAATCTGAAAAGGCTATATCCTGTATGATTCCAACTATATGACATTCTGGAAAAGACCAAACTATAGAGACTATACAAAGATCAGTGGTTGTCAGGGATCAGGGGGAGGAAAGGAGGGATAAACAGGTGGAGCACAGAGGATTTTTAGGGCAGTGAAACTATTCTGATTGATACTACAGTGGTGGATACATGTCATTATACATTTGTCCAAACCCATGGAATGCAAAACACCAAGAGTGAGCCCTAATGTAAACCAGGGACTTTAGATGATAATGATGTGTCAGTGTAGGTTCATTGATTGCGGCGAATATGCCACTCTGGTGGAGGATGCGGATAGTGGGGAGGCTACACGTGTATGGAACAGCAGATACACGAGAATTCTGTGCTTTCTGCTCCATTTTGCTATGAACCTAAAACTGCTCTAAAAAATAAGGTCTATGTTCAAAAAAAAGAAAGTTGAGAACAAAAAATAACATTTTTGTAGAGAACATTTGGACCCCTGAAACTACATCCATAAACACAGTTGAAGAAACAGTGTGTGAGGTGCTTCATATACATCATTTCTAATTCTTAAAATCACCTGCAGGATACATATTATTATTCTAATTTTAGAAACGATTTAACTGGGACAGGTTTAAGTAAGTTGACCCAAATCACATTGCTAATAACTGACAGGACAGGATTAAACTCAAGTCTTCCACGTGAATGAAAAACCCGTGCTCTCGACCGTGGCACCCCACTGCCTCCCACTGCGACCTCAGCTTGCCTGCTGTGCACCCACCTGACTTCAGTCCCATCGCAGAGCTTTCCCAGCCTGGCTTGTTTGCATGCTTCTCCCTTCATCCCAACTGTGTCGCTGCCAGGACCCCTGACCTACCCTCAGCCAGTCCTCAGTCTTAATGCCTAACCCTGCTGACCAAATGCTTGCCAACCTCATTCTAAGCTAGCCAGCCCATTGGCAGCACCCCACCCCCTCCAGGTTTGATTCCACCCTTAGCCTCACCTGTATACCCAGCCCTGCCTTGCCCAGCCCAGCTGAGCAGCAGGAATCAGGGCCCCATCCTGGTTCAAGGCCCAATCATGGCAGTTTGAGCCATGAAATGGAAGAAATCATGACCCCTTCTGCTGCAGCTAGAGGAGACCAGGTGGACCAAATGGACCAAGGAGACTTCTAGGAAGTGATGTTGTCATATTATCTAAGATCAATTGTAAACCAACGTTGGAAACCATCTATGAATTTGAGGTGCTTTGCTTTGTGAAGAGGCTTATATTCCCATCTCTGGTACCTTTTGGAATGAATGGGTATAATGTCAATACCTTGAGTGGTGGCTGTTAAGAAACAGAAGAAAGCAGCAGTCATCATCTGCCTCACAAAGTGAAAAATGTGAGCCCAATTTTGGCATTGTTATAGGAACAACTATCCATGAATCACTGCAACCACAATGGCTGTATCATGACTTCCTCTCTTCCCTAAGATATGGGAGCAGATGGTCCAAACTTGTCTGGGAGCCATTTTCAGCAATGCTGTCATTCTATCTGTCCAAAGAGGGGTAGCAATGTCTGTTACCTGTTTAAATACATTCTGGAATTTTGGATACTGTATATGTATAATATGATATTTAAACTTTTTAATGAGTTCATTTTAAGTGTAATTGCCATTCTAACTTTGTATGTGAAGTCAAGTTCATAATAAAGCTGTTATTATATGGAAAAAAGTGGACAAATGGTTAGCCAGCCAGTGGGAGTTAGAATTGGTGGGCATCACTCCAGAGTTTCTCATGGCAGCAATTACATCTTTTCTCTCTGAAGGCGAAGCAATGACTTCTGGAAGCCAAGCAGGTGCTATGCCATAGCAAAATAAAGGATCGTTGACTGAGCCCCATCTCCCAGAGTCCTAGCCATGGTCTACTGAGGGACCTTGGAGAGCCTGGTAAGGCTCAAGGGCATTCTTATCTGAGCCAAGGCTAACACCATAAATGTCAAGGCCATTAATGATTTCATATTTGAGAGTTGAGAACATGTCCAGTCCTCAGAAGCTGTGATCCTGACTTCTTTGCTCGTGATGAGCATTTCCACCAGCCTCACACTGGTGTACACTGGGGTACAGATTCCATGGTACCCACACACTGCCCCCACAAAGAGTTCATCAAGACCAAGTTTTTCATAATGATTTCTTTTCTATTCATCTTCTTTGGTCCACTTTGTGAAAAAATAAAACGGGGGAGCTAAGGCCATGAAATGGCTAGAAGGCTTTCAATGCCACAGCCACGCACGGCTGGTGCCCAATTCACTAGGCCAGTTCTTGGCAGACATGTTCTCTACCGGATTACACTTTCAGAGGCTTTCCACCTACCCAGATAAGTGAGGGGTAGAAGCAGACACAATAGCCTTCTGGACTCAACCTAATCCCTGAGCAAGCTTTCTATGCTCACCAAACAACAATTTTATTATAATTTGGCTTCATACAGAATTGCCTACAAGCTAAGAATGCACTGGTTGGTGGACATGAATATTCCATCTTCTTAACAGTTATATTTTCAAAACAAGTTCTTTAATAATCCTCTACTCTATAAAAAGTGAATTAGTCCTATTGCTACTGTTAACAATTACCACAAACATAGCAGGCTCAACAACAAAAAGTTATTGTCTTAGACTGCTGTAGGTCAGAAGTCTAAAATCAAGGTGTGGGCAGGGCTGTATTTTTTCCAGGCTCTCCAGGAGAATCTATTTCCTTGCCTTTTCCAGCTTCTGGAGGCCACCTACATTCCTTGGCTCATGGCCCCTCCGTCTACCTGCAAAGCCAGCAATGCTATATCTCTCTGACGCTTCTTGTGTTGGTCACACTTCTCACGTCATGGCCCCTCCATCTATCTGCAAAGCCAGCAACGCTTCATCTCTCTGACGCTTCTTGTGTTGGGCACATTTCTCGTGTGACCATAACCAGGAAAGGTTCTCCACGTTTAAGAACTCTTGTGATTACATTGGATAATCCACTTAAATAATCCAGGATAGTCTCCCCATCTCAAGATCCTTAACCTAATCAGATCTGCAAAGACCCTTTTCCTACATAAAGTAACATATACACAGATTCTGGGGATTAGGACATGGACATCTTTGGGGGCCATTATTCCACCTACCACAAAGGTAAAGGGTAATCTTAATGCTATTTATACTTTAAGTGCCTCTCATAATCGTAGGGTTTGTAAATTAGAGTTTATAAGACTGGTGTCGTATATCACAATTTCATTAAGAGAAGGACCATCTTTCATTTGTTATACTTAGCAGCATCACAGAACAAATTATTTGTCAAAGAATATGTACTGAAGCCTGCAACACGTAGGGGACAGTAGTGCATGATCTTGTAGGGAAATGTTTCAAGCATATGTTAATTTCTCACTCTTTGTCCAAAAAGCCCTGACATGCTTCTGGATTTACAGGTTAAATACAAAACCATAGAAGTACGTTTTTTTAACCAGTGGAAGTCAAATTTCTGGGCCATATCAGCCTCAAGCATGACATCCAGATGGATCAACATCATCCCCAACACATCTTCCCCTTTCAGCTTCAAGATCATCAGTGTTTATATTTTGAGGACCTCCCACAATACAACTGTCAGGAGTCATCCACTGAATCTTGGCAGACCTGAAGAAATGATTTACCTCTGTTCTGACTCACAGCAACCTTTCCTGGGAGAGGGAGGACCCCTCCATCATCACAACTGGACCTCTCCTCTCCACACCTGGTCTAAAAGCCACCAGCATGGAGACCCTGGAGGAGCATGACTTTCCAAGTATTTTTCTTCAAAGAGATCTAGAGCGGCGCTGTCCAGCAGAACTTTCTTCAATGATGAAAATGTTCTGTAATCAGCACTTTTCAATACAGTAGCCACTAGCTAAACGTGGCTACTGATCACTTGAAGTGTTGCTAGTGTGACTAAGCAATTGAATTTTTAATTTTGATCAACCAATTCAATTTAATATAAACAGTCACATGTGGCTACTGGCTACCATATTGGACAGGGCAGATCTAAACCATCTGAGAAAAAGGAGAACTTGGCCATCATTCACCCTGAGCTAACATCTGTTAGCAATCTTCCTCTTTTCTTGCTTGAGGAAGATTAGCCCTAAGCTAACATCTGTGCCTATCTTCCTTGATTTCGTATGTGGGTTGCCACCACAGCATGACTGATGAGTGGTGTAGGTCTGGGCCCAGGATCTGAACCCATGAACCCCGAGCCGCTGAAGTGGAGCACACCAAACTTAACCACTAGGCCATGGGGCCGACCCCTTAAAGTCATATTTTGATCCTGTAAATCCCATCTTGAAGGATAAGGATCAGGCTCTCTATCATACCATGCATGGATCACTGCAAACTCAAGCATTTCTAGAGTCTGAGAGGCTCCGTCTAAGCATCAAACCCATTGATTCAACATCAACACACACAGCATCCTGAGCATCCAGAACCACAGATTTTCTGTTCTGGCTCACAGGACTGACTACCTGGTCCTATTCAAGGTAGCAGGCTCAATGTGCAAGAATGCCCACATTCTTGCCAAAAAGAAATGTGCCACAACTCAGCCTTGCTGTCTTTGCATCTCTCAACAGAGAACAGCAGTGAAGGGCACAGACCATGGCCACTGCTTGGCCACTGTGCCAATTCTAGAGTACGCTTTCTACCTAACCCCTAACTCTCAGATATGGTGGCCGTGCCTTACCTCTCAGTTTGCACCCGCCATTACATTTGTAAATTGGAACTTCTAGCAGTTCTAGAAGGAGATGTCAACAAAAATGGACATATTCAAGGAGTGTTCCTGGGTCAACTCTCCATTCAGTCTGTGCCATATGCCCAGTAACTCAACCTAGTAACTGGATTATGGGTGTAACTTGTATTATCCTGAACTCCCCAAGGTGGAGCCTTTCACTACAATTGGCTAATCATATTGGCTAATGCATTCACTAACATAGCTCATTTTCTATCAGACGTACAAGAAACCCACAGTGGCTACAACTGCCCAGATGTGTATATGAAATGCATTTCTTTTTTATGAATCTCCCAGTGGGGTTGCTTCAGTACTGTAGTCTCAGTTTATACCCCGATTTTTGCAAAGTAGAAGTTACAGATGACTTTTCTTCTGTGCTTTACTACCACAATCACCAAGCTGTCACTGCTTCTTATGGTTAAATTTTCCATATAACACCCATTCGTTCTGCTACATTTACCCCAGTTCCTGCCGGCCCCAAAATCTCCTAAAGCCATTATGCTAGGAATAACTACCAGTATGAAGGTCCTGTTAATGGGGCAATTTGTACACAGTCTTACACAAGGTCAGGTCTGTGTATAAGATTAAGTTGAACAAACTGTCTCCCCGGAGAAACTCTCCATGTCAGAAACCTAGTATAGATATTCACCAAAATCTTCCAATTCACCCAATTCTTCCATATACCCAAAACTCTAAGAAGGTGAATAACACTTCTCTAGTCCTAGTTCCCATTGCCTATGTCATCCATTCTGGCGGATGATTGAATAGGTACTCCCCACCCCCCAAATCCACCCCCTTCTTCATCATCCTCTCCTCTTGGCCACCAAGCTTGAGGCCATGTCACAGCCATAGCACCCGGCTGCCTCCTATCCTGGTCAAAGATACTAAAAAGCTTCAGTTCCCTATGAACTAGGAGATTTGACCTAGTATTGTACCTCCTGTATACATGACCTTTAAATACTGATGCCTTTCTGTCACCAGTAAGTATCATGACCCGGTAGACTGAGCTTTAGATAGGGGAAAATAATGCCTCAAGATAGAGACCATTTAAAGGGCTGGTCTTTAAAAAGGGTTGTTCTCTCATTAATATTGAATGTATGAACAATTGGACTCAACAAACACTTTTTTTTCACTTCCATGTGCCCCACACTTTTTGTTGTTAGTGCCGTCAAGTCGATTCTGACTCCTATTGACCCTGTGTACCGCAGAGCAGAATCCCGCCTGGTCTTCTCACCTTCCGGCGCTATATCAGACAATGCTCTGCTGCTATTCATAGGGTTTTCACAGTCAATTTTTTTCGGAAGTGGATGGCCAGGTCCTTCTTCCTAACCTGTCTAGTTTGGCAGTTCTGCTGAAACCTGTCCACCATGGGTGACCCTACTGGAATTTGAAATACCGGTGGCATAGCTTTCAGCGTCACAGCAACATGCAGCTGCCACAGTGTGACAACCGACAGACAGATGGTGTGGTTCCCTGACCGGGAAAGGAACCCGGAAACAAATATTAACCACTGGACCACAAGGGCTGGCTGCTAAGTACTAGGGATCCCAAGATATTTTCTGGCCCTCAAAAAGCTTACAACCTGGAGGGGAAACTAGCAAATAAATCAATTATTACAATATAGAGTGATTATGTCCTATGAAAGAAATAAAACAAGGGTGCTCAGAGAAGGTAATGTTCTTCACAATGGGAAGGGGAAGCAGGTGGTAGCCAGGGGAGACACGCTAAGTGGAGTAGCAATTAGTCAGGTGGATGGGGGTAAGGTGGGGGCAGATATTTCTGGCAGCAGGAGCAATATGTTCAATAGCATAACAGAGAGCATCTACAATACGACCACCCAGCACATGGACCAGCAGAGCCTGAGGCGTGCAAGATGAGGCGGGAGGGAGTGGGAGATGAGGCATCCCTAGCGAGGGCCAGCTATTTCATGCTCAAGGGCTTGATTTTATTCTGAAGGTCATAGAAAACCACTGAAGGATTTTTAAGCAGGGGAAAGATGTGATGAAGTTTGTGTTTCAAAATAAGGACTGAATCCACCAGTGTGGAGACTGAATGGGAAGCCAGATCTGAAGGCAAGAGGACCAGTGAGGTGGCCATGTAGTGATTCAGAGTGAGTGACAGTGGCTCAGAGCAATGGGGAGAACAGGCAGTTTTGACAAATACAGGGCTTGGTAATTAACCTGGCTATGGGAAGGCAGAGAGAGCAGGGGGACCCTAGGAGGACACTCAGATTTCTGGTTTGGACAGTTGGGTAGTTAGTGTCATTTGCTGAGACAGGGAATGAAGTTATCCCATTACAAGGCCCGATGAGGCAGCTTACTTCTCCAAGACCAATCCTCACTCTTAACTTTCGTCAGCTTCGCCTCCCCCATCCTTGGGTTTTCTTGGTTTCTTGCTTTCAGTCAAACATTAGTCTCCAGCCTTCCCTGCCCAGCTGGTTTGCTCCGTGAAGGAACATCTGCCTTTGTTCCATTCTTGCTCATTCCCTGCCTCTTGATGCATCCTTAGGGTGGATTCTTCAGTTCCCCTCACTGACCACTAGTCAACTCTCCACTCTAATTAACCAGCCCCCACACCTACGCACTTAAGCAACCCACCCACCTCATCATTGAAGCTGCCTTCATTCACCACCCTGTTGGCCTTGGCCCTGCCTGCCACTCCAGGTGCCACCGCAACACATCCCAGCCTGAACCCAGCCCCTTTCAGAGTCACTCAGAGCCTGACAAAACAGTGAGTTGATATAAGTCCACAGCAAAATTCTAGAATAGACTATAAAAGAGATGTGAACCTTAAAGGGGAAAGGTGATGATAAGTAGGAACTCACATTGGGTTTGCTAAGTAGAAAATTAAATGCTTCCCTTTTTGGATAGGCTTATTAGTTTAATTAACCAGGAAAATGCAGTGGACAGAAAGGCATTTGACCAAATTTCTCATGTCCTTATAGACAGGACTGAATGGTAATACAATGAGGTGTGTTTGCCTTGGTTGAATAACTGTAGCCTAGAATTATTAATTAATTGATTGATTGATTCACCTACAGGTGATCAAAGACTCTATCCTTGGTCCTATCTTCAATAAAACTTTTATCAATGATTTGGACAATAAGAGACATTAGAGCTATTAAAATATGAGAATGACATTGAGCTAGATAGTTTAACGGGTGATCCAATTGGGAGGCTAAAGGATCTATATCTCAGTTGGAATGATAGGTCACGACCAACAAGAAAAATAATGGAGATAGATATGAAGTCCTTCTTTTACCATCAAGAAATGCATTGCAAGGATACAAAATGAATGAACCCTGAATCAATAGCAGTTTATTAAAACAGACAAAAAACTAAGAGTTTCCTTGCCTATAGGGTCAAAATGAGCAAAGAGACCTACTCATTGCTCCAAGCCTACAATGCACTCGAAGGCTGCAGTCATTGCAAATGGAGTCCAGAGGGAAGGAGGCAGAGTTCCCTCTGCCATGAACATAACATCCAGCCTTCAATGGCATGCTTAAGAGGGACTTGGCAAATTCAACAGTGGCTGCCTCTAGGGAGTAGAATTGGGGCAGGGGAGCACTTTTATACACTTCAATTTAACACTCATTTAGCATCTATTTATTTGCATTTAAAATCAAAGAAAGAAAAAGTCAAGAGTATGACATGTTAATTAAGAGTGCAGAATTTGGAGTAAGACAGATTGTTCAAATTTCAATTCAGCTACTTATTAGTAGGAACCAGGGCAGGTCACTTAACTTCACTGGCCCTCAGTCATCTCTAACACAGGAAGATAGCTACTCCATAAAGTTCTCATGAGAGATCATCTAGAAGACATATCTAAACTCACTATAAACTCACTCTGACTGTATTCAGAGGAGGACAACCAGGACTAAGAGCCCAGAAATGGGAAGAGAGAGCCTAAGAAGGAAACAGTAGCTGTTTTCAAGTGTTTGGGTAAAAAGTAGGAATAACTTTTTTCTGTGTTACTATAGAAGGCATAATTGAGACCAATAGATAGAAACTTTTGTGGTGGAGATGCCTTTCAATTCACCATAAGGAAGAGCTGTTTTAGTTCAGGCCACTTGTGAGAAGTAGTGAGTGCCCCATGGCTTGGAGGTATTCCAGTGCAGGTTGCATAAGCACCTGCCAGAGATGATATTCAAGGGAGTCTTGCCCTGGGAGCCTGGTTAGGTTAGTGGTTCTGAAACCTGGCTAATCATCAGAAGCATAAGGAAAGCTTTAAAAATGCAGGTTTCGGAGCTTCTGGGTTGGTGAACACGCGCAGGTGCTGGGAGAGTAGTGCCTGGAGAGGGAATGGAAGGGCACCCCTTCCCACATGCCTTGCCCTGTGCATCTCTTCCATCTGGCTCTTCCTGAGTTATATCCTTTTATAATAAACTGGTGATCCAGTAAGTAAAAAAAACCAAACGAACAAAATGCAGGTTTCATGTCCACACACAGTCCTAATGAATCAGAACAAGTGTAGGAGCAAGAATATGTACTTCAGAAAAGTTTGCCAAGAGACTCTGATGAAAAGTCAGGCTTGGAAACCTGTGGGTTATACCCTCTCTGTTTCCTTGAGTTTAAGAATCTGTGACATGATGTATCCTGAGTTGAATTTCTAAGAGTGAAGCTACAGTAAACGAGGGCCAGAGTGTCTTTGTAGGAAATGGGGAAGGGGAAAGAGTGCAAAAAGTAAGTTACCCCATCCCTGCAACACCCCAGGCATGGCCAAGATATAAGAACTCCTTATCCGGGAGAGGATGTGGATCCATGGGGAACATAGGTATATGTCAACTCTCTGCAAACCAGCAGCGTTAATTTCCCTTGAAACTCATAGTCACAAACAATCCCTCCCCAAAAGAAACATATGACATACTCTGTTTTGAGAAGTAAGCTAATTCTTAGACAAAGCCTGAGACAGAGGAAGATGTCAAGATGTTATGGTCAATGAAGGGAAGAGAGGAGAGGTGCAGGCTTTGTTACTTTTTAGTTGGCAGAAGATGTTACTTTGGGCAGCCAGACATTTAAGAAATGCCGTTAATTGTCTGTTGCTGTCACTAACGACGAGAAGCTTGGACAGGCAGGAAGTGGACTTTTCAAATTAGCCATCTTCAAAAATTAGGGAGGAGTGCCAAGGCCTAGTGGGAAGCAGGTTAGCCTATTAAACACTAGTCAAGTACTAACTACAATGACAAGCACTTCCCTAGTCATCCTGACTGGGTAAACATCTCTTAGTCATAATATTGAGATATTGGCTTATTCTCAGAGCAGCATTTCCCAACTTTGTACAGAGGACGACAAAGAACTTGAGGATGCAAATGTGCACCAAATATTGTGTGTAGCTGGATAAATGGGTCTCCTGCATATTTTTACCACTATTTTTGAAGTTAATACAGATGCTGTTGTAATTAATAAAATACATACATAGTTATTTAAGAGTGTTGCTGAACTCGCAGCAGCTTTTCATCACCAAGAGCTGTCCCAGTCAATGGGTCCAAAGCACAAATACTGCCATCTGGGCATGCACAAACCTCCTGCTTGCAAGAGCAAAAACCAAGCTACATAGCATAGGAAGGCCTATTGGTGTTCATTCTCCTCCCATACACTCTACAAATAGCTTTTCCTGGGTTCATCTCAAGCTGGCTCTTCAGGAGTCGACAGGAAATGAGATGGGAGTGCGGAGAGAGGCTGGAGGAAAGAGGAATGATTTTGCTGCTTTCCTTTTGAGGTGTGGGGGAGGTCTGCTTCCTCCCAAGTGAAAATCTTCATATATTTTCCCAGCAAACAGAGCTCTCTGAGGCTGCCAACGTAAGTGAAATAAAGTATAATTTAGTTTATTTAAAAAAAAAAAAAAAAAAACCTCTGCTATTAGGAAACCAAAGAATTATTGGGAAGAGAGATTGCCTGAATTATTCATTGCTTCAAAAAGTAATCATTGATTTTCTACGATGTGCAAGGTTTGTAAACTGCCCTCCAGCAGTTTACAAAATAGCAGGGATGCTACCAGAAGAAGAACAGGGAAGGAATGTTATGCATGACAAAAAGTTGGACACAGTAATTCATTAGCTTATATTAAATTAGATTATAGCAGTACAATTTGTAAACCTTTTTAAAATGGTGAAATTCAGTGCTGGCAACTTGTTGAAAATGATACACCCACACCCTGCGGTGGCAGTGTAAATTGATACAATCCTTTACCAAAGCAATCTGAGGGTGCATTCAAGAGCCTTAAAATATTCAGACTCCTTGATCCAGTAATTTATGGGAATTTTATTTTTAGTAAATAAGCCAAAGGAAGTTAAAAGTTGTATGCAGAAATATTTTCACTGAGCACAATTTCTAATATTGAAAATTTGGAAGCAATTAAAAGGCTTAACAATAGAGGAATATTACAGTAAATTATAGTAAGGCTACTCAATGAAATACTATGAAGCCAATAAAATGTCAATAATTAAGAACTACAGAAACATGAGAAATGCAGAAGATAAACTACTGAGTAAAAGAAAGCAGAATATAAAATTGTATCTATGCCATAATTGTAGTTGAATAAAAATATATTACCTATATTACCTACGAATAAGGACTGAACAGAAACATGAAATAATCCAAATGATTTTATTTATTGTCAGGAATTTGTGTACGAATTTTATCTGTTTGTATCTTAGAGTATATTTATCATTATAAAGCTTGGTACACAAAAGGAAGTACAAAAAGGACTTCTACCAGGCTCACGACCTCCTGCACTTCCAGATTATGGATTTGAGAGGCCATTAACACTAATTCCCAATCTAAACATGTCCCTCCTCTCAGGTGGAGGGAGAACATTGAACTTACAGTACAGGGCACTGCGGTGCTAGGGTTTCACACAGATAAGGCACTGGGTCTCCTTTCCGGTCTAGAAGGAGATGCAAAGAGACACATAATAACTCAACAGTGTCTGACACTGTTTTAACTGGGTAACTGACCTGTTTCATGTAAGCCTCACAAAACCCCTATGAAGTAGTGTTCTTTCCGTAGGAGAAAACAGAGTCCTCCTTCCCATAGGCAAAAACAAATGCTCAGAGAGGTTATGTGGTTTGCCCAAGGTCACACAGCTAGTTGGTAGCGAAGCCAATTTTCAAACTGATTCCAAAGCCTACTCGTTCTCCTCTGCACTCCACTTCCAAGCTGGTTTCGGAGAAGATGAAGGTGCATTGTCTGTGATGAAGTTCAAGCCAGTTTGCATGTAGATCATCAGCCCATTTGGCCCTTGAGATTTTAGGCCAGTGTTCTCAACCCTGGTTGTACATTAGAATCATCGAGGGGTGAATTCTGAAATTTTTGGTGCCTAGATCTCGCCTCCAGAAATTTCGATTTAATTGATCTTAGCTGCACCTAAGACCAGGATGTGGTGTAAAACTCCCCAGGTGATTCTTCATGCAATAAGGGCTGAGAACCACTGGGTTAGGCCCTTTGCGTTTCCAAGCTTTCTCCTGTAAACCTTTCAAATGGCCGCACAATTTGAGTTAAAACAGCACTCCATTCACTTTTTTTTATTTTTTATCATGGTAAAATACACATAACATAAAATTGACCATTTTAACCATTTTAAAGTGTACAATTCAGTGGTACTAAGTACATTCACGGTGTTGTGTGACCATCATCACTGTCTAGTTCCAGAACTTTTTCATCATCCCAAATGGAAACCCAATAAGCAGCCATTCCCCATTCCCTCCCACCCCCAACTCCTGGCAACCATCAATTTGCTTTCTGTCTCTACAAATTTGCTTGTTCTGGACATTTTATACGAATGGAATTATACAAGATGTGGTCTTATGTGACTGGCTTCTTCCATTCACCAATGGAATGTGGTAGCATGTGTCAGTACTTCCTTCCTTCTTATGGCTGAATAACATTCCGTTGTATGGATATACCACATTTTGTTTGGCCATTCACCTGTTGATGGACATTTGGGTTGTTTCCATCTTTTGGCTTCAACTCACTTGTCTTCCCAAATCTGAAGTTCTTCAGGGCACACCATTACAGACATGAGAACTGGAGAGGAAAAGCTTTCTAAGTTAACAATAGGGCTCTGGAGTAGACTGGTGGTTCTCAAAGTGTGATCTCCCAAGCAGCAGCATCAGCATCACCTAGGAAGTTGCTAGAAATGCAAATTCTCCACCCTGCCCCAGACCTACTGAAGCCGAATCTCTAGGGGTAAGTAGTCATAAAACTCTAAGTTGTAACAAGCCCTCCAGGTGCTCAGACACAGGCTGAAGTTTGAGAAGCACTGGTGTAAGTGACACTGGCGTGGGGTTCCAACTCTAGGCGTTTCTGCTGCCTTCACTCAAGTCAGCCCACACTGCAGATGAAGCACCTCTTGAGCAGCGGTCCAGCCCTGGGCAGCCTGCCTGTGGTTCAGTAATAACACCCCATCTGTCAGGATCCAAGATGCTAGTATCACTGAGTTCAGCTGGTGCGTGAGACAAGGTTGACATGACACCCTCAAGTTATCACAGCTCTCGGTAATAAACAAACACATGTTGTAAGAAAATAGACTTAATTAGAGAGCGGCATCCTAGCAGATTACATTGTTGAGTGTCTCGTACGCAGGGAACCGCAATCAACACGATCACTTCAGATGTGCTACCAGGAAACAATTGGCAGGGTCTCCACAGCTGGCTTGCTGCTTCTCCCTCACCTAGTGGGGATCCCTGCTCATCCCACCAGCCTGGACTCCTGCTCACCTCTCAGTCCTGTGGGTCGTGCGTCATGCCACCTCCGCGCCTTTGCTGAGGCCGTTCCTTCTCCCTGTGGCACCCTCCTTCTCACTCTCCATTCATCCAATCCCTTCCATCCCTCATTACTCAATCCAACTTGCACGTCCTCTCCAGAAAGCCTAGTGGGGCCAGCCCAGCCGACAGCCATCTCCTCTTCTCCTGCCTTATTCTCAGCACCACCATTCCTTACGTAGTTATCCTGTGTGGACATCTCTTGCTTGGGGTCATTTTTTAAAAAATAGACTTTATTTTTTAGAGCAGTTTTAGGTTCATAGCAAAATCGAGCAGACAGTACAGAGATTTCCCTTGCACCCCCCGCCCCCCTCACACACACAGCCTCCTCCATTCTCAACAACCCCCACCAGAGTGGCACATTCTTGACAATTGATGAACCCACACTGACATGTCATTATCACCCAAAGCCCATAGTTTGCATCACGGTTCACTCTTGGTGGTGCACATTCTATGTTCTATGGGTTTGAACAAATGTATAATGTCATGCATCTACCATTATAGGATCATATAGATTAGTTTCACTGCCTTAAAAATCCTCTGCGCTCCACCTGTTCATCCCTCTCTCTACCAACCCTCAGCAACCACAGATCTTTTTACTGTCTCTGTCGTTTTGCCTTTTCCAGAATGTCACATAGTTGGAATCATACAGTATGTGACTATTTCAGATTAGCTTCTTTCACTTAGTAACATGCATTTAAGTTTCGTCCATGTCTTTTCATGGCTTGATAACTCATTACTGGTCATTTTTATTATATCATTATTTTGTCCTTACTTTATAAAAATTTAATTCCCAACTATTCTGTAAACTCTGATACATACGATGTAGTGGGGGAAATGCTATTTAAAACCATGACTGTGGCCACTTTCACATATTACGACATAAATTATCTCACAGAGAAGAAACACACCATGTGAGCCTTGACAAGACTTGGTGGGTGAGAAAAGCGAGCTCTGGGCACGGCCTGGGAAGAAAAGGGGAAAAGGAAGAATGAACCAACTTCTGCTCTCTAAGGAAGTAACTGCATCTGGGGACTGGAGGAGGCAGTTGGTTGAGCAGACAGCAGCTCCTGGGGAAGAGCAAACTCAAGAGGATAATGGCAAGCCAGGGCCTTAAGGGAACATGGCGTGTGATCCCGATACGAGACAGGACATGTGGCTTTCTGCCATTGCCTGTACTGTGCTGTGCTCCAATTCCTCTACATTTAGACAAAACTTTGAGTACAAGCGGGCTGCCTACCCAGCCTGAGACACAAAGGATAGAGAATCAGGGCCCTGCATGGCAGGATGTGACCGGGCAGGGAAAAAGTAGCCACCACCAGGACCTGACGAGCCTGGACAGGGGTGGTGGGCTGAGCAGGAGACCACAAGCCCTCAGAGACAGTCTCGGGAAATCCTGAGGAGGGCCTAGCTCTCACAGAAGGGGAAGTGGGACTCTGCCAATCAATCGGGACACAGAGAAGAGGAGGAGCCCAGAAGGCTGCACCACTTAGCATCCTGCTTGTGTTACAATTATAACCATGCAATGTCTACCATGCAGAAACAGCACAGTGCTATATTTGGCCTTTCTGGAACATTCCACTGTGATAGTGGTTACAGGGTGGAGAGTCTTTGGGAGTGTTTCCTGACAGATGGTTTAGGGGATCCAATATATTAGGCAAAAATCACAAAAGGAATGTGTGCTGAGTATCCTATGGGTGCCATATATTCATTTTTTTTTTAAATAGCCAGACAGGAATGTAACTGCCTTGACATTTTTTCAGACTCAAATTACTGCAGCCATGCTACACAGAGAAATTTGGGTCTTCTATCACTCGTGTCTATGTGTGACAATGGATTGAAGACCCCTTTCTAAGGCAGGTCTTGGCCCTGCTACTCTGCTTGCCCTCCCCTTTTCTGAGCTGAGGTCATGAGCACTTTCGGTTCCAGGCCCTGAGCAAGACTCTGTCAGTCCTATCCCATCTGGGCTGGCGGGTAAAGCATACCGCTCCACACTAACCGGCCCCACAGAACATCTGCCCCTCAGGAACTCGTCAGGAGTTAGACATTTTCTTGAACTCACTGCCACCCAAGATTTCTCAAAGGCTCAGCTGACAAGGACCATCACAAGGATGTTGAGTCCAATCAGTTTCCCAGAGTGACAGAGTGTCAGTGGCATGGGCGCCAAGCCTGCCCGCCTGAGTGGGAAGCCTGGCTGGGGATCGTGAGCTCAGTGACCCTGGGCAGCTTTCCTAACCTGTTTTCTGGGCCTCAGTTTACTCATCTGCAAAATGGGGACGATCACATTACCAGTCTCACGTGATTGTTGTAAGACTTAATGAGGTAACACACGCAGAGGGCTCAGACTCTCACTGGCCCCTCACAGTGCTCAGTAAGCATGACCTATCCTCACCCCCAGTGGAGTCATAACAGCCGGGAGCAGTATGCCTGGACTCTATTACGTCAGCTGTCAGTGGAGTGCTTTCTATTGGATTATGCTGTGGCTTGCTGCCATTAGCCTCTGTTAGGGACAGCCGGTGGCTCTTGTCACTGCGTTTGCTCTAAAGAAGTTGTTGAGGACACTGTTTATAACATCGCAGCATCCTCCTTAGAACTCTAGAGAGATCTTTCTTCCCACCTTAGCCTGGAAAGTTGCCTCTTCCGAGCACACCGTTTTCCTCTCAGGAGCCCCCTGAATGATTTAACAATCAGGTTCCTCTCTTCACGCCAGCCTGGGTAGTGCGTGGGGTATTTTGGTACGGGCCTCACATCCGGACCTTAAGGGGAAACCCCTTGGTTTTCCTTATGCTGCATCACTCACCGCCTTGTATAATAACACTAACCCACCGAGCACCTACTGTGGGCCAGCCTTGTGCTAGGAACTTTACGTGAACTGTCATTCATGCTCACCCAATTCCACCAGGAAGACATCGTTTCCAATTTAAAGGTAAAGAAACCAGGGAGCCGGAAGGTGATAGGGTCCATCCAGGTCCCTGGGAAGGGGAGTGAGAGAGGTGGGATTCCAGCCGCCATCACACACGCCTAATCGATGCTCTTTCCCAGAGTCGAGGCATTTCTGTACACTGTCGTAAATCCTTTAGGTAACAGGGCATGGTGTAAATAAATAAGTCACATTCTAAATGATGTCTTCCCTTGCTAGTTCCCTTATTTAACTGGTAGGATTATGATCGTGGTGTCTGATGCTTCAAAGCCCCCTGCAGGTCCCAGGACCTCCTAACCAACAGCTTTGGGTAAATGAAGACGAGATAGGGAAGCAGTGAAAGCACAAGTGGTTTCTGCTCCTGGCACCAGAGCAGTGCTTTGTCTCTGCCTTCACAGGGGCTGCCTTCCTCCCTCCGCTCCAGCACCGATGGGGTCTGCGTTCTGTGCTTGTCACTAGTTGCTCCAGGTTAGTTACGCCATTGCAGTGGTCCTCAGATCACTCCTTGTATGATGTGTGGGATCAGGAGATGTTCCCACACGTCCCAGGAGGAGGTAGTACGACATAGCAGATAAGACCCTGGCTCTGGAGTCCCTTCCCCCTTTTGAATCCAGGACTACTTCCTCTCACTGTGCCTCGGTTTCCTTATCTGTAAAATGGGTGCAATAATAACACTAAAACCTCCTCATGGGGAGGTAGTGTAGTTTACCAGTTAAGAACACGGAGCCCAACAATCTTAGTTTGAATCCAGGCTCTGACACTAGCAGGATAACCCCGAGCAAGTTACTTAACCTTTCTGAGCTGAGTTCTTCATCAGTAAAATGAGGGTGCTGGTAGTCACTCATCCTAAGGAGTACTAGGGAATAACATAAATTAATATATACATAAAATAACTTTACACTTGGCACATAGTAAGTACCACATTAACTGTTAGCTATTACTATACATGCAAGTGCTTAGAGTGGCTGGCAATCAATGTCAGCTGTTATCCCCTCCCTGATTATTACGACGGAACTGCAGGCAGCATTCTGGGAAACTTGGGTCTCCTCCCGTATGGGCGAGGGCACGAATTCATGAGCAGCTCTTTGCATGGGAAACTGAGTGCAAGTCCTCCCAGCTCCCCTGGCCTTGCCGAAGCAAGGAGAGAAGGCTGGAAGGAGGGAAGAAGGTGACGACAAACTATCCTCGATGCAACTGGAGGAGGCTTTCTCAGCTCCTCAAGAGAGAGAGCCTCATCCTTTGACTTTCCTAACTAAATAAACCCACTAGGTCAACTCTTAAGCAGTATGTACACAAATTCGCTCCGAGGCCTAATGACTGAGGGTGTGTTTCTTACGTAAATTCACATGAACAAATAGGACACATTCTTCATCCTTTTCCAAGTAACTCAGCCTAGGAACCAGAAGTCAACGTCTGGTTAAGCAGGGGTGAGGCTGCGGCCCCGGGGTGGGGGGCAGCCATACCAGCCGTCCCTCCACCAGCTCCTCGCAGCTCCTCTTCTCCTCTCTGCCCTCCTGAAGCATTTTCTCTTGCTGTTGTACCTCCAGGCACAGACAGCTACCTTGGCAAATGAGAGACGAGGTCAGAAATAGACAGGGGCGTTTATTGAGAAGCATTTCTAAGGAGAGAAAAGCAAACTACAGAAACAGAAGCTGGAGTAGAACAAAAACAGGGTTCCAAGGCTTCAGGTAAGAAACAAGCACAAAAGAAAGAAAAACGCAAATAGGAAAATAGGACCCGAGAATCAGGAATTATGATTGTGTTTATTATGTAGCCTTTATTCAAGGCTCGCTGTGTGCCACGCATACCCACATCATCTCATTAGATCTTCGGAGAAAGGTAGATACCGTGATCCTAATCAGTTTATAGATGGGGAAACTGAAGCTTAGAGAGGCTTGGAGATTTGCCTGCTTACCACTGCGTCCAGTGTAAACCAGGAAAGATTGGAGAAGATTCAGAAAAGATCCATAAAGATAAAGAAAGGATCTAAAATTTGAGGCTTTCATCGAGAGGTTAAAAGTCCTAGAATTGTTTAGCATAGTGATAAGAGCGCTGGGGAGGGGAGTGTGGAGGGAGGAACACTTTGTGCTGACGTCCATTGCCCCTTCCCTTTTCCTAAAGGGTCCTGGATGTCCCAGGAACCGGACCTGCCCTCCATCCAGGAGAGGGCTGTCATGTGCACAAGCCATTCAGCACTCACTGTCCCCACAGACGCTCCCCCACAGTGAGTGGTGCCAGGATGGGTACAAGACCAAGTCCGAGCCAATGAGACATGAGGTGTGTTCTCTAGGGTCTTCCGAGAAAGAAACATCTGTTCTGTTTCATTGAAGCTCCCAAAAAAGACATTCTGTGTCCACTGGGCCTGGATAAGGAAGCATGTGGCCCTGAGTGGCAACAACTGCTGGTTGCCTTAAAATATTTATTCTCCTTTTCTTCTTGGGAATAAGAATAATTCAGTTTCCAGCTGGACACACTTGAATCCAGCAGAAGATTCTACTTGTTAGTTTCCCTTGCAACTGCCCTATGTAACTAAATTACAGCCGATGAGATGTAAGCAAAAGTGTTGTGTGGTACTTGCAACGAGCCTCCTTACAAGAGAAGAGGGAAGCCTTTCTTATGTTCCTTCCTCTTGCCTGGAATGCAGATGTTATGGTTGGAGCTCCAGAAGTCATTTTTGACCTTGAGGTGACCTCGAGAAAGGCAGCCATGCCCTGAAATGTGGAGCATCAGCTTAGACATCTGGGCCCATGACATGATGGAGCCACCACACCAGCCCTGGACTGCCTATCTCTGGATCTCTCTTAAACAGGGGGGAAACATACTTCCATCTCATTACAGCCACTATTATAGTGGATAATCCATCATATAGAGTAAACTCAATTCTAATAGATGGACCCAGACTTCTGCTGACAACCATCTTGCAACTACAGACTTGGAATAAAGCTTATACCATGGGTAGCAAAGCAAAAATAAAAAGACACCAGATCTTTCCATACAACCTAGAGCTGCTGGGCCAAGCTTCTCCTGAATCTGACATCATTATAGGACTTTCCAGTTACATGAACCAATAAATTCACTGTATTTTTTAAGCTAGTTTGAAGTGGGGGTTTTTCTACTTGCAACCGAAGACGTCCTAGTGGATACATGCTTAATAGCACTCTGAAGGAGGTAACACCATGCACAGTATTTCGTTTCCGAGGAAAGCAGTAGAAGCGGAAGCGTATTGAAGGTTCACCTGGACTTTCCTTACAGCGGAATCATTACACACACGAATAAGGCCTGAATGATTTTTTAAAACCACTTAACATTTATTGAGTCCCTACTATGGGCCAGATATTTGGCGTAAATTATCATTCATCCTTGTAACAGTCCTAAAGAGCAGAAATTATTATTCCACTTTTACAAATGAAGAAATCGAGGCTCAGAGGTTTAGACAAGTTGCCCAAGGTCATATAACTAACAAAGACACAGTAGGCCTGGACCCCAGGTGTGCAGAGGTCCCACACCCATGATTTTTGCACTGCAGAGCGCTGGCCACAGATTCCTTCTAGTTGTAATGTTCTGCAACTGTTTTTCAATCCTTATCTTTGGGAACCTCAAAGCCTGGGCAATTTTGAAGAACTTTTGTATCACTCTCACCAAGAAGAGGGACCTGCAGTTGGGGGACCCAGCATATCCTCCTGGTTGGAGGCACAATTGTCCCCTCTCTTTCCTGCCCCATCTTGCCCTCCCTCACTCTGGCTTTCTCAGGGGAATGGCACATCGGGCACCTCGATCGTTTCTTCCTCTTGGGGACCGGACAGTGTGAGAGCACACATCCTAGATACTGGATCTGGCTCCTGGTCAGCCTTGACAATTATACTGTCTCACTAGTGTTTGTACTACTCCTCAGCTAAAGGTTTGAGTTTCCCTTTCATTTAAGATTTTAGTTGGACATTAGGCTCCAAAATGACCTTGGCCCCCATTGATTAGAGCAATATGGTGCATCCAAACAGAACAGATCTGACATCCAGTTCACATTGGGTTTGGGGGCCCTATTCTGCCTATGAATGGACACACTGAAGAGTTTTGTTTAATACTTATTGAAGCTTAAGCGTGTTATGTTCATTGGCTGATATTATGTCATTCAGGATAAGCACATGCTGACTCCAAACGTGAAATCATGTGACGTGTCCTACCTGTGACTCTATACTATTTGGAAATGATCCCCTCCTGTTAAATATTTTTAAATATTCCAAAGTTTAAAAAAAAGCCAGATAGAGGCCCAGTGGCATAGCGGTTAAGTTCACATACTCCACTTCAGTGGCCGGGGTTCACAGGTTTAGATCCCGGGCACGAACCTACACACCGCTTATCAAGCCATGCTGTGGCGGTGTCCCATATAAAGTAGAGGAAGATGGGCATGGATGTTAGCCCAGGGCCAATTTTCCTCAGCATAAAAAGAGGAGGATTGGCAACAGATGTTAGTTCAGGGCTAATCTTTCTCAGAAACAAAAAAAGCCAGATAAATAAAATTTCTTTCTCTTGACCAAACTACCATATTTCTTACTTAGGTAAGTCCTCACTACTTCATAATCTTCAAATGAGGTAATATCAGTGAAAGTGATATGTAAAGGAACATATAAATATCAGTCATTAATATTTCTTAGAACACTAATGACATTTTGTCTTCCCAAACAATTCAGTGTCTCAAGCTTTTCTATACATAAGACTCCAGAGTATAACTTATTGTGGAACTGTCACCACATAAAACAATATCCAAGCAAGTTTCCCAAATATACCAGTTCTCTGGAGTGTTTACCACTCCCATGATCCAAATAAGAGCTTCACCAGCAGCCAATTAAAGAAGCAATGGGGATCTTTCTGCATCCAGGAAATAGGTACTTCCCAACAGGCAACAGAAAACAGAGAAATTCTGTCTTCAATATATTCTATATGCCCATACAACATCTAACAGAGCACTGTTAAAATCGTATATGTTCAAGAGAATAAGACAAACCAGAGACTGGGAGAAAATATTTGCAAAAGACATATCTGATAAAGGATTGTTATCCAAAATATACAAAGAACTCTTAAAACTCAACAATAAGAAATCAAACAACCCAATTAAAAATGGGCAAAAGATATGAGCAGACATCTCACCAAAAAGATATACAGACGGCAAATAAGCATATGAAAAGATGCTCAACATCATATGTCCTTAGGGAATTGCAAATTCAAACAACAATGAAATACCTCTACAGCTATGAGAATGGTCAAAATCCAGAATCCTGAAGCCCCAAATGCTGGCTAGGATACGAAATAACAGAAACTCTCATTCATTGCTGGCGGGAATGCAAAACTTTGACAGTTTGGGAGTTTTCTACAAAACTAAACATATTCTTACCATATGATCCAGCAATTGTGCTCCTTGGTATTTACTCAAATGAGCTGAAAACTTATGTCCACACAAAAACCTGCATACAGATATTTATAGTAGCTTTATTCATAATTGCCAAAACTTGGAAGCAACCAAGAGGTCCTTCAGTAGGTGAATGGATAAATAAACTGTGGTACATCCAGACAGCAGAATACTATTCAGCGCTAGAAAGAAATGAGGTATCAAGCCATGAAAAGACATGGAAGAACCTTAAATATATACATTACTAAGTAAAAGACGCCAATCTAAAATGGCTACATACCGTATGATTCCAACTATATGACATTCTGGAAAAGGCAAAACTGAAGAGAGAGTAAAAAGATCAGTGGTTGCCAGGGGTTGGGGGGAGGGAGAGATGAATACGTGGAACACAGAGGATTTTTAGGTCAGTGAAACTATTCTGTATGATACTATAGTGGTGGATACATGTCATTATACATTTGTTCAAACCCATAGAATGTGCAAGAGTGAGCCCTAATGTAAACTGTGGACTTTCAGTGATAATGGTGTGTCAATGTAGGTTCATTGATTATAACAAATGTGCCACTCTGGTGGGGGGTGTTGTTAGTAGGGGAGGCTATGCATGTGTGGAGCAGGGGGTATATGGGAATTCTGTACTTTCTACTCAATTTTGCTGTCAACCTGCTGCAAAACTGCTCTAAAAAATTGTCTATGTAAAAAATAGTATATGTTCAATAAACTCAAGTTAATTAACACAGTTTAATTAACTACTTAATTGTAGGTGTGATGATAAATTAAGTTGTACATATGACAATCTCTAAGCCTCTATACCTTTAGTTAAAACAGTTATTACTCAAAGACCTTAAAAACAACTATATGCAACTCAGCCCTTATATTCTGCCCATGGAAAATGTCAAGGTCAATTTTATACCCCTAGGTCAAATAATCAACTACAACCAAGTCAGTTTTATCAGAAAATAGTGAAGCCTCAACCAAAGCCAACTCCAACTAGAGATACCACCGACGCCCCCGTTATCCCGGAGGGTGGTCGCAGAGCTCTGCTTTCTGAAGAGCAGGAAGTAGTGCGTTTCCACTGGACACAGTCATGGAAATAGACCAAAGATGTTTCTGTAACCCTGGAAACAAAGCCACACACATCATTTCAGTCTAAATGGCAGATTCTAAACAGCCCAAATGCTATCACTGTTAACGGCACACATGTAGTCTTCACGCTACACGCGCCATTCACGGGCAGCGTGGCAGGGAAGTCCTTGTGAAAAGATGCATACCTCTAGTCTGAAATTAAAGAAAGAAGTGTGGGAGAGTGTTTTATGCAAATTATTTCTCTTCTAAAGCTTAGGAAGTTATTTTGTTGCCTGTCAGAAAGGCTCTTTACAACTACTGTCAGCTAAAAAACTAAAAGAAAACAACCCCATAGGGAAAATAATGTTCCTGTGCCTCGAGAGTTCTGAGGAAGTCCATAAACATCAACTTGAAAGTGTACTTCAACAGCTTACACATCAGGGTATGCACTGAAGTTTGGAAGTTCATGTTCAAAAAGAAAATAAGCAAAGAGTCCAGCCCCTTATTGGAAGTTCTACCAAGACCCAAACTTACAAGTTTTGGGTTCTTTGAAAGGACCTGGAAAGGCATTTAGTCCAACCTGCCACCCAATGCAGGAATCTCTGCTAAAACATTTCATAAACTGTCTTGCCGCCTCTGCTTAGAGAGAGAGAGAATTGCTGTTCCCTAATCCTCCCCCATTCCACTGTTAGGACATTTTTGCTTATTGTCAGCAAAACCTGCCTCCATCTAACTCCCAAACACTGGGCTACGCCCTCCCTCTAGAACCAGAGAATAAGAATGATCCCTCATCCTCGCTCGAGCCCTTTCCAGCTGTGGGACCTTCTGCGAGTTACTGACTTCCTTGTGCCTCAGCTGTATCCGTTGAAATGGAGATGATAATAGCACCTGCCTCCTAGGGTGGAAATGAGGATGAGATATTAGCACAATACCTGGCTTATGATTAGCATTCCACAATCATTAGTTATTATTGTAGTTAGGTATTGCACACAACAACCCTTCCTATAACTGTGGAAGGGTGATTCCATTATTAGGCTTGCAAGGAATAGAGACATTCTCAGATTACCTTAGTCAGTGATTGTCAACCTTCTGTGGAATACTAGATTTTGGGGCTACACACTTGAAGGGTTTAAATGGCATCCTCAGTTATCCTGGAATTCACCTGGTCCCCTTCTGCAACACTACTCTTTGGGTGTGAATTTACTTCCCTGATAGACTCTCAGAAAGCCAAGTTCTCACGTGTTCTCATTTCCTTGGCATCAGGTTCCACCTTTGACCCCTGACCTCGGACCTGCAGCAGGTTGGACTCTGGCTGTGCACCTCATCACGTGGTACTCAGTTTAGCAGTCTCACTTTCTGGAATTGCATAACAACAGAGATGCTAAAAAAAAAGTTTTACACGTTGCCAAAATTTGGCAGCGCACTTGGGAAGAGTTTGAGGCAGTGCAGTAACCCCCACACATCAATTGAGAAGCGCTGTCTTAAGGAACGGGGTTGATTTGGGGTCCACCTTGGGAAATAGAGGAGTCCAGAATCTCCTCCTTAAAGCCAAACCTCACGGAGACTAGAGCTCAGTCCAGAAGCTGGAAGGTTGCTTAGGATACAACATGGCTCTAACAACTGGGTTATAACAGTAAATAAAATTGCCTTCTGTTGAGCTCTTAATATGGGCCAGGCACTGTGCCAAGCGTTTTACAAGTGTTAGCTATCTTTTTTTCAAACTTGTTTAAATTGTGGAATAAAATACTCTTAGATTAAAGTGTTCAAAACAAATGTACAGTATAATGAACAATCACAAAGCAAACACTTGTATAACTGCCTCCTCGGTCAAGAAATAGGACACCTCCAAGCACTGCAGAACCCCCCTACCCCGGGTATCTCCGTCCGGTCCCAGGACCCTCCCCGCCTCCAGACACAACCACTATTCTAACTTTTGTGATAATCACTTCCTTATTTATCTTTATAGTTTGCTCAACAATATATGCCATACAATATAAACTCCATTACATAGTTTATACTTTGGTTTTGCCTATTTTTGAATCTTAAAGTGAAATCATATGCTCTGTATTATTTCTTTTGCTCAACATTATGTTTACAAGATTCATTCATGTTGTTCCCAATAGCACAGTTCATTCATTTTCAGTGCTGTATAGTACTCCATTGTGTGACTAGATCACAATCTATTTATTCATTGTACAATTGATGGATATTTTTGTTGGTTCTAGCATGAGGCCATAAACAAAGTTATGGACATGCTTGTATATATTGTATATATTCCAGTGTACTACATGAGAAGTTCCTCTTAGATAGGTATACCTGAGAATAGAATCGCTGGGTGGTAGGATGTGCATATTTTCAGTTTTACTAGATAATGCCAAACTGTTTTCCAAAATGGTTATACTAACCTACATTCCCACCAGGAGCATACAGATTTTCTGTCACTCCACACGCTCACCAACACTTGTATCATCAGATATTTAAAATTTTGCCAATCTGCTGTGTGTGTGTAGTATTTAATTGTACTTTTAATGCCTGTTTCTTTGAACTTTAAATACATTGACCCATACTTCTTACATTCATCTCTATCTTGCCACTTTTGCTCAATATTGCGTTTATGGGATCCATCCGGGTTGTTGCATGTGGAATCTCACTGTATTTCCTTTATTCCTAATGAGGTTGATCATATTTCCACGTAATTTTTGGCCGTGTTAATATTCTCTTTGGGTAAGTGCTTGTTCGAGTCTTTCTTGTTTTTCTATCGGGTTGGCTGCCTTTTCCTTGTTCATTTGTAGGAGTGTTTTTTCAACTTTTAATTTTGGATACTGGTTCTCTGGTGGTTTTATGTGTCGCAAATATCCCCTCCCATTCTCAGGTGTCTCTCTCTCATCCTCACAGCAAGCCTGAGAAATAAAGACTACGGCGCCTACTTTACAGTTGAGAGAACAGAACAGAGCCTCAGAGCTGCCGAGTGACTTGTTGCAGGTCACCCAGCCAATCAGCCGAGAAACCGCCCCGGCTCTGCTGCGCTTGAAAGCTGGCTCTTAACCACACGGCCACACTCAGGGTCCAGGGCCCCCCAGTCCGTCTCGGGTGCTCTGGGGGTGTGCAGCCACGCCCCCACCCCAGCTTTTCTCTTCTCTCCCCCTTCCTTCCTCACGACTCTGGCTTCTTCATGACGTCCAGCTCCTGCCTGCATGTATGACCGTTCTCATGCGCCCCAGTTCCAAACATGGCCGCTCGCTGGCGTTCATCTTCAGACTCCCTGAAGGAGGTCTCAGCGCCCCTCTGGCACTGTCCCCCGCACGGGCAGGCTCTCATGGGGACCACATCACGGCCACGGCTCAGGCGCTCTCCCGGTCCAGTCGGCTGTGGCTCGGGTGGCAGAGCCGCACGGCCAGCCCGTCTCAGGTGGGGCTGTGGGCATGGTGGCCGCTCTCCACAGACGTTACTTCCCCTGAACCTTCACTTTTCAGGCTAATCACCACCTGCTTCTGTCACATCTCGTCAGCCTAACGACTCCCATCCACTCTGCCCTGCAAACCCAGTTCTTCCACGATACCACCCTCTTCCACACTCTGCACCCAGGCCTGTTCAAGCATCAATTCCCGTCAATTCTGTGGCCTAAATAACTTCTAAATCTACCCACTTCTCTCCGAGTCTAGCCTCCACCTTAGACCACGTTCCACCTTAGTCCACCTTCCACCCTAGTCCAGGCTACCACCATCTCTTACCTGGACTCCCCAAATATCTACCTCATGTTCTCTTCCCTTCCACTCTCCCCACTTCCTAATCCATTCTCCACACAGCAGCCAGGGGGATCTGCTCAAAATGCTGATCTAATCATGTCCGATTGTTCAAATCTCTCCATTGGCTTCCTTTTTCTCTTGGGCTAAAGACCAAAACCCTTGAGAGGAACCCCAAGGCCCTGCAAGGTTTGGCCCTTGTCTCTTCTTCACTCACCTCCTTGCTCTCTGCTCTTTGCCCCCAGGGAAGTTTTTCAGTCCTGTTGATCTGCGAGGCTCCCTCTCCCCACAGGGCCTTTGCACGTGCTGTGTGAACTGTCTGGCATGCCTTGGTCACCCCTCACCACACCCCCCCTGGTTAATTTCAGACCTCAGCAGTTCTGGCCTCTCTGCCTTACACAGGTGCCCTACACATCCCTGCATGACTGGTTGTAGGCCAGAAATGGTGCATGTAAACAACAAGATATTATTGTCTTCTGCCTTTCAGACAGGCAAAGATTAAAATTATTGCTAATATCCTGTGCTGTCGAGCCTGCACGAAAACATGCACTGTGATTTGCACTCTCATTCAGGTCCGACCTGAATGGTCAGAAATAGGAGAGCATCTATCATTTAACTTTTCATATCCTTTGACCCAGCATTTCCACTTCTATGAATTTATCCTTTAGAAATAAATACTTCCACCAGTTATGTAAAAAGATATGCAGAGTAATTCTCTTTGCAACATTGTTGATAACAGTGAAAAAGTGGAAACAGTACACATATCCATCAATAAGACACTAGTTAAATAAACTGTGGTACATTCATAAAATGGAGTATGACCCAGCTATTTAAAAGAATGAGGTAGATTTCTTTATATTTATATGGGAAGGTGTCTAAGATATATTAAGCTAAAGAAACAAATTAAAAAGTGTGTGCTTCCATTTTTATGCTTTTCAAATATATTATATGCATATTTTTAAAAGTTGGAGGAAAATGCACAAACCTGTTGACAGTACCTCCTGGGGAAGGAGGATGAATTTATGGGGGATTTATCTTTTCTATGTTATATATTTTTATAATGTTTATTTTGTTATTTTATTTATAATAAAATAACTTATAATCTTATAATAGTTATAATATAACTTATAAAGTTATAATAAAATAGCATATAAACTTATAATAGTTAATATAAAATAACCATAAAATAATTTATAATCTGAAAAAAGTCTAATACAGAGAAAAAGATGATTATTACATAGTTGAGTCCATAGTGTCTCTCCTCCCCCTAGAATGTGAGCTCTCTGGGGTCAGCAAGGCTTCTATCCTATTCAGTGTTGTGTCCTCATGGCCTAGTCAGTGCTGGGCACATAGGAGGTGCTCAATAAAACATTCATTAATTGAATGAATGAATGAATTGTTTCTACGACCCGTACAATGTGGGCCCCACTCAGAATTCCACAAACAGGCCCGTGGCTCCCCCTCCCTTGAGCTGTCCTCCAGACTTTAAAAGGTTGTGCAAGCGCCTCACCTTTTTCTCGCAGTCCCAAAGGTCGTTGGCTGACGTTGCGCGTTAGGGCCTCCGCATGAGCACTGCACTCAGGCCGGGTGCCCCTCCTGACTTAGGCAAATAATTTTTCTGAGTCTCAACTCAGGGGTTCACATTTTGTCCCCGTCAAATGTCATCTTTGGGGTTTTATTCACGCCTGCCTAGGTATTTTAAAACCCAATCCCTGACATCTAACCAAATACAAGTCTGACCAGCTTTAAGTTACCCACACCCTTGATAAATATGGCTTATATGTTATTTCCAATTTAGTTATAAGCAAAGAAAATTGCACAGGACAGGGCCTCCAACAGAACCCTGCAGCCCGCCGTAAGAGATGGCTCTCCATGTTGACTTGGGGGAATCTGGTCTTTCTGTGCCCAATTAAACTTAAGCACACTAAGCTCATTCCCACCTCAGGGCCTTTGCACTTACAGCTCCCTCCACTTGGAAAGCTTTCTCCGGATAGAAACTCTTTCTTGATATTCAGGACTCAGCTCTGAGGTTATGTCATCAGAAAGGCCCTCCTATTATCCAATCTAAAATCATCCCCTCCCCAACTCCACATTACCTGTTTTGTTTTCTTTAAATCACTTATCAATAACAAAAGTTACCTTGTTTATAATTTTTATTTACTTCTTTTTTACCTGCTTCCTGCTCCCACCCCAGTGTCAGTGGGAACACTGTCAGCCTTATTCATGCTCTATCTCCTGTGCCTGGAAGATTGTAGTTGCTCAATAAATATTTGCCGAGTGAATGAATAAATAGTCAGTCAGGTATCTGTGATGCCACCTACCTGAACTGTCTGCTAGACCCGGGTCTCCGTGTTATCCACAAGGATGTCGTATTACTTTCCTGGGGCTGCTGTAACAAATTACCACAAGTTTAGGGGTTTAAAACGACACAAATTTATTCTCTCACAATTCTGGAGGCCAGAAGTCCAACATCTGTTTCACTTGGCTGAAAGCCAGGTGTCAAAAGGCCACATTCCCTCTGGAAGTCTCAGGAAGAATCTGTCCCCTGCCTCTTCCAGCTTCTGGTGGCTCTGGTGTTCCTTGGCTCGTGGCCACATCACTCCACTCTTCGAGGTCAGCATCTTCAAATCTTTCTCTGCTCCATCTTACATCGCCTTCTCCCCTATATGTGACATTGGAAAATTTCCCTCTGCCTCTCTCTTAAAGGATACACACGATGGCATTTAGGGCCCAACTGGATAATCCAGGATAATCTCTCCAACTCAAGATGCTTATCTTCATCCCCTCTGCAAAGACTTTATCAGGTATGTCTTACCGTAGGCAGCGCCTTCACAGATTTCAGGGCTTAGGACCTGATATCTTTGGAGGCCACTTTCAGTCCCCTGCAGATGTCATTAGTGACTCTGCAAAATGCCTTTGCAAAATCGAGACATATCGTGTCTCCAGGATTTCCCTTTCCCACTTCTCTGGTGGCGCCTGCCACCAGGAGAGCTCAGTAAATGTTTCGGGAATGAATAAATGCACAGAAGATGTTGTTCTGCTCTACCACTCCCCATCCCAGCCCTCAAAGGAGAAAAGAATGGGACTGTGATTACAATAGTATAACTGGCTTCCCCAGTGCACAGACTCTCGAGAAGCCAGAATGGGTCTGGAAAACACAGCATCTCTTCATAAGTGATCTCCATCCGACGTACTGCCAATACCCACTGCCAATACCCAGGGAGGATATTTGATTATCGACGAATGCGTAACAAGACTCAAATTATCCACAAAGGAGCCTTGCCCATGAAGAGGGTTTGGGCTTTGCTCATATTTGATTTCTCTCCCTCCCCAGCACTCTGAGCAGGATTGTGTTGTAGCCAAATTAGTTCTTTGGCTTTTGTGATACTGAATAAGAGGATGGGGAGAGGGAGACCAAACAGCACTGATTACACAGAAGGGAAATAGTTTATCCTCCCCAGATTTAGGGGACCCCTGATGTACTCATATGGAAGTATAGCATCTGGGGAAGGGCCCACTCAAGTCCATAATAGGGTCGTTCCACAGTAAACACCATCTTCAAATCCTGGGTCTGGCCCCTGAGCGGCATCATAAACCTGACTCCCTGCTGACAGGAGCAGATTATTCTACAGCTATGGCATGTGATACTCTTTAATAATTGCTTGGCAAAATCAGAGAGTAAAGACCTACTGATACAGGACCTTGGTTCCCATCCCCAGACGCCCACCATGATGGGGTTCTCTCAAGAAGTTGCCAGTTGGTGGGGTTTAGTACCCTGAGAATGCACCTGGGCTGGCCCCTGGAGTCCCCACTGCTAAGCAGCAGGGGAAAAGCTCTGAGAGCTGAGAAGGGAGGTAGGCTGCCCTGTCTCAGCAGCATGATGGTGGTGACCCCAACGCAGCATCACGGTGGTAGTGATCATTGATCTTACACTCAACCCTCAGTGGTGCTCAAGACCTCCCCTCCCTCACCCTGCAGGAAGAAGGGCCTCAGATAGAAGTGGGGGGAGTTGAGGACAACCAAGTTAACGTCCATGAGGTGTGCAAGTGGGGGAGGATTCTCTTCTGTCCCCACCCCCTAGATGAAACATTGAGAGGGCCAGACAGGCACGTGAGAGGGCCAAGAAGAAAGCAGGATACGCAGGTCTAACTTGAAAGATGAAGGAGGGGTCTTTGAGGCTCACCTGTGGTTCAAGCCGGCACACCAGTGTAGAAGCCTGGATACAAGCTCACCCACAACGGTCCCAACTAGAGCTCGACCTGCATTTGCCTGGAGTAGCCTCCTTACCACAGAGTAGTAACTCTGCCGTGAAGCCCAGGGACACCATTCCAGGGGAAGTTGCTTGCTTTGGGGCAACGATGACAGGCTGTGGCATTTCCTTGACTGTGTATCAGAACCTTGCGTTGGTGCCACAGTTTTCCTGAGAACACATCGGTGCAACTATAAAGCATATCAATGGGACAATGAATCACTCTGCAAAGAATCTAGACAAACTAGTCCCTTCTAACTCCCATCACAGCTTTTCATGAAGGGTGGTATACGTGGTTTGTGGTTGAGGGAAAAAATGCACGTTGCCAGTTCTTACTTGCAGTAACTTGTCTGTGAATTTGTAAAGTGACTAAAGCCTTTCTGGGAGATATACTGAACCATAGAAACAAAAACAAAAAGTTTGCCTCATCCATCTACAATGGCGACACTGTAAAATTTGAAACAAGGAACTCAAGGGGTTTGCGAGCATCAGATAAGATTATGAGAATTTCTCAGGTTAGTTATGTTGAAAACCTGGTCCTTTAAAAAAGTACATAACTCCATAAAGGAAAAGACTGATGGGTGTAACTGTATAAAAAGGATAGACTTCTGAATCTACACATACATATGCACACACACGAACAAAGTTAAAAGGCAAATAGTAAATTAGGAAAAAAATCTTGCAACTTATAACACAAATGGTTACTTTATTTAATATATAAAGAGCTTTCACAATTCAATAGGAGAAAGGTGAACACTCTAATAGAAAAATGAGAAATTTGTTACAAAAGAAATATGAATCATCAATAATCAGAGATACATCTGAAATAACCAAGAGAAGAAATTCTTTCCTATCAGACTGAAAGATGAAAAAGAATAATAGATACAGCACAGATGAGGCCATGAGTTGGAATTCTCATACTCTGGCTAAGTTTGACAATTTCAAAATGTTAAATACATATCCCCTTTGACTTATTAATTTCATTTATAAGAAAGCATCCTAAATAATCACCAATGTGTGAAAAGATTTAGCTACAGAAAACATTTATTATAACATTGTTAATAATATATAAATAAACAATTTAAATGTCCAAAATTGAGGATTTAAATATATCATATTTTAAGGACAACCATTCACTAGAATACTATGAGTCTTTAAAAGTGATTATTTAAAAACGTGATTATATCTATCTATATTGACTATGTTATTATATAGTTCTAAATACATAATATCACGTAGTGTCCATATCTCTGTTGTTAGTGCCGTGGAGTGGATTCCAATTCCTAGTGACCCTGTGTACAGCAGAGCGGAACCCTGCCTGGTCTTTTTTGCATCATCCTCTCGTCTCATCTTCTGGTGCTATATCAGACAATGTTCTGCTGCTATTCCTAGGGTTTTCATGGCCAGTTTTTTCAGCAGTGGGTGCGGGTCCTTCTTCCTACTCCTTCTAGTCTGGAAGCTCCACTGAAGCCTGTCCACCATGGGTGACCCTGCTGGTATTTGAAATATTGGTGGCATAGCCTTCAGCTTCACAGTAGCACGCAGCTGCCACAATATGACAATCAACAGACAGGTGGTGTGGTTTCTTGACCAGAATCAAACCTGGGCGACGGTGCTCCACGGAATCTTAACCACTAGACCACCAGGGCTGGCTTATCCGTATCTATATACGTATATAAGGAATGCTACTCTAAGTAAAGTGGCTTGCTTTGGAGATTGGGGATCTAAAAATATATAAATATATGATATATTGATAGATATATAGAGATATATATGTATAGATATCAAAATATTCACACATTTCTAGGTTTACGATAACATCTTATTTATGCTGTTTGTTTTCCTTCTGGATTTTTGGCAAAGACTGCTTTATATGCAAGCGAAAAAATACAACCATTTCAAAAAGACAGAATGCACATGTGGGCAAACACTCTCAAGCTAGAAGTATCCCTTTCAGCCACTGAGAATTCACAGAGTAAGCCAAAAAAGTCCAAAGTGGATTGCTTAGAATTAGGGTAGCAATATGATTGATCATCCAAACCAGGACACTTTTGAGACTGAAGGGGAAACTACTAATAATTTTGCATAATCCGGGACTCCCCAGGCCAACTCGGCCATTTGGTCAGCCTACTTAGAATGAAAGGCCATTTCAACATGTCTTTGAAAATGACCCAATGTTGGAGTGTTAGAGGTGCACAAACAGAGACTACCCTTTATCTGTACAGTTGGGTGCAGTTGCTAAACATCCTGGCCAGATGGCGAAAGAATCTCGAAAAGTTCAAGGTTCTCCCCTAACTACCTCATTCAGATCAACAGAGCCGTAATTCCAGAGATTTGTTCTTGATACGAAGCCCTTCTCAAAGAACTATGCCACTTCACTAAGAGCACACACTATTATTACCCAGGTTATCTCACACCGTAGATTTTAATCTTGGAAACATTGTGTAACACTGTTAAACCCTCAGGATTCCAAATCCCCTTGTGACTTACCTGTTTTCCACTAAGAGCTTTGTTTTAGGGAACTGTTATGATGGGACTCAAGGCTCTTAAGATGACTACTGTCCCATCCACCACACTGCCCACTGGCTATTTATAGCCTCCCCGGCTTTTATGGCCTGCTCAGATTTCTCCTCTCCCCCAAGCCCTCGCTGTCCCCCACAGTGACCTGTCCTGCTCAGACACCTATGGCATGTCTTCTCTGCACATCAGATCAGCACCTTCTCAGGGGCTATCCTGTTCTCCAATTATCGATTGCACATATGTCTCCCTCAAACTAGACGTACGCTCCTCGTGAAGGCAACTACTCAGTCTACACCACCCGGCACGTGGCCAGGCAAGGTGAGTCCTATTATAAGATGAGGGTGTAATTCCTTCGTACACTCCACCTCCCGCTCAGACCTGGGTAGTTACCAGGCATTATAAGAAATATTTTTTGTTGATTAGCCAAAGTCTCTGAATGTCAAGGTACTTGCATAGGTGGAAAAATTAAAGCCTTCTCAACTAAGGCAACTGGTGAGGATTTCCTCCCCCATAAAACATCAGGAAATGGAGCACACTAAAGATTCAGAACCAAGTTAGAGCAGGACACCTCTGTCGGGGAGCAGTGTCTGTGTTGAAGATGGTTCCGTAGGTACGAAGAATGAAAGCTCGGACGGGCTCTGTTAACGCCTGCAATACCATCACACCCACCTTACAATATTTTACTTGTATTTTGATTCTCCCTTTATGGGGCCAACATGGAGCTCATCAGTCTATCAATACTCCAACATCTGCCCTCGCCCTCCAAAGAGTCCAGCATCTGCCATTACTTGGCATCAATCACAAACCCCACAACACACATTGCTAAATCAATCAATGGGTCAATGCGTAATTAAAACAACACTCTTTGCACCTCCCACTGCCAAATTTATTAAACTGATATCCATGTCAATGTCTCTTCCTCCAAGCCAAGCTTAGGATGACTTACGCCATAACTGAAGTGTGAACAACCAAATTGAGATACCAAGATCATTTTATTTATTCCATCACCCAAGGCACTGTATTTCTCACACATGAGTCTCCTTAGGAAATCTGCCAACTCGAATGCACTCATTGTACCCTCCATCACTCTACAATACTTACAATCATACACATGTTCCGCAAGGGGGGGTGACCCCTGTTCAAACAAAAAGTAAAACTCCCAGTTAAACTGTTTACAGACACAAAGAGTCATCAATAATCCCATTCCTTCTGCTAGTCCGTCTAGTAGAAGGATTTAGCGAGCATTAGGAAAAGGCACAACTTCTTCAAGAAACTTTACTTCCATCTGTTAGAAAATAGTCTTCATATTCCCAATTTTGTAAGAACAAGCCACTTTGGTACCATCTGCCAGGAAAATTGTCACTGTGATGATTGAGATGTGAATGGTGCTCCCCTAAAAGTGGCACAATTGTGCAGTACACAACCTATACAGCAGCCCTGGCCAGATGTTTGATAACTTTGGAATACAAGAAACCAGTGGAAGGGCACCATGCTTTATTTTACTTCACCTCCGAGCCTCAATTTCATCATCTATAAATTGGGAATAGTGAGAGCTATCTAGCATAGGTGTCTTAGCACTGATCAACCCTCCCGTTAGAACAGGAAAGCAGCACTCTGTAAAGGATTCAGAGAAGAAAGAGACAACCACAGGACTTGATTATCACATAATAACTATATCCATAAGATAGAGAGCTTACGTTTTCTTTGATTCTGCAAATAGTATTCATCCGATAACATAATTTGGCCTTCATGTATTGAAAGCGAAAGGACTTTGGGTTTTTCTCGTCGTGAAGATGGGTGTCACAGCTCCCACCATACCCTTGCTAGGTTTCTGTGTGATGAAAGAAGCCCACGACAGCAAAGTGGTTGATGAGGGTTAGGTGGTCATTCTCTGGAAATGAAAATTAAAAAAAAAGACAACCTGAAATTAATTGGTCTACATCCATCCCATGACTATCATTTTGAGGATAAATCTTTGTTGTTGGGGGCCGTCCCGAACATCTCACGGTAGGATGTTTACTAGCATCGCTGGCCTCTACCCACTAGATGCCAGTAGTACCTCGACCCAGTCATGACAACCCAAAACATCTCCAGACACGGCCAACGTCCTCGAGGTGGGGTTGAGGGGAGGGGGAAGGCGGCAAAATCGCTCTTGATTGAGAACCGTTGGTCCACATGGAAGTTTACAGATACGGCCTTAGCATCATTCTTGGGGAGTGTAATCTATGAATAAGCTGGCCTCCAAACAATGGAGACCTGGGCTTTGCTCTAAGTTCTGCAGCAACTGTTTCATGACCTTAAAGGCTTCTATTTCCTGTCATATAAATATAACCCAAACTCCGGCCTCTCGTTTGTCAGGATTTCCTCCTTTTGAGGGTATCAGGCTGGGGCTGAAGGAAAGGTGAAGGGACTGCTGGGGCTGGAGGAAAGGTGAAGGGACTGCTGGGGCTGACCTGAGACATCACAGCCTAGGCATCCCCCCACTCACTTTGTACCTGGCCGCCTCCTGGAGTTCGGGGACTGCCACCTTCTCTTGAATAATGGTGCTGTTAACACACAGGGCTGGCATGAGGTAAAGCTGGCAACTTTCAGCCTTACTACTGTGGCTCCCATACAACTATAAGCCCATAACTTAATTTCCCACAACACAGCTATCTAAGACCAGATAAAACTTGACGGAAGCAAGAGAAATGACAACACAGAAGATGTTATCACTAGATATTGGGTTTGAAGGATTCCAGAGTCATACCTCTGTCGTCCCAGGCAGGTTCCCCTACTGGATGCTCCCTGGCCCTGCTCCCAGCCAGCAAGAGGCTCTCATCTGCCTCGTTCCCACCACCTGGGGAGACCTTCAGTCCTGGCTTTATGGAAAGTCCAGGGCCCAGCCCCTGTCTCAGGTCTTCCCTCCTCTCCTCCAACCTTCACTTTTCATGGCTCCTTTTTCTCCCTGTGGGATGGCTAACAGATGGGAATACCCACATAGAGTCTCAACCACAACCCACAGGGGTCGGCCCTTCCAGATACTTGAAAGACAGTCTCTCTCAACCATTCATTTCCTAAGTTGAGATATTTGTTTGGAAAATCATTTCGGGGGACACTTTCATTGGGTCCAAGCTGGCTGTAGCCACTGGGCCCACCTCTATGGTACCCTGTGAGCATGAAGTGAAGTCCTGTTTCCAATGATCTTCTGACACGGCCCAGTGCCCATCATGAGCTGTCCTACGACAAATGTCAAACAATGACACACAGAATACACTTCTCAGGAATAAAAAATACTTCTTTAGAGATAGAGTGCTATGGTCTACATGGTGTTTCCCCTTCTCTCCTGCCTTAAATTTATATAATAAAATCCTAACCCCAAGGTGATGGTATTAGGATGTGGGGCCTTTGGGAAGTGATTAGGTCTGAGGGTGGAGCCCTCGTGCTTGGAATTAGTGCCCTTATGAAAGAGACCCCAGAGAGCTCGCTCGCCACTTCCACCACGTGGCGAGAAGTTGCTGTCTATGAACCAGGAAGCCCTCACTGAACACCGAATCTTGCAGCACCATGATCCCGGACTTCCAGCCTCCAGAACTGTGAGAAGTAAATTTCTGTTGTTTATAAGCCACTCAGTCTGTGATATTTTTTTACAGCAACCCAAATGGACTAAGACAGAGTATTCTAAACCCATAACAGAGAAGAAACACTTTTTTCTAACAGACAGCAAAATATATTATAAAACAAGAGTAATTAAGACTGTGGAATTGGTGCTGCAAAAGACAGTTCAAGCAATGGAACAGAAAAAGGAGCTCAGAAACAGATCTATGTATTGGGAAGTGAGTATATGATGGATCTCTATGGAAAGGATACGCTATTCAATATATGCCTGGGGAAAATTAGTAACATGTTTGGAAAAATCACAAATTAATTTTTTACCTCACACGATTAACCAAAAAAGTCTGAGATCTAAAGGTAAAAATAAAAACCTATATAATGCATAAAGAAAAAATATAAGAAACTATTCTATGACCTTGGGGAAGAGAAGGTCTTCTTAAGCAAGACACAAAAAACAAAAGGCCTCAAGGAAAAGTCTAATACATCTGACTACATCCAAATGGGAAAAAAATATGTATCGAAAAGATGCTATAAACAAGCTTAAAAGAAGAAAAGCAACAAGCTGGAAAATTACATTATTTTCAAACAGACAAAAGATCTAGAATGTATAGAGAATTCCTAAAAAATCAATAAAAAGATCTAAAAATACCAATAACAAATCATTAAAAGATATTAACAGCAATTTAGAGTGAAAATACAATGAACATAAGAACAAATGTGCAGAAATATACTAGAAATGAGGGAAATACAAATTAAATAAGATATTTTTACCATAATATTGGCAAAAATTAAAATGTTTGAAAATATTGAGTATTAATTAGGACATGAGGAAATGGGCTCATTCCTACACGGCTAGTGGGGGTATAAGTTTGGCAGCTACCTCAGAAGAAAATGTGGCAGAACTATTAAAATTTAAAATGCACATACCCAGCAATTCTACTTTTGGGTAGAAATACTCCCTCATGTGCCCAGGAAGCATATATAAAAATAAAGATGTTGACCACCCAGAAACCTAAATATCCATCAATAAGATAATAGATAAACCGATTGGAACCTTTTTATGGAAGACTATGCAGCAGTTTAAAAGAATGAGGTATTTCTGCATGTAATGACATGTAATAGCTACGTGAAAAAAGTTGCAGAAAAATATCCACAAAAAGTTCTGTGGCACCTGTCAGTCTTGTTTACGCTCGTGCAAGTCTTCTTTCTCAACCAGGGATGAAAAAAAAATCCACAAAATGATGCTATTCATGTTTAAAAAAACAAGAAGAAGAACACACACACACCAATATCATCTAGACCTGTAAATGATAAACATACACACTAGGGAAATGTATAGAAAATGACATGAAAAAATGCCCCCAGACCAGGAGCAGGGGAGTGACCACATTTGAAGGGGATATTCAAAGCGAATTTTCTCACCTCTATTGTTTCACTATCTCATGAGAACACATTCATACATGACTTTTAGAATTCAATACTAGGTTTCTTTTACAAAACAAAATAAATAAATTTTTCTCAGAAAAAAATTATTTGCAGAGACCCCACTCTGCTCACTATTAAGACAACTGTTTACACTGTCACGCAAAGGCAGCTTTGTCTCCAACCAGACTTTGGATTTTGCAGTTCCTTTGCAGAACAAAAAGGTCTTATAGGGTCTTCCCAATAAACGGATATTTACCCTGCCCTGAAGTCCATGTCAAGGGGAAGTTTCAGACAGAGATCTCCACCACTGACGCAGAGGCAGCAGCCCCATACAAAGGACAGAGAAGAGCTTTAGTTTCATTTCTAAGGAGAAGGACATTTGTCAGAAGCAACCACACGAACCCTCCCAGTGTCAGAGGGTTGGCCTATTTCTGCCTGGCAGCTATGGTCTAAACTATACATTGCAACTACAGTAATAATCATAGTGAACATTACAGTCGTGCACTGTGTGCCAGGCCCTCTGCTGGGGGCTCAATACCAGGCGCTCACTTAATGCTCGCAACAATCCAAAGAGAAGAGCCTTAGTACCCATTTAACAAATGAGGAAACCAAGGTTCAGCTGGACTAAGAACAGTTCGCAAGCAAATGACTGAAGAGCAATTCTAATTTACGCCTGCCAATCTCAAGCCTGTGCTCTGGCCGCCACCTGCCCTGCGTCCTCAACCACAATAAATGGTCAGTTTGGAGGGGTCGATGGGCTTTGTTCCAATTAATATGTGTACATGAATGTTAAATTTGTTTTTATAGTTAGGTTAAGGGCCAAAAGTGATTTCTACGACAATGCTAAAGAGAAGCTGTCTTTTCTCCTGCCTAACCCCTGAGAAGGAGCAGTGGTTAGGGATGGGCCGGCCCAGCCACCCTCTGGGGAACAGAGGTCCCCCCCACCTGCAGCATCAGGGCGGTTCCAGGGAGTCTGTGATCAGAGTCACAGGTGACTCTCTCCGGGGTTCAAGGCAGCTTTACCTCGAGATAACACACTCCCATTTTGGCTTTTCTGCCCCAGTCAGAAACAAATTTCATGTTTTTGTAGTTATATTTATTAACAGAGTCCATGTTTATTCAGACGTGGCACATGGCTAGAGCCTTATATTGCAACCAATAACCAAAAGCCTGGAATTCCTATTTTCTTTCTTACTCCTGTCACTACGAGGGGTCATTTATCCCAGCCCACATGTGAGGGGGCAGGGAAGAGGCAGGTGTCTAACAAGGTGAGGGAGACAGCACACCTGCCCTCCAGATGCAGGGAGCTTTCATAAAAGGTAACATCGTATGTAACAAATTTCCCCCCAAATTACAATTCTCAGAGAGGGTAGGTTAGGGAAATAAATTTAGAGAGAAGAGTGGCAGATGGGATAGATGGATTCAATTAAAGCAAAGAACATCAAACAATTCCAGGGATGCCTCATTTGAATGGAACATGTTATTTTCTCCTTGTCGCCTCCAGGTAACTCCCAACTGCAGTCTAGGTAGGAAGTGGGGTACGCACGCAGCGCCTCGACCCCAGCAGGAGTTTAATATCCTCAAATGAGAGAGCTAATATTCCCTCTTCTCTTCTTTTCAATAACGTGGTAAAACAGCACATGAATCAGACTAAGTGAATGCAGGCTACGTATTAGATGCACATTTCCACAGAAGCAGGTGTTATTCAAATTAAATAGGTATTTTCCACTGTCAACTCCACTGAACGGATTTCTTTATTTGGTCTACGGGAGAGTCTCTTTTTTAATTAAACTCAACCACTGTCACTTTTCTAAGAAAGATAATAAGACAATAAAAATATTTACATCCCTTTTATCTTCCTAAACATTAATCATAAGGGGAAGAAGGTGTTATACTGCTGCTAGACAGTTTTATCACATAGACAGTATACTAACATGCTTTAAATTACTGTTTCGCAGGTCAATTTATTCCTATTAAGAATGTATAAGATTCTTGTTGTCACCAACAGTATTTGTAACTATTTACTACCAAAAGGAGTTCAAGTCTGCAATAAATTTGCCATATACATAGTTGACATATAAATATAGATGTGTATATATAATATATATGCACCATGTTGACCCAAGCACTACTCCTGATGGACCTCAACTTTCATCTAAAGTCAAGTGTAAAAGTCTAGTAGTTTGATGAGCAACACTTTCTTCATTCTCTGGCTCCCAGCAGTATAATTTAATTGACAGCAATGTTATCCATATTTACAAAGTCAGAGGTGGGTTATAGTTTCACAAAGTTGGTATTATTATCTCTACAGTCAGTGGAGAAACTGTGGAAGGCTTAGAGTAGAAATTTGCAATTATATTCCATAACTCTAACTGCAACAATGTATACGTGTCCTGATTATCAGCTAAACATGGCAATGTATCCAAAGTCTTATTTTGTAGAGATGCTAAATCACTTCTAGATTCCAGCCCATTCTTTACTATGTTGCAAACTAAAATCCTCTCAGCTAGAAGGGAATAATATTTAGGCTGCCATACCATCCTCAGGGTTTTTTGCAGAAATAACCTCTACTTGAGACTCAGCTGGATGAGTAAACTGATGTTACAATATTGAACCATTGCCTTGTTTCTCTGCAACTGAGGTGCCCTGACTTCTGATAACTCACCTTTGATTTTTTGAGTGGATTAAAGTGGCTCCTGGGAGAGGAGACAAAACTTTCTGGAAGCCCAAGTCACTGACTCCAGCCATCCGGCTTCAGTCCTTTCATACACCTCGAGGAGGGCAGGGCTGGAACGGCCACCAGGGTGGTGGCATCGCTATCAGTAAAGACTTGTTTCTAACAGTTACATCATGACCTTGTCGTTGGAGAATTCTTTCTACAAAGTAGTGACTGAGTTTAAATGGCAAAATCTGAGTACTCAAAAGATAAATTACAAAACTCAGCATGTAGCAGATACTAGTGTAACCCAGTCCCCAAAAGCTGGCAAAAAATTTCCGAGAAGTATCATATACAATTCACAGGAGGCTCAAGAGAAAAACAAGGGAAGATTGCTCAGACTTGTCCTTCGTTAAACTCATTTTTCTAGCAAGTTCTTTGTTGTCCAATCACTTTACACCCAAACCACTCTGTATTAGTTATATATCGTGATGTAACAAGTTATCCCAAAACTTAACAACCTAAAATGACAAACATTAATTGTCTCACAGCGTATGTGGGTCAGGCATACAGGCATGACTTAGCTGGGTGCCTCTGCCTCAAGGTCCCTCGCAGGTGTGGGCCAAGGCTGTGGTCTCATCTCAAAGCCCGACTGGAGGAGGAGAAGCTGCCAAACTCACTCACATGGCTGTTGGCAGGATTCAGCACCTCACAGGCTGTTAGACTGTGGGCTTCAGTTCCTCAGTGACTGTTGGCCAGAGGCCCCCTCAGTTCCTCGCCACCTGTGCCTCTTCATAGGGCAGCTCACAACGTGATGGTGGACTTCCCCTAGAGCAAGCCAGTGAGAACATGAGTGAGCAAGTCAGAAGCCAGTCTTTTTGTAATCTAACCTCAGAAGTAGCATCCCCTCACTGGCCATATTCTATTTGTTAGAAGCAAGTCACTAGGTCCAACCCACACTAAAGGGGTGGGGATCACACAAGCGCAAGAATAGCAGGATGTGGGGATCATTGGGGTCATTTTAGAGGCTGCCAACCACATCTTCCCTTGCATGCACAACAGACAAATAAACACCAAGGTGGAAGGAAAATCAGAAAGCAGTAGGGGAAGGGCAAAATGTTCCAGGATAGAATTACTTATGCCTCCCAGCTCTCTCTCTCCATCCCCCCAAAATCCAGCCATACAACATACCCTCTGAGGAGGCGCTTTCTTCATAGAGTTTCTCACGCCTGTCTCCTCTTCTCACCGGCATGGGACCACCAAAGTTCAGGCCTTCACACTATGATACCACAGCACTACTTTTTTAACCAGCTGCTGTAGTCCAATACATCCTGGACACCAAAGCCAGAGTAATCTTTCTAAGTCACATTTTACTTATCTCTATGCTGTAGAAAGCCCCTTTAGTGGCTCCCCACTATCAAACAAAACCCAAACTCTTTAGGCTGCCATTCGGTGCCTGCCATAATTTGACCCAGGCCTGACTATACAAACTCATCACCCCCAAACCCCCAATAATAACCCATCATCCCAGGTAAACCACACTCACACTTATGTTCAGTTTGAAGCCTCTAACACCATCACTCCCTCTCCCTTGGCAAGACCAGTCTTCCCCTTACCATTATAGATCCTTCCCAATTTCCAAGATGCAAAGCAGATCCCATCTTCTCTGGGACGCACTTTCTGATCACTCTAAACCAGATTTCAGTTCCTCCTATGAACAGGCACAGCTCTGAGAGACACACCATTCACTGGTCAGTAACTGTGTCTGTCTTGTTTTCCCAAGTTGGTGATAAGTTTCACACCTTCCTTCTTCCACAGAGACCACCAGACTGCATCTCCACAAGAGCTGGGCTGGGTCTCATTTGTCTTCCTCTGCTGATACCGGCTGGTCCCTGACAGGCAATATTTGTTGACAAGATGAATGGATGGATGGATGGATAGATGGATGGAGGGATGGATGGATGAATGACGTCAAGCACAGTGTCTAGAATATCATAAGAGGTCAATAAGTAATAAACATTTGTTAACGCCACCAATCTTTAAAATGACAATTCTCCACCCAGTGGCACTTTAGCCACTTAGTGGTTCCTATATAAGAACCCTTCCAAAGAGAGCAAAGGCAAATGAAATTTATCTGGGTCTGACAAAAAACAAGCCCATTCACACAAACATCACCACTGAAGACCAATCCAAGTCGCCCATCCTAACCGCGGCCTTGAGGTACAGGATGCCGGTGCAGAGGCATTAGACCCCACAGCCAGGGGGTAACTCAGTAAGGAGCAACTTCAAATCAGCGCGCTTCAGCCATGGGCCAGAAAAAAAATGGTGTAAGAACTAAAACGGTGCTGGGGCAATAGAGGAAAAATATATCGATTGTGGAGGAGTGTCCTTATGTTTTAGGTAATTCCTAGTAAACAAAAGGATTTTTTTAAAAAACAGATACCAGAATACCTTTTAAGGCCTTCGTTGCCTACCCCGGGAAGGGGGATCTCAATTAGAGAATCAAACGTCCAAAATCCAGAGGAAATCTAACGCTTCCTTCCTAACTGCCTAGAGCAGTTAAGCCTGAAGTGACTTCTCCCAGGAATCTGATTCCCGGCGGTAGGTTGCACGCGCTAATCCGGGCCACCCCCGTCCCACCGTAGGGAGCGCTGGAAACTGCTCCAGGGGATTGGCCCTCGAAGCATCGTCTTCCGAGAGCCGGTGAATTCGCTGTCCCGCTGTCGTGATCCTGGAGCCAAGTCTACGCAGCGGTTTTCTGAGAGCCGGGGGCACGCATCGCGCGGAGAATCCGCGGGCGCCAGGCGCTGAGTTTTGAGCTTTGCCCGTCCCGCAGCCTGAGACGGGAAGGCACTTCCTCTCGCCCGGAACTCACCTGCTTTTTAGCACCACTTCCCTCTACTCGTTGTTCTCAGCTCCCAAAGGCATCTGCAGAATCCTGCACGGTCCAAGGTCCACCGTGAAAGAGAAAGGGTGAAGAGAGTGGTGGCTGGGAGGAGCGGTCACCAGGGTCCCTTCCTTGGCTTGGGGTGGTCGTGGGGCTGGGGCGCAAACCTGCTCGGCTCCTCCCCTCTAAGTCGCGGGGATCCCCCCGGGGGCGCCTCACCGCGGGCGACAGGGACCGGCGAGGGAAGGACACGGTGAGAGGGCTGCATGTGCAAACTTTCCGTCCTCTAGCGGCAACTCTGCGGGAAAGACCACCCTTCCTAGGGCCCCAGGTCGCGCCTCTTCCCGATCCCCCCCGTCCCCTCCCCCGCACGCCCGGCCCCTCCGACCCGGGCTCGGACCGCCGGATGCAGGTGGCGCCGGCGCCGCAGCACCGCCGCGCCCGGGCGGCTGCAGCCTCGGGTCCCCGCACGCGCGCCGGCCGCGCCGCGGGCCCCTCCCCCGGCGGGCGGGGCCGCCTCTCTGCTGCCTCTGGCGGCCGCGGCCGCCGCCAGCCGCGCCGAGCGGGCCCGGCGCCCGAGCGCCGGCTCCGCCTCCTCCCCTCTCTCCGCCCCTCCTCCGCCCCCCTCCTCCCTCCTCCCTCCCTCCCTCCCGGTTCAGAACACTCAATGTCGGAACGTTCCGAAGATGACGTCGGAGCGTTCTCGAATCCCGTGTCTCTCGGCTGCTGCTGCCGAAGGAACAGGGAAAAAGCAACAAGAAGGAAGAGCAATGGCGACACTGGATCGCAAAGTGCCCAGTCCGGAGGCGTTTCTGGGCAAACCCTGGTCCTCCTGGATCGACGCCGCCAAATTACACTGCTCCGACAGTAAGAACCCCACCGCCTCCTCCTCCTTTTATTATCCTGTAACCTTTCCATTCACCTAGAGCCACTGGGAAAAAGTGTGTGTGTGAGAGAGAGAGTGGCCCCCGGCGTCCTCCATGCTTCTCCCTCTCTCTCGAAATAAATACACACGGAGACAGATCGTCAGTGCACAGAGAGAGGCCCTGCTGCCAGGGCTGGCTGGCTGTCTGTGCCCGGCTCCCCGTGGCAGCCCGCGGGGTGGGCTTTCACAGCCTCACGGTGTATCTGTTTAAAAGGCTACTCTGTTGCTGCTCGCATAGTTTTTTTGGTACCTATCTGGGCCAGGTAGATGGAAATCCGGACTTGGGAGAAAACGTTGCATTGTCAATTATTGAAAGATTTTCATATACAGTATTTATATCGATCTGTTTGCAAATAAACACTCTCCCTCCCCCCCTTGACTTTGGCTTTTTTCCCCCTTTTTCTCTCTTTTTTTCCTTATTTTCTTTTTTCCTTTTCTTTTTCATCTGCAGATGTAGATTTAGAAGAGGCTGGAAAAGAGGGTGGAAAAAGCAGGGAGGTTATGAGGCTTAATAAAGAAGGTAAGTGAAGCTACTGGCATTTTAGTGTTAGCATGTGTGGCAGAATCTTCACAGGATTTCGACTATAACGTGAATTGTTCTGCTGGGTACAGAGTGACTAAGGCTTGTCAAAAATTGAGCACGCCCAGGTGACTACTGCTTCATGTTAACTTCTCTCAAAGTATAAATACAACTGGGGGGTAAGGGGGAAGACTGTTGAAGGCAGAAGTTTACTGCACTTCCGCTGGAGTCCACGTTTGGACCTTCTGATGCATATCTGCCGTTCGCCTTTGGAGCATCATTGCCAAATGGTGGGGGGTCAAAATCTCTGAAGGGAGGATGGGGGCTCCCTTCACAAGCATCCCAGCCTTCCTTGTGGGTGAATACACAGCAGTTTAATGACCCCCACATGGGCAGTCATTCGAGCAGCTACTTCTCCACTCTCTGCTGAAAACCATTGTACATGGCAAGCCTCTGCAGCAAGTTACATTTGGCCCACTTTGTGTTGGGTGACAAGTTGTTATGTGTGAGCAGGGTTAGGGGCATCTGTGTGTGCAGCCCCCCAGCCGGTCGCCCACCTCTGTTTCCCCAGCGTGAACATACAGTACCTGAAATGGGACACAGCAAGTAGATAGGTCATCCCAGACTGAGGCAGGCGAGTGAAGCCACAGCCTGCTGGAACTGGGCATCAAACACACATGGTCGTGGTAAATAAATCATATCCTGTTCGCATTTGCAAGCCTGGCATATGTAACTCTGGCCTATGGGCTTCACATGGAGCAACGCCAGAGGCCACTTTCTGCTGAACAATTGGATGGCTTCATCTGAATTGTGATTTACTATGTCTTGTAAACATAGTTGGCTGAAACTGGGGATGGGAAGAAGGCGCAAGGGATGCAGAAAAGGTTGGTGGGAAGCGTTGAAAGAGTTCAGCTGTAACTAGGCCATAGGAGCATTGCTCCTCCAAAATGAATGGAGAAAAGGCCATTACACATGGTCTCCCTCATAAACTAGAATGTCCCCCTGTAAGACAGCTGAAACCTGCTTGGAAAGATGGAACTCATTTTGTGGATCGACACTTAAGACAGTTGGTTTTCTGTACCTAATCACTTCCTGACCATCCAGTGAGAGGAAAATTTGTGCTTCAGAAAAAATAACATGGAGGTTAAAATGCATGCATATTCAAGGACAGCTCTCTAGCATAGTGTTTCTGCTAATTAAGCACGTTGGGAATGAAACTTTATTCTAAAGATGTTTGCCTCTAAATATCTTAGTGTGGTCTTGACATGTGTCTTTAGGATGCACGAGGGAATGATGTCAAGTGGACTTCTCACAAATGGCAGCTTATTTGTGCTAAATGTCCATGTGTGTTGGCAATGGAAAGTACCACTAGAGACTGTTTCTCTTCACAGACAAACTCTTGAGACTTAAGGAACTCAGTTATCAGACCACTGGCAATGAAAACGTTTCCACGAAAGAAAATGAGATTGTGAAAACCTTTAAATTAAAGTTGACTAAAGGTCATGGTATGGCGCAGAATTGATGCCTCTCAGGCCTGGGTGATAGATTATGACTATAACACACAAAACTCATATTCTGCGCCCTCCTCCCTGCTTCCATTTCAAAAGACTCTTGTTCTCAGATTCTCTTTGCCTCCTGAAAAACAGATTCTTTTAAGGAAAAATGAAAAGCTCTCCTTTCCTCAGAAGTCACAGTTGTACATCCTGCTTATTATATCCTTTGTCCTGTAAAGGTACAAAGATTTAGCTCCTAATTATATGCATTTGTATTAAGGACACCCACTGTTCAGTGTAACATGCAATTGCTGAGTTCACACCATAGCCATGTATGGGCTGAAATCTCTTGTTCATGGGCCTGGTGGAGCAGACTTGGGTTAGCAATTCCTGAAGGTCTTCCTTTTATGTGCACACAGTTTTCTTTTTAGAGAGGGTATACATATACTAAATATATATCTCCCCCATGGTGAGGAATTTAAGGGTTGAGCTGGGACTCCGTGTCAGGGTGTTTCATTGCCGGACCTCCAGAAGCACTGGTTGTGTTAGTCTCCCCACAGGCCTTCTTGTTGCAGCCATCATGTGGGAGGTCTCGAGATGGAGACGTGTTTGTGGATGGGTCTCTGCAGGTCACAAATTGGCCTGGGTGTGATTGTGTTCATCCATGTGTGTGAACATACATACATTGGTCTTGATGCTGTTGGTGGTAGGCAGGTCTGGAGGAGAAATTTGAGCTTTGATAGCAGTGACTGACGAAAATAGAGTTTAGGAATTCCAATTGAGAAATGAAGGGATATGATCGAGATTTTGATGTGATTTTTTTTATTGTGGTAAAATAAACATAACATAAAATTTACCATTTTAACCATTTTAAAGTGTACAATTCAGTGGTACTAAGTACATTCACAACGTTATACAACCATCATCACTAACCATTTCCCAAACTTTTTCATCATCCCAACTAGGAACCCTGTGTCTATTATACAAAAACTCCCCATTCCCCCCTCTCCTCAGGCCTGGTGAGTCTATTCTATTTTCTGGCTCTATGAAGTTGCCTTTTCTAGATACTATATACATACACCATGCAATATTTGTTCCTTTTTGTCTGGCCTATTTCACTTAGCATAATATTTTCGTTTCATTCCTTTTTATGGCTGAATAATATTCCATTGTATGTATATACCATATTTTGTTTATCCATCTGTTGTTGGACATTTGGCCTGTTTCCACCTTTTGGCTGTAATGGATAATGTTGCTGTGAACATTGTTGTGATGTGATATTTTTTATAGACTAAGCTCAGGGATGGAAGTTAGGCTGAAAATGGGAAAAAAAGAATCATTTTACCTTCTGCCTCTATCTGGCCACAGCTTCAGAAGACGCAGGAAGGACTTGCAGACTTGTTGAATAATCTGATTATTGTAATATAGTTCCCTCTCCATTCCTCAATCTTTTCTGCTTCAATTCTCTGCCCATTTCAGTATGAAATGTTAACTAAATGCTTTGAAATCTCTGAAATGAAGTCTTCACATCCATGTTATTATTTCATCCAAAGTTAGCTAAAATTACAGTCTGGAGGAATTGGGCAAATACTTTTGAACTTTGCCAAATCATCACCTGAGTTCAGAAGGTTTTGCAAATTTCATGCTTGGATATGGTCATATGGGGTTATATCCAGGGCAGCCTGGCGTGGTGGAAGGAGGGGGAGAGAGCACTCTGGGTCAACTTCCTAAATTCTCACATATGACCTTGGGAATGTCATTTCCCTCTTCTGAGCCTATTCTTTCACTTGTAAAGTAAGGGAGTGGAATTGAAAGTCCTTTAAGGTCCCTTTGACCTCTGAACCTAAGTTTTTCTATTGAATGTACCTACATTTGGGATGTTGTCATACCTGTCAGGCTGTTTTTAAAGATACTTAAAAAAAAAATCAAGCCTTCACATTAAAAATATCTTAAACTATTACATATTGGGTTTATTTTCTCAATTTATAACTTCTTGGTGGCAGAAATCACTGCATCTCATACACAAACATATTCTGCTGCACATCGTTTGTGAATGGCGTGTGGCCTATAGGACTCTGAGAAAACTGAAGGTCTGAGTCCGAAACCCAGGGTGATGTGTTCCCCACGGTGGAGACCGAGTTGACTTCAGTCAGTGGGGTCAATCAGACCTGAGATTTCCTAAGAGGAGGGGTCCCACAAACCTTATTAGCCTAATCTAAGATGGGAAATGCATTTATGATAGAAAATTCCAAGGAAGGCCATTCATCTAGCTAACCTTTTAAAATAATTTTCTCTAGCTTCATAGATTTATCTGAAGACTTTTTTCCAGCTAATTGGGAAAAAGCTCTGTGATTTAGAAAGATGTTCCCCTTTTCTAATTGCCTCACCTCAACTTTTTTTTTTTTGAGAATGTCAATTCATAAATAAGGAGCAGAGTTTGTATGGCTCATAGGTGTGCTGAACTATATAAAATGGAGATAATAACAGGGCTGTTCTAAGGATTAACTGAGATAATACAAAAGGGCTTAGCACATAGCTAGCCGTTAACAGATGTTTGACTTTATTCTTTTTTTTAACGTTATTATGATTATCATCATCATTTATTAATGAAGCTAGTTCTAGAAAACTTTATTATTATAATTAACTAGGATTCTTAACTAATCAGTGATGAACTGAAAAGATATATTGTATCAGAAATTTCGTTTTTGGAGTAAACTATGTCATCATAATTTTATAAAGCTAATGACTTTTTAAAAACCAATTTCTATGTTATCCATGTTTTTAATGGAGTGCAGTTACTGTGTAGTCATTGATAAGTTTTATCAAGTGCTAGAGAAAAATACTTAGGCAGTTTCAGGCCTGTGGCTAGGAAGCGTTCCCAGCGTTCTTTCTGGGGACTGGGAGGTCTAAAAAATAATTTTTAAAATGATCTATAAGTTATTTTATCTGATCACTGAGAAAAGACAGTCCTCAATAGATCCTTATTTGGGTCTTTTGGAAGCCTACATGAATTACTTTGGGCATTTGTCTGTGTTTTCATGTTCCCAGATGTTTTGATTTGATGTAGGTAAACTTGTGAAATGCTCCCAATTCGAAAACTATTCTGGGGCCAGTAAGATCTTGCCGTGACTATAAGAGTTTGCTCTTCTCTTGAGATGCTGGTAGCGTGAGGCTGGAACACAGAGGGACGCAGGGAATGTGGGAACAGGTTGGGCTCAGGTGTAGGAGTCTTGCAGGTATCTGGAGGGGAGCAGATGGAGGAAAAGATGGCAGCTGACCTGGGAAGAATGAAGTGTTCTTAGAATCCAAGCCAGGGAAGCCAGCGACAAGTGGTGGAGATTTATGGGAAGCTGCCGAGGGCTTCCCTTTATCATTTCACAGACAACTCCGTTATCTATGCTAATAGGAGATGGGAAGACACCACGTCCACAGATTACACAGATAAACCTCATTTTTGCCATTAATTTCAACTTCTTTCTCCATGAAGCCTAACTTCCTTCCCTCTTGCTAACCAGCAGCAGCATTTGCTCACTTTAGCATTGCATTACCGTCTCTCTTCTCTTGCGTAGTGTTTGGGATAAAAGGACAGCAGAGACGTGTGGCCTCAAGGTGGTAGGGAGGAGAGATGAAAAGGAGAAGGGCCTGGAGAATGAGTAAGCTTGACAGTTGCATCCAAGCGATGGAGGAGAGGGAGTGCCGGAGCCAAGACAGCAAAGCTGAGAGAGGGCATTTTCAAAACCATCTAGCTTTGAAAATATAAAGCTTCTGCAATGAGTCTCTCTTTATACGTACAGTGTTTCCATGTGCCCGGCTTCTCACGTGGAGAAAATATGGCTCTGGCTCCTTCCAAGACAGGAAGTTGGACAGGGTGGGCACACTCCAATACACTGTATGTGGTACTACCTTCTAAGCACCGTTACACTGTGCTGGGTCCTCATCATATTTCATTCTACAAGAATAGGGGTTTTTTGGGGATTTTTTTTTTGTTTTTTTTAGTAAGGAAGATTGTCCCTGAGCTAACATCTGTTGCCAACCTTTGTCTTTTTGCTTGAGGAAGATTGTCCCTGAGCTAACATCTGTGCCAATCTTCCTCTATTTTGTATGTGGGGCACCGCCACACCATGGCTTGATGAGCAGTATGTAGGTCCACGCCCGGGATCTGAACCCGCAAACCCTGGACTGCTGAAGCAGAGCGTGCGAACTTAACTACTATGACACCGCACTGGCCCAAGAATAGTTTTTTTATCTCTAGAAAACATGGACTATCACACACACACTCTCATTTAAATGTTTCTTGTTTTTTCAAATAATGTTCACATGTTACGAAATTCAGAAGGGTATGCAATGAAAAGGAAGCCTCCCTCCTACTTCTGTCACCAGTTATTCTTCCAAAGATACTCTATATGCATTCAAGTAGATCCATATATAGTTTTTTCTTCTTGCTTTCCCCACATGGATGATAGTATACTGATAGTATCCTGTGGCCTAGTATCTTGCCGTTTCCATTTCTCTTAGAGAGTGCTCCATATCAATTCATAAGTTGCTGCCACCTTCTCTTTTTGGTGCCTGCATAGTAGGATGATAATTTAAGCCTCTGGGTGTCTCACATGGTTTTTAATACCCCCCCTGCTTTCTTGGCCTCCGTCATGCATTTGAGACTGTGAGCTCTCACAGTGTGCCAACACTGGGCTGGGCTGGGGATACCGCAGTGAAAAAGCACAGCGTCTGCCTCAAGGCGCTTCCATCCTAAGAGCAAAGGCAGACATAAAAAAGTCACGGCGACTGTGGTGAGTGCTCTGAAAGAAAATTGGGGTGCGGTTGGAGGGCATGGCAGGGGGACCTAATTTAGGTTAGGGGCTCGGTGAAGGCCTCCCTGAGGAAATTTTATTTGAGCTAAAACCTGGAGGATGGGTGGAAGTTATCCATGTGTAGGGCTGGGTGGAGTGCAGTTAGAGGAAACAACATGTATGAGGGCCCAAAGTGTGAGAGAATATAGAATGTTCTAGAAACTAAAAAGTCTGTCACTAGAGTGAAGATAGCAAAGTAGAGAGTAGTATAAAGTTTCTTAGCAGTGGCACTGATGGCATTTTGAGACAGATACTTCCTTGTGGTGGGGAAGTGTCCTGTGCATTGTAGGATGTTTTAGCAGCATCCCTGGCCTCTATCTCCCCTTCCCTGAAGTTGAAACAACCAAAAATGTCTGCAGACATTGCCACAGGTCCCCTGGGGGCAAAATCACTCTTGTAGAGAATCGCTGGTGTAAAGTGAAGCTGGAAAGGTAAAAACACAAAATAGACTAAAGTATTCACAGAAGTATTCTGCTACTATCTGTCCATGTCTTATGCCTACATTCCAGATGAGTTGGCCTTATTAAGTACTGAGCAGACATATGTGGAGCTGTGACTATGCCCTGGCACTGGACTATATTGGGAGGATCTAAAGAGTGAGAAGACTCCATTCCTCAAGGAGCTCTCCTCCAAAGGGTTCCAAGATGACTCCTCCAATTCTTCAGTTCCATTCTGTAGTAATTGGTGACAGTCATCACCAATTCAGGTTCTAACTCTGGGTGGCCGGCCCACCCCACCCTCACTGTGGCTAGAGGAGACCCCAAAACGCTGATTCTGATAATGACGGCATTTATTATCATTTATACAGTGGCCCCTGATGTCAGAAGCACCACAGTGAAGCATTAAGGATTTCAGTTTATATTTAAAGTCAGGCTGGAAGCACAACTGGCGTTCTGTGCAGTTTGATTACCCATGGGATTTGTCTGGAATGGGGATGCACACGATGGAGAGCAAAGCAGCTGATTTCAGGATATCCGTGTTAAGGATTGCAAAATAGGAGAGGCAGAGGAGGATCAGATTCTGAGGGCTTCTGACCCGTGTGCCAAGTGGTCTACAGCCTTATTTAGCACTGTAGGGCCATCTTCACTCTAACCAGTGGTTCACAGGGGCCTGCTGTCTCTGCTTCAGAATTGATGTAGAAAGGTTAGGCGGATTCGGTTTCTGCCGAGTTTTCTGTATATGTCATGTTTATATCCTTTGGGCCAGCCTTTTCTTCATGACACTTTGTTTCACTCATGACCTCATTGGGACATAGACATAAAATGATAGTAGCAGACATAGTGAGACCCCGTCCTAGTCAAATCCCTTTTATCCAAGGGCCCCATATTCCAAGGTGGTGAAGTGTTCACAATTGGAAACTGTGATCATTTAGTGACTGCCATAGGAGTGATGTCACCAAGATGGCAACATAGGTCATTCCAGACTTTGCTCCCCCTCACAAGAATAACTAGCAACTATTCATGGACAAGACACCACCAAGAGGATCCTAGAACACGAGAGTGAGGCTGAAGTAACCCTCTGCACCACAGAAACCAAGACAGACCACAGTAGAAGGGGAAGAGAAGCCGCTACCCGATGACCGCACTGCCCCTCCCTGTGGCCAGTGCAGCACCACATGGAGAGGTCTCACTGAGCCTCCAGAGGGAAAAGAGAGCCCAGGGAGGACATCCAGCTCCCCCACACTGTGGGGCACTTCCTGGGAGTTCCCACTCCAGTCTCGCCTCACAAGAACTGTGGGAGTCTGATTGTGACTGCAACAAACGTAGCCATGATGGAGAGGGAGAGGGTTGGCCAGTGAGTTGGCCTTTATCTAAATTGTAGAAACTGAATGTCAAGGACTGACTTCTGTATCTCTCTCTCCCAAAACTCTTGGTGCCATGTTCTGCCAATGATGGGCTCCCAGCTAGTGCTGTTTGGCTGGCTCTCTCTTACTCTCCCCTGTGGCAGAGCTTAGATTGGCCACTTCAGTCAAATGGTCCTGAATTTGGACCCTGGGGCCCTTGAACTAATGATGAGAGCCCGGGAAATCCCTTCTTGCGAGTAGGCTGAGGCTGGGGATCCTTGCCATTCAGGGCCAGACGTGGCTCACCCAGTCGCCCCTAAATAAAGCTGGAATTCCACTGTGGGGAAAGCTTTTGTTTCTAGGTAGATGCTTTATCCTTGTACTGTGGTTTCATAACACAATTCCGCTTGCCAGTTTTAGGGATCAGGTGCTTAAAGGAAAAAAGGAAACCAAATAAATGCTCTCTAGGGACAAAGTCACACCAGGTCACCATAGTGGGGAAGATGAAGGTGACTCAGTGATGGGGTCTTTGAACATAGAAGCAGTTACCAGTGTGCCTGCTCTGTGAAGCCAGTTGTGGTTCTCTGAACACTAACGGTGCAAAGACACCTTTGGCTGGGGGTGGGGGTGGGGGGCTGCATGATCCTACCTCAATATCCCAATAGGTCACAGAGTCCTGGGGTGAGAGTGGGAACACAGGACACCCGAACTGATGACACGAACCAGGGTATAGAAGACAGTTGAGACATTCCTAGTTTGGTCCTCTCAGACCAAGGTGGTGTCTGGCTCTTTTTAAGAGTATATTGGCCACAAAAGGGAGTATGAGTACATTTATATGAGGTTCCTAGAGTACAGTCATAGAGACAGAGAGTAGAATGCTGGTTGCCAGGGGCTGGGGGGAGGGGGAAGTGGAGAATTAGTGTTTAATGGGTACAGAGTTCCAGCTGGGAAAGGTGAAAAAGTTCTGGAGGTGGATGGTGGGGAGAGTGAATTGTACACTTAAAAATGGTTAAAATGAGGGGCCAGCCCCATGGCCTAGTGGTCAAGTTTGGCATGCTTCACCTCAGCAGCCCAGGTCCCGTTTCAGGCACAACCTACACCACTCATCAGCGGCCATGTTGTGGTGACGACCCGCATTAAAAATAGAGGAAGATTGGCACAAGTGTTAGCTCAGGGTGAATCTGCCTCAGCAAACAAAAAAAAGATTAAAATGGTAAATTCGATGTTAACGTATATTTTCCCACAGAAGTTCATTGGCATTGCAGACTTGGAAGTTTCATGGAGCATTATTTTAATCTTGACTCAGCCACTTACTAGCTGTGTAGTAAAGTAACTTTTCTGAGCCTCAGTTTCAGAATAGGAATGATGGTAGCTCTCAGGGTTGTGAAAATAAATGAGATACTATCTGGCATACAGTAGGTACTCAATAATGTAAGCTTTTGTCATGATGATTGTTACTTTTCCCAGGCACTTGGGTCCTCTTCCTTGCCTTGGCAGAGCTGCCACTTCTGGGGGATGGATGGCGTCCTTCCTGCTCCAGGAGTATCCGTGGGCTCACTGGACATCTTTGATCAACATTTTGTCCCTGGTTCTTTAAGGATACAGGAAGAAAAACAAAAGGAGTTGGACAGATGTCCCTGTGCTACTAGTTTCCAAGAGTAAATCAGTTTCAGTTTCCAAAGTGTGGTCATTTTGGGGATCCTGCGTTGAAATTGCCCAGGCACTTAGCATCCCAGGCTACAGTCATACTGAACCAGGAGGACCAGGAGTGGAGCACAGGAACATGCATTTTACACAGGCTCCTCAGGCAGCTCTGGTGTTTACTGAACTTTGAGAACCACTGTTCATTGGTTACGAGAAGTGGCTCTCAGTGCTGCCCGCCTTGAGAATCCTTTGTGAAGCTCTTTAAAAGCAGAGACACCAGGACCACTCCCAGAGATATGGATTCCGTAGGTCTCGTTTAAGGGGTTCTGGGGAGCTGCTTGTGTGTTTCTAAAAATACCAATCTTAGCTGCTATTTACTGGGCATTGACTAGGTCCCAGGCACAGAGCTCAATGTGCATTTTCTCATTTAATCGTCATGACCACCCTATGAGGCAATTCTTATTTTCAACCTCATTTTAGGGATTAGGAAACTGGGGCTCAGAGAGGTTAAGTGATTTACCCAAGGTGAAACAGCTAGGAAGTAGCAGAGCTGTGGCTGGAACCCAGAGGCAGGCTGCATCCAAAGGCTATGCTCTTAATCGCTGTGTCATAATGTTGCCCTAGAAGCAGGACTAGGATGAAGGTGAGCAGGTGGGGCACCCGGGCACACAGTTAAGGAGGCCCACATGCAGACTCCTCAAGTGCAGAGTGAGGGCCTCCTGAAGCATTGCCCCCTGGGCGCCTCACTTGCCCTAGTACTAACCCTGCCTAGGAGAGTATGTTCTTGAAGCAGAATGGCTAGTTCTCCACCCCCTCATGTGTAAGCCAGTGGCCTGCTGATAGGGCCCCAGGTCTCCCCCTCAGTGAAATCCTTCTCATCCCAAGGCCCCAGCTTTGGGGCCTCTGTGGTCAGAATCTTGGCCTCAGGGAAATCTCAGGAGCTGACTCGAGCTGTTCCTTTTTGGGAGAAGGTGTTAGCAACGATGGTTGCCAAGCAACTCCAGGGGCATCTATCTGCAGCGATGATTTCTCTCTTTTTTTTTCCCCTTTTGAACATCTTCTAGGCCGCTTTTCCGTTTCCTCTTGGTGTTAAGATGGTTAGTGTTTTCATGGAGGGTGCACTCTTTGGATGAGGGACTGGAGATGGCTTTTCAATAAGCACCACGTTAGAGGCGTCCTTGTGATGGGCAAGGCGCCTGCTGAGTGTGTGTGCAAGACCTTCGCCTGCCTTGGCCGCACGTGCCCTAGTTGTCGCTGGCTCTGAGGGGCAGTGAGACAAAGAAGATTCTTTGACGGGAGCGGCTGAGAAAGACACAGCATGTGTCTCCCACCTGAGGACAGGGTGACGTGGGAATGTTCGCTTGCTTTGGGTTTCCCCTGCTCAGGGCACTTAGCATTTTATATGTGATAATCTGGCTGGTCCTGAGGAGCTGGTATTCTCTCTCTCTCTCTGTCTGTCTCTCTCTGTCTCTCTCTCTCTCTCAGCAGTTGCAGAGACCAGGGGAGCCCTCGACATGTGTTTCCTCTTCAGCACTGTCCCCTTGCCTACTTAGTTGCCTCCTCAGTGAGGGGTTTCGGGTGGCCTTTGATGAGCCCTGGACCCCTTGGTCTGCTGGCCAGTGTTGTGATCTTTCTGGTAAGGGCCAAGAGCTTGTGGGCTGGAGCACCTTTCACGCATGAAAGAATCTGCCCCAGACTTGCAGGAAGAAAGGGAAACATCGGGAAGTGAAACTGGGCACGTGCAGGCGAGGTTGGCTCCATCTGGCCTACCCAGCGATGACAGCCTTGTCAGCCGCGTCTCCATGCTCTGGCCTTCTGTTCCCTTCAGCTACGCCCTTGACCATCTTGTGCAGAAGCAGGGCAAGACTCACAGAGAATGTGGAACTCAAATGAGTCCTGGAGCTTTCAGAGGTTCAAACCAAACACTTAATGGCAGAAGACAGTTGAAAATAGAGATCTGCCTTGTTTTACGCAAACCCAATGTATAATAATCCAGCCTTAGACAGATTGGGGGGCTATTTGCTTTCCAAGTGGAATTACTGGGGATTTCATTAAAGAGTAGACTGCCCTAGAGCTTTTTGAAAACCGTATTTTCTTTACCAAAGTTTTGATGACACCCACTTTTACATCTTTCCTGCCAGCTCTTCATGTCCTGTCTGCTCCTCCCAGCTCCTCCCTCCAGAGTTTGCTCTGTGTCAGCCTACCCGTGCCCCTTGCTCACACCTCAGACATTCCCTCTGTGTTGATTCTGGTACATCTGCCTCCAGGCCTGACCTCTTCTCCACGGAGAGCTCAGCTCACCCCTCTGGTGTGCTGTGTCAGACAGCCCCTCATGGGTGTCCGTACTGCACCCACAGACACCCGCAGAGCCAGTGTGAGCACAGAGCCCTCTTTGTATCTTCCCTTATCTGTTATCTTAAGAAAGGCCCTCCCTCCCTTCCCCCTTCCCTCCCTCTCATCTTAAGAGCAGTTCTCTGCACCTCTCCATTTCTTTCCACTCCCTCAGCCCCCACCCCAGGCTAGCCTGCCTCATAGCCTACCTAGATTTTTATAATAGCTGCTTAATTGTCCTCCCTGTCTCCATCTTCCCTGCATACCACTTGAAAATTAATCTCCCAAAAAGTCACATTTTCACAGGTATTCCCCCAGTGAAAACCTTTCATCACCTCCCCGTAGACGACAGTGAATGCAGTATTCCAGGTCTTCTATGCGTCTGTCCCTTCAGATCCTAACAGGTGGTTTGCCCCTCACAGCCCTTTGGACAAGCCACGTTCCTTCCCTGTCCCGGTCTTTGCCTCAGTGGGGTCCTCTGCTTCTAGTACCTTCCCCTCTTGTGAATGCTCCTCACTCTGCAGGGTCCAGGCCACATTGTCTCTCTGAGGAAGCCTTCTTCAGCCTCCCAGACTCCACAGCCTGGACCTCCTCTGGACCCTGTACTGCTGGCTGTACCCACCATGCACTTTGGCCCCTAAATCTTACACTGCATGGCTATTCCATTGTCTACCAGACCATTCCATTGTTTACCTGATGTCTTATTTGCACAGCTGCATTATAATCTTCTGGAGGTGGAGGTGAGGGAGGAGGGACCATATCTTCCCTTTTTCTTTCCTGAGTTATTTTTCAACCAATAGAGTGTTACGTTTTGGCTAGGCATCCAGTTTGTTTTTCAGGTACATGTCTTGTTATACCTGTATTTTCATTTCTTTTTTTTTTTTAATTGTGGTAAAATACAAATAACATAAAATTTACCATCTTAACCATTTTTAACGGTACAGTTCAGTGGTGTTAAGTACATTCACATTGTTGTGCAACCAATCCCCAGAACTCTTTTCATCTTATAAAACTGAAACTCTATATCCTTTAAACAACGCTACATTTATATTTTTATTTTCAAAAGCAGTCTAGAGATGACGTGTGGGTTTCTTTGATTTATCACCTGATATTTTAAAGTCTTTGAGATTCTGAGAATTGGCAGGACCTCTGAAGCTTCTGTGGTGGTGGATGTGTGGAGCCACAGTGCAGAAAGGCCCAGCTCAGCTATGGGGGTTGCAGGCCCAGGATCCTCCAGGGGTCCTCCGGCAGCAGTGAAAATTCAGTGAAAAGTGCTACTGTTTGGGCCCAGAGTCACAGGCACCTTTGAGCCGCCTAGTTTCTCAGTTCAGATTTTGTAGTAACCCCCACCCTGTACCCTTGTTTCTTTTTTGCCCCTCCATCTTAATGTTAATATTAAAATTTTTCACATGTAGCAAACAGTTGAAATAATAGTAACATGGTCATTCATATATGCACCACTTAGAGTTGAAAATTAGTTCACATTTTATCTTGTTTGCTTTCTTGTAAAGATATGTATTTTGGTACCATGTGAAAATAAGTTGTCGACATCATGACTCTTCACCTCTAAATAGTTATCATTTTGACACATCGTGATTGTGTAACGAACCACTCACTTAAGTTCTCAGAGTCTCATCTTATATAAATGTGTATGTGTTTTTGCTGAACCATTTGGAAGTAAGTCGCAGACAGCACAACACTTCACCCCTAAATGCTTCAGCATGCCCTCCTAAAAATAAAGGCATTCTCCTACATAGTCATAATACCAGTACCACACGTAGAAAACTAATGGTAATCTCCTAGTAGCATCTAATATCCAGTTCATACTCAAATTTCTCCTATTGTCTCCCCAAAAAAGTTTATAGTTGCTCCTTTCATAGCTGCTTTTATATATATATATATGTAACCAGGATCCTGTCAAGGTTCCTGCATTACATTTGGTTCTTTTGTCTCTTTAGAACAGGCCCCCCCCGTATGTGTGTCTATATGTACACATATATATGAATATGTGTACATTTCTGTATATACGTATATAAAACATTGCCATTTAAAATGCTTCACATTCTGATCTGTCTGATCACTTCCTTATGGTGTCATTTACCTCCTTGTTCTGTGCCCTGTTTTTCCCCCATACTGGAAGTTAGACTCAAGTCTCAGATTCAGGCTCAACATTTTGGCAAGAATACATCCCGGATGATTCTGAGCACTTCAGTGAGCACCTCATCAGGGGTACATGATGTCAGGGTGCCCCATTATTAGGTACTGATCACTTGGTAAGGTGGTGACCACCTCTCTCCATTGCAAAGATTTGTCTTCCTTCTGCAGCTAGCATGTCATTCTGGGAGTGATGCTTTGGCACTAAATGAGTAACCTGTTCCCCAACAAGAAATTTCATGGAATCGTCTTAGCATCCATTGATGTTCCTTGCCTGGATTAGCTATTTCTTTGGGGGTTGTAGAATGGTCATTTTCAAATTCTGTCATTCTGATCTACGTTTATTGGCTGACGTTTTTCTATAAAGAAGACCTTTTTCCTCATCAACAGAGGATGAACTATTAAATTCCTCCTAAAAAGGCAAAGTAAAGTTTTTCCCTCTAATTACCAATTTTCAGAGTAAGTAGTTGAACACCCGTGATTTAAGCTAAGGAGCGGCAAGGGCAAGGACTGGGCACGGTGGCATTTCAATAAGATGCATGTGCACTGTGAAAATCCATAATCAACGGGAAATTCTAGATAGAGTAAGCTCTGTAGTGCAAACCTCAGAAGTAAAGTGTGCCCACATCTTGGTTGGTAGAGCATGAGTTTAAAAACATTGAGAAACATTATCCCCTACACTCAAGTGACCGTCTCCTTTAATTTGAGGAAGGAAGCAGATAATTACACTTGTAATAGTTTTCTCCCACCTTCCAGCTGGAGCCCAGCATTTAGTCTGGGTCGCATGAACTGTTGAAGTTAAACTGCCAACCAGGATGGGTGATGCTCTGCAGATTATGAAGCTAGAGCAGTACTTCCTGTATCACTGATTCATTAGAAAGTGACCAAATGCCCAGGCACTGGGTTGGGCTCTGTGCAGGTTGTAGAGGTGGAATAGCCCTGGCCCCTGCCTTCCAGGAACTCAGGAGCTCCCCAGGCAGCAGGCTGGAAACGCTGTTGCCAGCTGGAGAGTGAACTGTGGCTTGAATGCCCTGGGGCTCAGGGAAGGAAGAGATTTCAGTCTGCTGTCTGTGTGACCTTTGATCTGAGGGCAGGGGCTATTTGGTTTGTGGTTCTATCAGGAGCGCAGGAAAGGATGTGTAATAGGAGCCAAGTTAATGGTTGAAGAATGAATGAATGAATGAATGGTCCGACACAGATGGCTAGGATTTGAGCATTGGGACATTCTGCAGGGAAGGAACAGCTCAAGTTAAAGGGCTGTGAGTGCCCCAGACAGTCGCTTTTGGAAAAAGAAGTTATGATGAGTCTTGGATCTGCCGTTAATAACTAAAGAGAAACAGTCCATAATTTATTCCAATTGTACACCTACTCAGTACCCAACGCAATTCAGTTTTTTATGAAGTAGAATTTTCAGGAAACAGGCTCCTTTTTTGTTTGGTAATGTTTGTGTGTGTTTTGCTGTCTCTGTTCAGTGGGCTGGGGGGAGGGTTACTCTCTCTCTCACACACACACACACACGCGTGCGCACACACACACACATTTTTAGGTCTTGCTGCCCAATTAATCTGTAAGTTCTTTTCTATCCCAATCAGTGTTATGCCAGTAAATGTTTAACAACTTGCTCTCTAAATAAATTTGTACATATACAAACATATGTTTATTATACATTTTACTGATAAAAAGGCTGTTCAGCATACAATTTATAAATAATAAAATATTTAATACTCTTTATTGTAAATTTTATATAGTCAGTTGATTCTCACAGAATGCTGCTGTTGATTTTTGCCAAATTCTGGTATCCCCAGCCCACCTAAGATTGAAATTGACAAACAAGTGTGGGTCCGACCTCAGTGTCGGCTGATATTGTTATTGAAGTCAGTGAGTGAGATGAAAGGGAAAGAACAAAGATGTGTGTTGGGACTTCGCTCGATTGTTGGTGACGAGAGTGACTTCCTTGCTGAACAAGTACCGAGAGACAGTGTCCTCATTTTTTTGTGCTGTTCACAATACAGCTATAGGCATGATATATGTTTGAATCTGCATTACTAAAATTTTCTCTATCACTTTCTTAAATCTAGATAATCAAAAAAATATTAAATCCAGCCCTGATTTGATGATTTCTGTGATGGAAACTCTCCCTCCACCACATTTCAAGCTGTCAGTGTGCTGTCACTGAACTCAGAGTTGGGAAGAGATGTATGTTAGAACCCTGCTATATAGGATTCCCACCATACAGATACAATCGATGTGCACAACTTCAGGAGCAGCGGTCAGCAGACCATTGCCCATCATCGAAATCCAGCCTGCCACCTGCTTTTGTAAATAAAGTTTTATTGGAACACAGCCACACTCATTCATTTATGTATTGTCTCTGGTTACCTTTGCACTACAGAGTGCAGAGTGGAGTGGCTGAGACAGACACTCAGAGCCTAAAACATTTGTTCCCTGGCCCTTTCTAGAAAAAGTTGTCAGCCCTACTCAAAGCATAGATAATAGTTAAAAGTAGCAAGATAAATAGGAAGTGATGAATTCTGAGTATTCTTTTTTAAAAATATAATGCATTTAATTATAAGCTTATATCATATAACTTTTAATAATTTCATAATTGGCTCACCACGTTCCTGCAAATTTGACAATCAGCGCTTGCAAGCCTGTACAGGCTGGCTTCAGCTCACCGCTGCAATGCTTTGAGGGCCTCAGCTTTTAGTGCCAAAAAATGAAACTGTCACTATTAGGAAGAAGCAGCTGACAACACCAGATTGGAGGGGGAGCCACAGTAAGAAGGATTTAAACTACTTGAAATTGTGGTCTAATTGTCCATAGAAATCAGAAGAAAGCATTTTTGAGGTTAGTTTTCATATAATGTTTTTTTCCCCTCTTAAGGTCTGGGGTTTGTTTTGATTTTTCAAATGAGTTTTCTTCAGAGCTCATTTAAAAACTCAATGCAGCATACGTTTCTTACCAAATTTTGTGAGCATCTGCCTGGAGCCCATTTAGCCTCTGACAGACGCCCAGCAGCTTTCAGACGCTGGCAGATGTTCCGGTCCCAAGAAAGGCTGACTTCCTCCGCCGGCCACGAGCGGGAGGAGAGGTGGGCCCACCGGTTGCATGGTGCAGGGGTTTCCTTGCTGCCGTTTCCTGCCGGTTGCCTTTGAATGGATTACAGATGGTCAGAAAGAGCCTTCTTGGCACAGCAAGAGGACCAGTCTCCAGTGCTTTGTGGGGAAGGATTTATAACAGGATGGCAGTCGATACCTACTCAGAGCAGGCCAGGCTGCCCGGTCTTACTGGGAAACCAGCTGCCTGTTGAGGTGGGGTCTGTGCGTGGAGGGAACAGGCAGAAAGAAGGGGACGTTTACATGTATGTGGCGCCGTTCATCCAGGGGGGTCTCAAATCACCACGTGTCCAACGGTGTTAGGCCCCTGTGGAGATGCTGGCACCTGGGGAGGAGGTGTTGAGGTAATGTTCTTGGTGTGTCAGTGTCTTATGGGAAGTGTAATAAATCCTCGTATCTTTTCAAAGAGGTAAAGGCAGGTACGACTGTTTCCTTTTTTTTTAAGCCACAGTATAGAGCACATTTAATTTTTAAACTTTTTAAAATATATATAAAATTTACTATTTCAACCATTTTAAAGTGTTCAATTCAGTGGCACTATGTACATACACAGTGTTGTGCAACCATCACCATTATCCATTTCCAGAAGTTCGCCATCATCCCAAACAGAAACCCTGTACCCATTCAACAGTAACTCTCCATTCCTCCTCCCCTCAGCCCTGGTAACCTCTACTCTACCTTCTGTCTCTATGAATTTGCCTATTCTAGGTACCTCAGAGAAGTGGAATCAGACAGTATCTGTCCTTTTGTGACTGGCTTATTTCACGTAGCACAATGTCCTCAAGGTTCATCCATATTGTAGCGTGTGTCAGAATTTCCTTCCTTTTTATGACTGAATAATATTCCATTGTGTGAATATACCACATTTTGTTTCTCCATTTTTCCATTGATGGACGCCTGGGCTGTTTGCCCCCTTTTGGCTGTTGTGAATAGTGCACCTATGGACATGGGTGTCAGAGGAGTCCAGATGGAGGCCTGGAGAGAATCCGTGTTTCTGCAATGATTCCTCAGCGCTTCCAAGGTAACTCAGCTCAGGTGCACTTGTGATGTGTGAAGCACTCCAGTTGCACAAAGACTCCTGGAGGCATGAGGATGTATTTCATGTGTGCACTTTTTCTGGGGAGGGGTTCTGTAGCTTTCCTGGGATCCTCTTTAAAGATATGGCACTCCCTCCCCCTTTCAAACAAAACGTGTTTAAAGAAATTTACAGCTTGTGGGGAAGACACACATGTGCCCAGATGTAACCACTGAGCGAGCTGCATGGGACGGGGACCCAGGCAAGCGTGTGTGTGCTGCATTAAGAGTTGGATTTTGGTATTAGGGTTCCCGACACTTTTAAATCTCTTTTGAGGAGGAGTCCTCCCTGCGTTGGGAATGCGGAGCTAGAGAGAAGCCTGGGTAGTGGAACCACTTTAAAATCTAGCCCTACTGACGTGACTTGTATTCAGGCTTTTTACCTGGAGATAGACAGACAGACAGAGACAGATAACGTGCTATGCTAGATGAAGAAGCCACTTTTGAAACTCATCCCTGTGCATAGTTGATAGTAGAGGAGCTGGTTGGTGGAGAAGGAAAAACACAGGCTTTGTAATCAGATCTCAGCTAACATCTTGCTGCCTGTTCGCTCTGTGACTCTGGGCAAGTTACCTCGCCTCTCTGTGCCTCAAATTGCTCATTTTGACAATGGTGATGGTCCTAGGGAGGGCTAGGGCTAACTCATAAGCTGGCAAACCATTGATGGTCAGGACCTGGCAGCTGTTATTGTTGCCTGGGAGAGGGGACAGGCCTAAAAAGTCCAGTGGCTTCTGCAGGTTGACTGGTGGGTTGTGCGTAAATTGTAGGATGAGCAAAAAGTGGGCCAGAATTTGAGAGAGAAGGGAGAGAGATGTTGTGGGAAGGCAAGTTTGGAAGCTTCTCAGTGAGGAGATGGGTTAGAAGGAAGTGGGAGACAGGAAGGAGGAAGAACTGAAGTGAAGTGTCTTGGGGGTGGACACCCACTTTCTGCCTCTTTGATATCGACTTTCATTCTCTCTGGGGTCCGACTTCATTGGTCCCCCGGCTCATCCCACCCACCAGGGATCCTGTGAGGGCGTGTACAGAGGCTGGGGAGTCCCAAGGGGAGGCCGGGGAGCTCCTGTGAGGGGCCCTCCTGCAGGCAAATGAGGATTGCTTTCCAAACAAGCAGGACATGTGGGTCGTGGACCCCCCTTCTGCCAACAGAGGGGTCTAGAGTGTTTGACAGCAGAAGCCCTGTGCGTGTTCTCTGCCTGCTCATCAGGAGGCAAGGGGTCAGTGCTGAGCCTCTTGAGTCAGAGACCTGGGTTCTGTGCAGTCCTGGGAAAAACACATCATTTCAGAGCCTCATTTTTCCCATCTGTGAAATGGGATAGTCACAAGTACCTCACAGGATGAAAGGAACACACACACTGAGCTCAATGCACAGCCCTTAGGAAGTGCTCAGGAGACATTTCCATTTGTTACCACTGAGAATCCCCAGGAAGGGGAGACTGGGGCATTGTTCAGAATGAGACCCAGTGAGCCGGCCCCGTGGCTTAGCGGTTAAGTGCGCGCGCTCTGCTACTGGTGGCCCGGTTTCGGATCCCGGGCGCGCACTGACGCACCGCTTGTCCAGCCGTGCTGAGGCCACGTCCCCCATACAGCAACTAGAAGGATGTGCAACTATGACATACAACTATCTACTGGGGCTTTGGGGAAGAAAAAAGGAGGAGGATTGGCAATAGATGTTAGCTCAGAGCCGGTCTTCCTCAGCAAAAAGAGGAGGATTAGCACGGGTGTTAGCTCAGGGCTGATCTTCCTCACAAAAAAAAAAGAACGAGACCCAGTGCTTTGGCAAGCGCTGTGTTCTGGATGACATCGGACTTAACAGCTTGTAAGGAAACACCATCTAGAAATGGCCCTTAAACTGGGGCCCCAAGCAGGGAGCCGGCAGTGTGTAACTTGGCACATCTTTCAGATTTCTAGGGGAAAGGATTATTCTTTTATCATTATATTTCATAGGAAAAAACACTTCCAGTTAAATGACAACCACTGTCTAAGAATCTATCCTGATTTTAATGATGTTACAATGGGAGGGGGTGAGTATAACTTAGAATTAATGAAATATAGAAGGGCAAAAATAGAGTGTAAAGCAAAACTTACATTAATTTTGAAGATAAAGTATGAAGGTTTAAGAAACATCGAAAGGTCTTGGTATGGCCCCAGAATGTGCAAGTGTGTGTGAATTTGCCTCCACCGTGAGGGTGACTCTGTTTATAGGGTTGAGAGTGGGGAGGGAGGAGCGGCTGGGTTTGATCTCCCTGTAAGTTTAGATGGGAAGGGGAGGTGGGGAAGTGACCCCAGACTCCAGAGCACCCATGGTCATCCTGGGGCCTGAACATCCTCGGGGAGCCATCATTTGTGTTCACTTCACTTAAGGGGGAAATCTACACACAGGCCTTTCAGGAGGAGGGGAGGTGTCATGAAACCAAGCAAACTACCCCACACCTCCAAAAGGGCTGGAAACCGCAGACCACCCCCACTCGGTGAGAGAGGCTGCTTCCCGTGACCCACATCCCAGCACATCTCCCTGCGGGCTCCTAGCCCTGGTGTTTTGGTGGAGATTTGGGGAGACAACCAGCCTCGCCTTCTTGCCCTTAAAAACTTCGTGGCATATCTCAGGTGGGTCAGAAGGGGTCTGATTGAGCTATCTTCTCCCTGCCAGGGCCCCTCTGCTCCCACCTGTGTGTCATCAGGTGGGGACAGGCCTCTGGGCAGTCGTGGTGGTGTCAGGGAGCCTTCTGCCACCTCCGTGGCAGAGAAGTGGAATCACACCTCCAGGCCCTGCTGGGACCCACAATAGACTGGTAATAATGTGCCCACCAACTTGTATGGAACATTTCTCTTTGTGAAGTGCTGGGTTCTGGGGCTTGGAAGGAGGCACGTGTGACTTCCAGAGGGGCTTGCAGATGGGGTAATGGGGGTGCTGAGACACCAAGGGATTCCCTGGGGTGAGAATTAGGGGAGGATCCAGAGAGGAGCAGAGAGCAGTGACCTGGCCCTGAGGACACATTGTGGGCTGGAGGAGGCAGGGACTCGAAGGTGGGAGAGTGGATACTCAGCAATCTGAGGAGCAGTATGCTCTAGGCTGGGCACGCCGAGCAGGCGTTCGTGGAGGGCTCGGGCCTCCATAAGTACATTTATTTAAAAAAATGGTTTTTCTTAATACAAAAGTCATACATGATCACTGTAGAAAATACTCGTCAACAAAAGAAGAAAAACTAGCCTATAGTCCTGTCACCTAGAATTAACCACTGCTGGCCTTTTTTTGTTTTTTGTTTTTTATAATTAATACAAAATGAGATAATTTTGTATTGTTTTGATTATGGTTAGCATCTTTCCAACTTATGAAGTATTCCATTGTGTATGCATTCTCTGATGTATTTAACCAATTTCTGTCATTGGATATATTGGTGGTTTCAGTTTTTCATTATTAAAAATAATATTGCAATCAATAAATGAATATCCTTGTAGCTAAACTTTTGCACACTCTCATGATTATTTCCATAGTATAAATGTTTACAAGAGGAGTGCTGAGTCCAGAAGTATGCTGTTTTTGAGGCTTTTGATACTCATTGCCCTCCAGAAATATTGTACCAATTAACACTCTCGTCAGGAGTGTATGAGAGTAGCTGTTTTCTGAACTTTGGCCAATACCTTACTAAAGATTTTCAAATATTGGATGATTTAATAAGTTCAAATGTTATCTTGTTTTAATTTGCACTCTCATGATTACTAATGAGGGTGAACATTTTTCATGTATCTATTGGCCACTTGTGTATGTTCTTGTGTGAGTTGCTTTTTTGTGCTTTTTGCTTAGTTTTCTATTGGTGTCTTAATCTTTTTCTCGTTGATTTGTAAGAGCTCTGTATATATTAAGGCTAATTTACCATGTCTGTCATTTATATGTGGATCATATGCTTTTTAGGAAATACTATAGCTCAGAAATTCTGTACCTCTCTAATCTAGCCTGGAGGACCTAAGTGGCTAGGAGAATAGAAATTCCCAGATAATTCCTAAGCCACATAGTAGGTGTTACTGAATGCTGGCAAGGGCCGCTACTATTAATAATTATGCTGACAAGACAGAACTCAGAATAAGAGCTACTGTTTACTGACCAGCTATTTACCAGGCACTTCATATGTATTAGCCTTTTAATCCTCTCACTGTGCAAAAAGCTGAGTAAACTGGGGCAGAGAAAAATTAAGTACCTCTCTTGAGCTCACGTGGCTAATAAGTGGCAGCGCCAGGATTTGAACCTGGATCTGCCCCTCTCTACTACCCACATGCTTTCTACTCCACCGAGCTGACTCTCATGCTCAGGGTAAACCACAGTTTTACAAGGCAGGTCTTCCTCAGCTACCCCACACAGTAGCAAGTTGGAGAGCACCAGTGATAACTGGTTTTCAGAGATGCCCTCACAGTGCACATGCCTCCAGTGTGGTCCCCTCTCTGTGGCACTTGGCTGACCCTATGATTCATGTGTGTGTATGTTTTAAGAATAGCTTTATTCTGGGAGAGAATATTTGCAAAACATACATCCGACAAGGGGTTGATCTCCATAATATATAAAGAACTCACACAACTGAACAACAAAAAAACAAACAACCTGATCAAAAAATGGGCAGAGGAAATGAACAGACACTTCTCCAAAGAAGATATACAGATGGCCAATAGGCACATGAAAAGATGTTCAACATCACTAATCATCAGGGAAATGCAAATCAAAACGACACTAAGATATCACCTCACGCCCGTTAGAATGGCTGTAATCACCAAGACAAAAAACAACAAATGTTGGAGAGGATGTGGAGAAACAGGAACCCTCATACACAGCTGGTGGGAATGCAAACTGGTGCAGCCTCTATGGAAAACGGTATGGAGATTCCTCAAAGAATTAAAAATAGAGATGCCCTATGACCCAGCCATCCCACTACTGGGAATCTATCCAATGAACCTGAAATCAACAATCCAAAGAGGCTTATGCACCCCTATGTTCATTGCAGCGTTATTCACCATAGCCAAGAAGTGGAAGCAACCTAAGTGTCCCTTGACTGATGATTGGATCAAGAAAATGTGGTATATATATACAATGGAATACTACTCAGGCATAAAAAAAGACAAAACCGTCCCATATGCAACATGGATGGGCCTGGAGCGTATTATGTTAAGTAAAATAAGCCAGAAAGAGAAAGACAAACACTGTATGATCTCACTCCTATGTGGAATATAAACCAACACATGGACAGAGAAAACTGTATTGTGGTTACCAGGGGCAAGAGGGGTGGGGGGTGGGCACAAGGGGCGAAGGGAATCATATATATGGTGATGGACAAACAAAAATGTACAACCCAAAATTTCACAATGTTAAAAACTATTAAAACATCAATTAAAAAAAATAAAAAGGAATGGAGGAGATTCATTAAAAAAAAAAAAAAGAATAGCTTTATTGAGATATAATTCATATACCATAAAATTTATCTCTTTAAAGTGTTTTTGTGTGTAAATCCATGTTTTTGGCATGTTCACAAAATTGTGCAAACACCAGCACTACCCAATTCCAGAACATTTTAATTACCCCTACAAGAAACCTCATACCCATTAGCAGTTACTCACCATTCCCTCATCCCCCCAGCCCCTGGCAACCACTAATCTGCTTTCTGTCTCTATGGATTTGCCTGTTCTAGACATTTCCTATAAATGGAATCATACAATACGTGGCCTTTTGTGTCTGGCTTCTTTCACGTCGCATAATGTTCATCGATGTTGTAGCATGAAGCAGTACTTCATTCCTTTTTGTGGCTCAATTGTATTCCATTGTATGAATGGAATACACCACATTCTGTTTATCCAGTCATCAGTGGACATTTGGGTTGTGTCCACCTTTTGGCTATTGTGAATTGTGCTGCTATGAACATTTGGGTACAAGTTTTTGTGTGGACATATTTTTTCAGTTCTCTTGGGTATATATCTAGGAGTGAAACTGTTGGATTATATGGTATCTCTGTGCTTAACTTTTTGAGTAACTGCTAACCTATTTTCCAAAGCAGCTGCATCATTTTATCTTCCCACCAGCAGTGTGTGAGGGTTCCGAGTTCTCCACATCCTTGCCAACATGTGTTATGGCCCATCTCTTTGATTATAGCCGCGCTAGCGGGTGTGAAGCGGTATCACATTGTGGTTTTGATTTGCATTTCCCTGATGACTGATAATGTTGAGCATCTTCTAATGTGCTTATTGGCACCTACTGGCAATATTCTTTGGAGAAAAGTTTTTAAAATTCTTTGCCCAGTTTTTAATTCAGTTTTTTTTTTTATTAAGTTGTAAGAGTCCTTTATATATTCTGCATATAAGTCCCTTATCAGATATATGATTTGCAAATATTTTTTCCCCTTCTGTGGATTGTCTTTTTGCTTTCTTGATGGTATCCTTTGAAGCACAAGAGCTTTTAATTTTTATCATGTTCTGTTCATCGATTATTTTTTTGTTGCTTGTGCTTTCTGTGTTGTATCTAAGAAACCATCATCTAATCTAAGGTCACGAAGATATACTCCTATGATGCCTTCTAAAAGTTTTATAGTTTTGGCTCCTCCATTTAGATCCCTGATCCATTTTGAGTTATTTTTTGTATATGGTGTGAAGTAGAGGCCAAATTTATTCTTTTTTGTGTGGTTATCCAGTTGTCACAGCACTATTTGTTGAAAAGACTATTTCCGCCCCCATTGAATTGTCTCTGAACTCTTGTTGAAAATCAGTTGACCGTGAATGTAAGAGCTTATTTCTGGACTCTCAGTTCTATCCATTGATCTATATGTCTATCCTTATTCCAGTACCACACTGTCTTGATTACTGTAGCTTTGTAGCAAGTTTTGAAACCAGGAAATATGAGTCCTCTAACTTTGCTCTTTTTCAAGATTGTTTTGGCTTAAAACAATATAGGCCCCTTGAACTTCCATATGAGTTTTAGGATCAGCTTGTCAATATCTGCAAAGAAAAGTGGCTAGAATTCTTATAGGGATTGTTTTGAATCTGTGGATCAGTTTAGGGAGTATGACTATCTGTACAATATTAAGTTTTCTACTACAAGAACACAAGATGTCTTTCCATTTATCTAGATCTTAATTTCTATCAACTATGTTGTTTGTAGTTTTCAGTGTACAAGTTTTGTACCTCTTTGGCTAAATTTATTCATATTTTATTTTTCCAATGTTATTGCAAATGGAATTATTTTCTTAATTTCATTTTCAGATTGTTCATTGCTAGTATATAGGAGTACAGCTGATTCTTGTATACTGTTCTTTTATCCTTCAACTTGCTAAACTTGTTTGTTAGTTCTAATAGTTTTGTGTGCGTGTGTGTGTGTGTGTATGTGTGTGTTCTTTAGGATTTTCTGTATATAAGATCATATCATCTGCAAATAGAGATAGTTTTACTTTTTCCTTTCCAATCTGGATGCCTTTTATTTCTTTTTGTGCCTAATTGCCCTGGCTAGAACCTCTAGAACAATATTGAATAGAAGTGGAGAGTGACATCCTTGTCTTGTTCCTGATCTTGGGGAGAAAGCTTTCAGTCCTTCACCATGAAGTATGATATTAGTTGTGGGCTTTTCAGGAATACCCTTTAACAAGTTGAAGAAGTTCCTTTTTAGTCCTAGTTTGTTGAGTGTTTTTATCATGAAAGTGTGTTAGATTTCACCAATTACTTTTTCTGTATCCATTGAGATGATCATGTGGTTTTGTCCTTTATTCTATTAATATGGTGTATTTACATGCATTGATTTTCATATGCTGAACTACCCTTGAACCTGGGATAAATTCCACTTGCTCGAGGTGTATAAGCCTTTTTATATGTTGATGAGTTTAGTTTGCTGTTATTTTGTTGAGGATTTATACATCTATATTAATAAGAGATTTGATCTGTAGTTTTCTTTTCTTGTGATGTCTTTGTCTGGTACTGGCCCCAGAAAGTTGGGAAGGGTTCCCTGTGACTCCCTTTTGACCAGTAGAATATGGCAGAAGTGACACCATGTGACATTTAAGGCTAGATCATAGGAGACTTGCAGCTTCTGCCTGAATTTCTTGGAACATTCACTGTTGGGATGCTCCCTCATGGAACCCAGCTGCTATACAGTAAGAAGCCCAAGTCTCTTGAGGTGTAGGCATTCCAGTGGACATCCCTAGCTGAACTTCCAGCTGACAGTCAGCATCAAATACCAGCCGGGTGAATGAGCCATCTTGGACATCCAGCCTAGTAGATCTTTCATATGACTACAGCCTCAGCTGACATCTGACCCTAAGGAAAAACTGCCCAGCTGAGTCTAGTCAGTCCACAGAACTGTGAAAGATAATAACAAATCGTGGTTTTAAGCCACAAATTTTGGGGGTAATTTATTGCACAATAATAGATAGAGCAGGAACCCATTGGCTTCAGCCTGACTCTCAGCCATACTGTTCTACAAGAATTGTGGAACCATGCAGTAGTGGTTTTCTTCTCTCCTGTTTCTGGGGAAGGCCCTGAAAAATGATGAAATGGCCAGAAGGCAGCAATGAAAAGAGGAGGCAGGGTGGGGCCTGGGACACCCACACTTGGGGTAGACATCGTTCACCGTGGTAGCCAGTGGCCTGTGTTCAGAAAGGTGCTTGCCCAGACGTGCTCTGCCTTTGATTTTGACTGAGCAGCTCCAAACTCACAGTGCTCACGCACCAGCCAACCCGGGGCCCCTTTGCTACCCCGGTACCACAGGAGAGTCTTGCTTCAGTGAGTGACTTTGGCTGACACTGGCTGGCATTTCAGGCCCTCTGCTCCCTTAGCTTCCGAGATGGATCTGTCGCGTGGTGTTATCCTTAGTGCCCCAGCTTCTCTCAGACCTTGGTTTACCAGCTGAGCATCTCAGAGCCTTTGCTAATCCCCCCTTCAAGCCCTTGGACAAAGTTGGGCTGCCATTCTAAGGGTGGAGGCAGCTGAGAAGGCCCACAAAAACAGATGTGACCCAATAACCAGCAAGAGGAACAGAGCAGGATGGGCCCCAGGTGGATTTGAAAGCCTTTGTGGGCCTGAGCGGCCTTCCCAAGTCCCACTCTACCCCTAGAGGCCACGGTTTGCTTGCTGCACATAGGAACTGACCAAAGGAACTGTCTGTTGGGAATTAGGTTTTCCTGCTGCAATCTGCATATGCGTGTACACCGAGCTCACTTCGTCATCTAAGAAAAAGGGCCCAAGACTTCATATCTTTTATCTCAATTTCCATGATATCAAGAACATAAAGATGTACTGCACGTGAAAAAATGCTCATCATTACTCACTAGCGAAATGCAAATCGGAACTTCAATGAGATACCATTTCACATCCACTAGGGTGGCTATAATATATATATGTTTACAAAAAAAAGGAAATTACAAGTGTTGGCGAGGATATGGAGAAATTAAAACCCTTATACATTGCTGGTGTGAATGGAAAATGGAAAAGCCACTGAGGAAAACAGTTTGGCAGGTCCTTGAAAGGTTAAACACAGAGATGATCCAGTAATTCCACCCCTGGGTATATACCCAAGTGCACACAAAAACTTGTACACCAGTGTTCATAGAAGCACTATTCACAATAGCTAAAAGGTGGAAATAACCCACATGTCCATCAACTGATGAATGGATAAACAGAATGTGGTTTTCTGTACAATGGAATACTGTTCAGTCATAAAAGGGAATGAAGTACTGATACGTGTTACAATGGATGAACCTTGAAAACATTATGCTATGCGAAAGAAGCCAGAAACAAAGGACCACATATTGTATGATTCCATTTATATGAAACGTCCAGAATAGATGACAGAATAGAGACAGCAAGCAGATTAATGGTTACCATGGGCTGGGGAAAGAAGGAAATTGGGCAGTATGGGGTTTCTTTTTTGGGGTGCTGAATATTCTGGAATTAAGTAGTGGTAATGGTTGCACAACATTGTGAATTTACTAAAAACCACCGAATTGTACACTTTAAAATGGTTAAAATGATTAATTTTATGTTATTTGAATTTTACCTCAATAAAAATTTCAAAAAATATGTACTCTACTTTAATGATTATTGCTGTCAGATGATCATGTACATTGTTTTCCCCATAAAGGCCCTTTCGAGGCAGGAGGAGGGACTTGCCAGAGGATAGGTGCTTCCCAGAGCAGCTTGACGTGGCATGAAGAGCATGGCCTAGGAGCCAAGGAATTCTAGTTCTCCATCTCACATTCCAGCCAGGCAACCTCAGGCAAGTTCCTCAGCCTGTTGGCACTGTCTCTAAGTTGGAGATCTTTCTTTAATAAACGCTTATACAGTGCTTGGTATGTGCTAAGCATTAGTATTAGTCTCATTTTCCTGCTGGAGAAACTGAGGCACGAGGAAGTAGAGTACTTGTCCGAGGTCAGACAGCCAGTGAGTTGGCAGAGCAGGATTCCCGCCCAGACATTCTGGCCACAGAATCTGTGCTCTCGTGCTCTCCTCCTAGGATTGTGTAACCCCTGCCTCTCGTGTCATTGTAGAGACCCCTTGCAGTGATACACTGTGAAATCCTCTTAGAAACATAAATGCTATACAGCACACACAAGGCCCTGTGTCACTCCTGCCTTAGACATTAGCAATTAGATTTACAGGAATAACACCTCGGGCTCATCTGCCCCAGTGATCTCTCACGGTCTCACCCTAGATGCATTCCTTCTGGACTTCACCAAAGAAATTAGGATTGTCCTCTCGTGTCCAGATTTCTCATGTCACAGAAAAATGTCCCAGAAAGGTTTCTAGGAAGACTCCAAGATTGCCTTACTCCATGGGGCCAGGACTTGGGGCAAAGGTAGACCAGATAGATCCTGGAATTCCTGATACCAGCTGGGGCAGGGTGACCTCACCTCTGGTAAGTTATTTGTTGTCTGGATTTGGAAACGGACCCGTGCATAGGATCCAGAAGGGAGTACACCCCATTTCCTTCCTGGGACTTCTGGTCCTGGAGCCCAAGGAGGTGCAGGGGAGGCCAGGAAGGCTCCATAGCTCGGCGTTTGGCAGTTGGGTGGGTGAGAGGTTTGGAAGCTGTGGGGGGCAGGAAGCATGACCTGGAGAGGATATAACAGGTAGACTGGAAGCCAGGGTGTTTCCCAGATTCTGGTGGAGGGGCATCTGGAGATCAGGAAAGTTCGGGAAATGTGGCAGAGAGAGTTGGTGTGTTGGCAGGCTGGATTCAAGACCTTAGATGCACCAGGCTTTTTAACCCTAGCAATACACAGGCCAGCCTCAGCCGGGCCTCTCTCCCCTCCCATCTGCAGCCCAGAGGCCCTTCTGCTCCAGCCCCTCCTCTGCTCCCCAACAATGGTAGCCCTTGTCCATCCCCTCATGTTCTAGGACCTTCACAGCAGCCTCCTAACTGATCTCCTTCCTTCTAGTTACTGCCTCCCTAATCCAGTCTTACCATCTCCAGAGTGATTTTTCCAAAACTCAGATCTGATTGTCACTCTGCTCCTTAAGTGGTGTTGGTGGCTCCCTGGGGTCTACTGAGTGATGTAGGCATGTGACCCTTCACACAGCATCAGCCCCAGCTCCCACACACCTTCCCCTCTTGTTTGTCTTTTTGACTTCTGTCTTGGTCCACGAGGCAACGTCCTATGCATCATGAAGATCCAGTTCAAATGAAGTTTCCCTGACCACACCCTTCCTTCAGCCCCATGCACAATTTACCAAGTCCTCGTCTGTTTACTAGCACATTTCAGGTAGCTCTGTTATGGCATCTACCATCGTATTATTGTTTCCTATTCCACCTGTGTTTCTTTCTAGTGAGCTCTGGGTTCCTTTAAGACAGGGCCTGTGTCTCGTGTATATCCCTCCTTCCCATGCCTGGCGCATAGTAGGTGCTTTATGGGTGTATTTTTCCACGGGTGTTCATGGGCTATCTGAGGAGGACGTGTGGACTCATCAGTCTTCTCTCTCCTGCACGCAGGGCTGGACCTAAGGCTGCCAGCCCTCGTGGGGTGTTGAAGCTCTTCCCTCTCTTCTGGGTTTACTGAGATGCGGGGAGAAAGGCAAGAAGATTCATCCCATCTGCCCTGTGCTTGAGCTGCCTAACAGCTGCCGTTCAGACGCCCCAGATGGACTGTCCAAGATAGGCCAAATGGCCAAAACAGACTCGTACTCGTATGTGCAAATCAGGTACCGACTGGAATGCAATCCAAGTGGGAAAGCTGCCAGCAATTACACCCGTGTGCCCAGCAGATGGGGAGTGAGGTCCAGTAAAGAGGGTGTTGGGCTGAGACGTGGAAATCCCCATATTGGATTTGGAGTGCGCACACCAGGAGAGGTGCCAAATCATCAGGCAGCCATCTTCCAGGTTCGAGTTTTGATTTTCATTGTCAGTGCACAAAATCCACAAGCTTTTTTTTTCTCATGCAGCAGGAACAGCTTCCTAAAAACCTGTCTCAGCTGAGCCGCTGCCCGTAACAGCATGCCATTGGGCCTTTGTAGAAGGCAAAACCTCTGCATTTGTATCTGGAACACCCACAGCTGAATGTGTCAGATGTGGTTGGCTCTGGTTGGGTTTTCCGTATGGGTACCTCCCGCGAGGGCTGGCTTCCCTGAAGACGAGTGGGCAGTTCCAAGAGGTCTTCAGCGATTTCGTCTGGACTGAGGAACGCATGTTTGAGTAGGGATTACACGTCATGAAGGAATGGATTCCTTTGCTTTTCTCCGGGGCGTGAGTGAGGTTCCTAAGAGCCTCTCTTGCGAGTGGATAGGAAGCAGAGGCATGCTCCAGCCAGCCCTTCACATGGGGCAAGTGGGTCGATAAGGGCTTGTTCCTGGATTCCTCGAGACCTGGCTGGCTTGGTTCCCAGGGATCCAGGAGTTCAGGTCATCTCTACATTGCCCAGGGCTCTTGCCCCGCTGCCAGACTCAGAGAGTAATGAGAAGGGAGTAGAACCTTCAGGGGGAAATGTAGTCGCCAGCCGTAGGCCCTTTTGACTGTCTCTGCGGGTGGAGCAGGGGGCAATGCAGGTGGGATGGAGATCAGGTTTATTATCTGGTCTCCCAGCCTCTGCTCCTGGCTGGGATTTCACAGAATCTAAGGCATGTCTGCGCGGACAACTCCCCTTGTATCAGAAGGCTGAAGTCCCTGGGGGTGTGGCCTACACTGCAGCTGTTTCTCTCCCGATTTCCAAGGAGAATGTCAAGTGCCTCCGAGTGTGTGACCTCCGAGTGTGTGAAATTCTGGCTGAAAGTGAATGATTGAAATGCTTGTTCCATTAAGTTGTCTCCCTCCTGGTATAGGTATTTTCCTAACAACCCTTATGCAAATAGCTGTGAAAAGTAGGAAGTGGTGAAATGTCGAGTGTTGTCGGCTCCTGGCAACATTCTCAGCTGAAGCCTTCTGATTTTCCAACAAAAAAAAGAAAGAAAGAAAGAAAGGCAGACAACCCGCCCGCCCTCGGTGTGGCACCGGGCAGACGCAGCCAGGAGGCCTGTGTCGTTTTCTTGTCTGCTTCTTGGAGGGCAGGATTACGTTAGAACACTGAGCCATTATGGGTCTCTAGGATCGCATATTGCGCTTTATTGTCTACACAGCCGATGTGAGTTATTGATTTGCAAATGGGCAGCATTCCTTTCCAGTTCCCTTGAAGGAGGCTGGAGGGAAGCTCTTTTCCGAGGGAGAAGACTTGGTTCATTCTTTGCAAAAACATTTCCTGTGCAGCCAACTCCTGCTTTTAGGACCTCCGCCATGGCGAGAGAATGCACGGGTACGGCGTTCATTCACAAGGGAGGCGAGCACTTGGCAAACGCCCCCAAAGGCCTGGCGCGCCTGCCGCTCGTCCTACAGAGGCTGCGCGCTCGGCATCAGTTTCGCCATTCGAGTGGAGGAGGGCGGCCAGAGACCTGTGCCCCGTGGCCGAGTCCACCTCCGCAGAGATGTTAATCAGATGCTCAGGGAGTCCTTACGTCCCTGGCCTGCTTTCTTCTGTGGATCCCTTTTCCTGCATCCATCTACTCCTCAGCTTTTCTCCTGCTTCTTGGAGCTACATTTGGGCCCCCCTCTCGTTGGCGCTGCTGAGGGGGGTCTGAGGTGAGGGGAAGGTGGTGTCGGGGTTCCATGCACCCCTTCCCAAGACAGTCGAGTAGTAACCTTAAATCCACCATATTTCGTCTTCTGAGATGCCCACTGTTTTCACAATTTTAACGTCTCTAGAGTTGGGCTATGTCTTATAATCGAAGCTGTGTCATAGTTAACTGGTCAGTCGGTCTTTTCTTTCCTACCAGTACATAAAGTAATGGTGCATCTTATGACATCATAGAAATAGGGAGTCATCAAGGGTCTGATGACTGCCTTCTAGATAGCCTCAAATGCACCCACAGATCTTCTTCGAGTATCTCTTCAGGGCCGGGAGCTGTGGAGGAGGCGGAGGCGTAGAGGGCACTGCCACCCTTAGTGTCTCCATTCCCAGCACTTTCTGTCGGGGGTCCTTATGCCACCTGATCACGTTTGCCATCTGTCCCTGATAACTCACTTTTCCTTCACCTCATCTCTGAAGCATCACCGTCCACTGCACACAGGGAACCTCATTGCTCTACCATTTAAATGCTGGCATCCCATTTTCTCCCTAATTGCTCTTTCCTGCGCTTTTAACACATCCGTCTCATTGCTTAGTTGTTTTTCTGGTCCTTGGGTCATTTTGGTTGTTTGGATGACCCTGCCGCTCTTGTGTGATGCGGGGACTTATGTTCTCCTGGTATAATAGGACTTTCAGCTAAATAGGTATTATCTCTCCCACGTGATAGAAACATACATTATTTACTGGCAGTCCTTCGCCTCTCTTGTCACTGTCGTCTGCAAACTAATTAGTGAAGTGAGGGCAGTGCTTAGGTGCATGGACCTACTGGAATTCTGAACCGTTGGAAGCTCTCATTTTTATTGCTGTTTTATTGAGGCTCCAGAATATTTGTTTGCTGCCTCGGAGGTCTGTGCCAGGGACACATTCCCTTCAGTGGGAGGGTTCAGGTCCCTGTGGGCTTCCTCTCTGAGCCCTCTTCCCACGCCCCTCCTCCTCCAGCCCCCAGGTCTGGGCACTGCTTCTCCCGTGTCACTGCCCTCTTAATTTATTCTGGGGATGCAGCCCATGCCGGCTCCTTCTTCCTGTTGCCTCACTCCCCGGAACATTTCGCCTCAGAAGGAGCTTGTCCTCACACATTTACTTAAGGCCTCTCTCCTCTCCCACTTCCATCCCTTAGCCAGTTACCTCAGGAAAGTCCTGAGGGGTTTTTTTTCCTCTGCTATTCTTCCCTCTTAAAAAAAAAAAAAAAAAAAAAAAAGATGAGAAATAAGGATGCCACTAGCCAGACTTCCCTAGAAAGATTTTTTTTAAGAAAAATTGCGGCCTCTGTCACCAGTCCAGTGCAGGTCCCCTTCAGGATCTCTGTCAATAAGGATTTATTATCCTTTATGAAAATCAGATCTATCTTGGTTTCATGAAGGATCAGAAAAGATCTTGCAGACCAGAATGGGAAGCGCCTCCATTTTATAGGGAAATACATTCTAAGTTCCAGACAAGAACTTCCACGTGAACTTTTGTAACAAAACCAGTTTGTAAGTGCGGACTACTTCTCCAGTGAGTCTTAAAACCAAAATGCTAGTATACTGAAGTCTAAGCCGAAATACCAACATGCTAAATCCAAATAGTGATCTCGAAGAGTTGTCCCCACCAACCTTATCTCCTTTCCCTCTGGGAACTAACTGTTTTTTCCTTAATTATAAAATTGTTTTAAAAAAAGCAACAACAACCCACAGTCCAGAGGGGCATGGAGTAAAGAAGGTAAACCCCCCGCTCTGCCCGCACAGCCCTGAGTATGCTGCCCCTCCCTCTATTCTGCGTCTTGCTCCTTGCTTCCATAGCATCCATCTTAATCACCTTCTCACCAGAGTTCATAAGACTTGGCCTCATTCTGTTTAAAGGCCACAGAATGTTCCATTGTTTGGGTGAGCCATCATTTCTTTAGTGAGTCCAGAGACTACCTTTAACTCTGGGAAAACTAGTCCAGTCATGGTGGTTCTCAGGGAGCCCTCGGTCCTTGCCTCCTGTCTGTAGCCCTCTCCTCGCCACGGTCATGAAGAGGCAGCCTCAAATTCCCAGTAAGAAAAGTGCCTCTCACCGTTTTTCTCTGAGATATGGCAGGATTGGTTCTGGTCACACATTCTTTTAATGTAATTCAAGACATTTTTCCCAGTGTCTGCAGAGTGCATGGCAGTACACTAAGCCCAGTGGTGGAGACAGAGGAAAACAGGTGCTTTCCTTGAAGAAATCTACAGACTCTCCAGATAATAAGAATATACCCATCCAGTGGCCACCTTTCAAGAAGGCAGTTGGCAGTATGTATGTGTCAGGATTCTAAAATGTTATGACATTGACCCTAGTGATTGTACTTCTGGGAGTGTAAACTGGGTAAATAAACACACTTATGCACACAGATCTGTATACAAGTATTTTCATTACTTTACTGTTGATAAAAGTGAAAAATTGAAGATAGTCTACCTTTCCAAAGATAGGACTAAGGCTAAGTTGTGGTACATCCATTCAGTGGCATCCCAGACAGCCGCTTGAAACGTGTTTTCAAAGACAGTAATGATATGGGAAAATGCAATAAAATATCCAGTGAACCATATAGGATACAAAACTGTAGTCAATATATTCCCAAATTATTTTTTCCTAACATTTTGTTATGAAAATTTTCAAATATACAGCATAGTTGAAAGAAGTTTGCAATGACCTCTGCCTATAGCTACCACTAGTTCTACCACGACCATTTTATTACATTTACTTTATCATGTGTATGGCCATCTGTCTGCCTTCTGTCCAGCCAATGTCATCTTATTTTTTTGATGCATTTCAAAGTAAGTTGCAGACATCAGTACACTTTCCTGCAAATACTTCAGCATGCATATCATTAACTAGTGTTCAATATTTGTCTATAATTTTTTTCATTTGAGGGAAAATTTACATACAATGAAATATACAAACCTTAAGTGTACAATCACTGCGTTTTGACAAATGCATATACTCTTGTGAAACTCAAATCCCTATCAAGATATAAAACATTACCAATTATTTTATTATTTTTGTTATTAAGCACACATTTGTGTATAGGTTTATATCTGTGCAATGGGATTCTAGAGATGATTTTATTTTCTTCATTATATTTTTCTTTATTTTCCAAATGGTGTACAATGAGCACACCTATTCATTCTTTTATTCAACAGGTATTTATTGATCATGTAGTATGTGCCAGACTATGCCCTAAATACAGGGGAGCCAGTGGTTAACAAAACTGCAAAACTCCCTGCCTTTATGGAACTTACAATCTACTAGGGGAAAGAGTCAACAAACCAAAGATAATGCAGGAAGGAGTTAGAAAGTGAGCGATGGGCTATGAGTGGCAGGGGAGGCCTCTCTGAGATGATATTTGATGAGAGAACTGAGTGATGTAAGGAGAGAACCAGATAAGAGTCTGGGGGAGAGGGATCGGCAGGTGCAAAGGTCCTGAGGCAGGAAGGGAGAAAAGCTGCCCTGGCTGGAGGAAACTGAGTAAGGTGGAGTGTAATAGGGGATGAGCTCAGAGTGGGAGGCAGAAACCAAGCCATATGGGGCCTTGTAGGTTATGTAAAGAGCTAGGATTTTATTCTAGTGTTGAGAGAAGCCGTTGGAGGATTTTAATCAGGGGAGTGACTTGATCTGACTTTAGTTTTTGAAAGCCCTGTCTGCTCTGTGGAGAATTGGCTCTAGTGGGTAAGGGTGGAACAAGAGAGGCTTATACTAGGGGTAGTGGTGAATGTGGTTAGTGGTGGCCATATCTGGGACCCTGCTTCCTGGGGGATTACAGGTGGGATGGGGAGGGAGAGCGAGGTGTCAAGGATGATTCTTAGTTCCTTGGTCCAAGCAACTGGGAAGAGTGATGGTGGCGTAACTGAGAGGGGTGGGAGGAGAGAATTGAGGAGCTCTGTTTGGATATGCTGAGTGTGAATTGCAAGCTTCACCTTTCAGACCCTTGAGAAGTCAAGCAGGCAGGGGCTGGATGAGTGTGGGGCCCAGAGCTCCTTCAGTGGGACTCGTGGGTGTACGGATGGTGCAGGTCCATACGCAACCGCCTTGGGGGCAGATGGGATTCAGAATTCAACATTATTCAGGTTTTAGAAAGATGATCAATTAACACTCCCGTTGAGGTCTGGCCATCACCTGTAATCAAACACACACGTAATTTCTGCAGCAAATTGTAATCATGTTCACGCTTCAGTAGGTAAATAAAGACTGGAAATAGCCGCACATCAGTTAGCATCAGGTGTTGTCATGAAATAAGTGTTGGCACCAAAGTTACGTAAAAAGTTGGTTTTAGAGCTTTCAGATTTCAAAATTGCCAAAAAGGTATTGTGTGGGGGCCGGTATTTAAATCTGTGAGTTTGGACGAGACAACCCAGGAAGCGAGATGAAGAGAGGAGAGAGGTCAGGTCAGAAGCCTGGGCAGTGAGGAAGGAGAAGAAGCCAGAGGGTGTGGCCTCCCCAGGAAGTGATGAATCCTGTCAAATGTGGCTGAGGAGTGGAGGTAAATGAGAATTAACTAGTGGATTTGACAAATCAGAGGTCATGGGTGACTTTGACAGGAGAGTGAAGCAGTGGGAACGAATTTCTGTGGAGAATGGGCTGAGAAAGAGCACAGGGATGTGTTATGTCTAAAGAGGGCCCTGGAGTGCGTTTTTAAAAGTCCTTCATTCATTCGTTCATCACCAGATGTTTATTGAGTGCGTACTACGTCCCAGGCACAGCTCTGAGAGTACAGCTGGGAACAGGGCAGGCAAAGCCCTTGCCCTGTGGAGGAGGGAACCAGACAATAGATAAGTGAACAAGATCATCCCAGGTGCTGAGAACTGCTCTGAGAGAAGTCAGACAGGTGATGTGGCAAAGACGGCTACTTTAGGAGGGTGGATAGGGAAGACTAGAGCTGACCTTTGAACTGAGACCTAAATGATGAGAAGAGAAAAGGGAAATGCATCGCAGGCAGTGTGCTGAGGGTGGGAGAGTGGCCCCATGTGGGACAGCCTTTCTCCAGGACGGGGGGAGAATCCCTTGCCAGAGCCAGGTGTGGGGGGCTCAGGGAGGACCTTGACAAGGGGTGAGACCTGCACGCAGAGGGGACTGCAGGTTCCCTCCACAGAAAAAAAGGGCAAGAACAGACTGGTTGTGGGCAGAGAACACATGCCTGGGAGGCGCAGACGCCCAGGCTGGAAAAATCAGGGAGAAGCTGTGGGTGGGCTGGTGGGCCCAGGCTGTGGGTGTCATCTTCTAGCAGGTGGGCCTTGAACAGAGGGTAATGTGATCAGAGATCTGCCAGATGATGACCCTGGCAAAGCATGTGCTAAATATGCTAGGAAGTTGGCCCTGGAGGCAGGGGAACCAGTTAAGAGGTTATTGCAGAAAAAAAAAATCCAGTTTAATGTTGTCAGTAAAAATTCTTCCTTTGGGGGCTGGCCCTGTGGCCTAGTGGTTAAGTTCGGCACACTCCACTTCAGCGGCCTGGATTCAGTTCCTGGGCGCGGACCTACACCACCTGTCAGCAGCCATGCTGTGGTGGCGTCCCGTATACAAAATAGAGGAAGATTGGCACAGATGTTAGCTCAGGGCGAATCTTCCTCTGCAAAAAAAAAAAAAAAAAAAAAAATTTCTTCCTTTGGTTAACAAGTCTTTGCCCTAGCATTACAAATTTTTATTTTTATCAAAATTGTACATGTACATAGTCTAAAAAGATCAAATCATACAGTAAGTCTTGTATGTACACAACATTTCTCCTCCATCCATCCCTCCAGTATAGTTACATGGCGGTTTTTCACTAGACAGGTAGGTATTGGGGACTTGTATCATTATGACCGTGTAAGTCTTCTCACAGCTGAGTCACCTGGTGTACCGTTATTACATGTGCTTTCTTAACTCTGATTTCAGCAGTCTTTTGCCAGTATGAGGGTATAAGGTTATACAGACTTCCCAGCAAGATTCTTATGTTTATCCCACCCCACACTCCTGTTTTAAGGGTGCCTAGGCCCCCAATCCTGGGCCTTCCTGGGCCTTTGGGGCCCCAATCAGCCTGAGTCTGCCTCCCGCCCCACCCTGCCCACTGGCCGAGGTGTACCAAGTCCTCTACCATTTGTCCAGCTGCTCTCCAGGAGCATCCAAAATTTTATTGGCATCTTGGATCTACTCTCATCTCTTCTCTTGTTCACATCATTCTTGTAGTTTATGCCTTTTTAAAATGAAATTGACTGTCGTTTTAGTGGGGTTTCAGAGAGAGTAGAGATAAACGTGGCGATCAGTCTGCCACGTTTACCAAGAGTCTCCAGGGCATTTTTCATACTTCCTGATCCAGTCTTTTCACAGTGGGTGTCAGCAGATGTTCCTTACGTAATGACTTTGTCCACCTGTTGCCCAACTGACCCCACAGAGTTGGAAATTGGGGTTTGGAGGCGCCATTACCACAGCCACTTGCTTTCTAGGCATTTTAGATCCCTCGTGATTTTCCCAGAGCAGTGAGGAGACCTCCTGAACAGGCGATGTGCCTTCAGCCTTTCTCACAACAACGATGAGGCATTTATTCAGTTATTTTGAATCCTCCCTGCAACCAGAGTGGTGAAAGGGGCAGGGTGATGAGCAGGCAGGCTGAAGCTTTGCCCCTAACTAGCTGGGTGACAGTGCACAACTTACTCTCCCTCTCTCGGCCTCAATCGCCTCTTCTGCGCTGTGATAAAGGTGGACTAGAACTCCTCACTTCTTATCCAAACCTTACTTAGAGCCCTCTGCATAACACACAAAAAGAGGACCGTTCTGGCTGAAGGAGGATACGTGGATGGCCCTGGAGTGAATCCTGAGATACTTCTGAGGCACCCCAAGGCTCCTGGGAACCTGGATTGAGAAGCACTGTACTTGAGGATGTCTCTAAGTCTCAGTGGGACAGCGCTGTGAACCTCGCCCTGTAAAATGTTTCCTGCTCGCCGGAGTCTATGATAAAATGCTGTTTGCAAGTGGGGTCGCAGGGCGTGCGCCGCCTCCTGTCTCCAGGGCCACTGGACACGTCCGTCATGGCCCGTGCTGGCCTCCTCTCCCTTCCCCCTGTGCAGGTGGGAATGCGGGCTCTCGCTGCCTCTCTGAGAAGGGACGGAGTGGTTGACTTATGGGTTAAGAGCCCTGGGGTGGGAATCCTCCCAGCACGGGCTCTGTAAGAATACAGGAATTTGTTTTCCCACATTGTTTGCTTTCGATTGACTGTTTGGCTGTTGGGCTGCTTCATGACTCAGATGTTATCTTCTGTTGCCAAATCACGCGTTAGGTATGTGTAACATTCCCACGCAGCCGCAGCGCGTCTCATCCTCTTCCACAGGCCCCGCTGGCTGCACCCCACACCCCACACCTCGCGCCCCCGCAGAGGTGAGGGAAGAAAGGTAAAAAGCTCTTCTAGTCACAAATCAAGGCGTGCCACAGGCGGGGGGCGGGGGGCGGGGGGCGGGGGGTTCAGAGTCGTCATCTTTGTTGTTGATGTTGTTTGCAGAATAGGACAATTTTCCCAAAGAAATCTCAAGCAAAAAGTCTGATCAGTAAAAGATCAATCAATAGACAGGGAAAGTGGAACTCCGGCTCAGGTTGAGGGGTGGTCTGAAGAGGGCAGTCCCTCCAGCCCCTGCTCCAGCTCTGCCAGAGAGTCCTCGGCTGCGGGGACAGACCTGGGTGTCATTTCTGGGTCCACCTACTATACCTGGCACGACCTGGAACGAGTGACCCAACCCCCAGAGACTCTTCCTCATCTGTGAAGGGGAGTTGCAGCTGCCAGCTCTGAGTGAGGCACTTGGGGTGTCCTCAGCGACACGGCCCCTTCTTACGACCTCCAACTTGGAACCCTGGCACTGAAAGGGGGTGTCACGTGGGGAATGGTTTAGGAAACCTGACCATACCCCAGCCTTAGGCAGCAGTTTGTAATAACTTGAGATTTTCTTTTTAATCCCTTCTTTCCAGACAAGGTCCTTGTAAGGTCGTTGTAACATCCAGTTGTTAAGTGCTTGTGATTTTGCTTGGAATGTAAACAACATTCTGTCTTTGGCCCATTCTGAAAGGAAGTTTTAATATTTTCCCCTCTAGCAGAAATAACCTTACTTTGGTAAATGCATTTTGATAATTCTCACTGAAGTCTACAATTTTGGTCAACATTGAAGATGGGGAAGCTGGCAGTAGTGTAGGTCTTCTCAGTGAGTGTGTATTTGTGGGTGTTTTATCATTGTTTTTTAAATTATCATTAAATCGCACGATTATTTCTCTTCCCTCCTCCATGTTGGCTCATAGGAGCTTTATCTCCATGTGGGAAATGGCTGTGTTTTCACTTTGCTCTTTGAGGACCGGGCCTGTCAAAGCTATTGATTGCCTTCTCCAAGTTGGAGATTGGAAGCTACATATTTGCTCATCTTCCCTTGTGAAAAAGCAAATAAGCCTGCTTATCTAGTATTTAAATTCTCTTTTCATTTACTCTGTCAAAGGCATTATCCTACAAAGACATGATTTGAAAAGTGTCTTCCTAGAAAGTAGCTCTCATAGCATACGCCGTGAGTACCCTTGTCAGCAGAGCCCATGTGTTTCCTGTAGAAAGAAACTGGTGATGTTCACATGCTCTCGTCTCCCTTGGTGAGTTTTCTAGTTTCTAAACCCTGTGTTTTTCCAGCTCCTTCTTCCCTTTGGGCTCTGCCTCTGGTAAAATGTGGACTGTGTGAGCTTGGCCTCTGCCTCCTCCTCTGTAAATGGGAATAATAACGATTTCTCCCTCAAAAGGTTGTTGATTGGATCAAACATGATACTGCATATCAAGTGCTTAGCGCAGTGTTTGGCACAGAGCATGTGCTTGGTAAACAGCTCTTGTTATTTCTTGTCATTGTTTTCTCGATTCTCACATTCACGTTCATCGGTCTCACTGGCCGTGTTTACGTGGGTACACCTGGGACTTTTCTGTCCTCATCCCAAACTTTCCATGGAATTCAGAGCAAGCAAGGTGCTCTGTGTGCCCAGGATCTTTCCAGTTCATCCTCAGCTATATCTAAATCAAGCCGCGGTCTTCTAACAGGTCACCTCCCTGTTCTCCAGGGATGGGAAGACTTGATGTCACCTGGCTCTCTGACGTGTCAGCAGAGCTCTGCGTGGATCTGGATACCAGGTTTCTGACTGCTTACTTGTTTGGTGAAAATGTCATTTATGCCCTCCACCAACCCCAGTCCTAAACCATAAGCCATGCACAGTATGGCAGTGCTGTTAAGAGCCTAGGTTTGGGGCCAGGCGACCTGGGGTCAACTTCTGACCCCGCTGCTTACGAGCTGTGTGAGCTTGGACATAAAAGATACATAATTTTTTTGTGCCTCAGTTTCCTCAGTAATCAAATAAGGATAACAATACTGCTTTGTTATTAGGGGTCTGCATTTCTGAAACACAAATACTCTGAAAACAGAAAGTTTTTTTCCGAAATTTGAGGCACATTCATATGGCATCAAAATCTGACCGGAACTGACATGTGGCTATCTATTATACTCTTTATTTATCCAAATTAGTATTATTAACCCTATGTTTCACTGCATAAAAATTCATTTTTTTGATTATAGGATGCAGCCCCAGACTCTACTGGACTGTTGTGGAATATGTACCATGTTACCTTACTAACATCTGATAAATTCTGACTTGGGAAACCCAATGGGCCCAAGAGCTCTGGATAAGGTATTGGGGATCTATAGTAGCTGCTTTATAGGGTTATTGGAAAGATTAAACAAGGGATTTTGCATGAAGCTCTTAGAATGGTCAGTCGCTGGGCTGGAAGTACTCAGACATCAGCTATTATTATCCTAAAGTCACGAAAAAGGACGTACTATGTCCTTAAGTATGAAGGGTTTATTTTACCTCAATAAAAATGTTTATTTTTTTTAATGAATGGTTTAAATGTTTAATGAATGGTATAAAAATGAACTTCATTGCCTGGACGTGAAGAAAGTGTGCTGTTTATTTTGGAAAGAGATTCAGAATCCAACAAGAGAAGTCAGTTTAAACAAATACGGATGCCACTATGACTGTCAGATTTTTTTTGTACTCTTGATCACCAGGGCTTACTTCATGCTGGCAAAGACAGAGTCCCCAGCCTTTCCTTTTCTGTCTCTCCTTCCGTTCTGCATGCATCAGACACAGGTTGGAGTGGAGTCCAAGGCGGCCTCACTCTGAAATGCTGTGTTTCCGGGACAGCCTTAGCTCACGTGCTCCCTGATGTCTCTCATCTTTTTCAAACCTTTGTCCTCTTTATCAGACCCCGTCAGTTCTTACTTTGTGAACTCATCTTACTTCTCTATCCCCAAAGGTAAAGTATTTTTAAATCTCTTGGTAAAGATTACGGTTTCTATCTTTCTCATCTCTTTCCATCTCCAATCTCATGCTTTTGCCCAAATCATTTACCCCTTAGATTTCTCTGCTCATGGGAATCCCTTGGGCAGGTTCTGTCCCCTCCCTCCCCTACACCTACCTTAGACCTTGTGGGGTCTAACCCTCCCGTCTGTCTGATTATTGTTGCCTTGTTGTTTCTTAGTGATCAGGTTGCATTCTCTTCTTCGACCGTCCTGTGTTTTCTTCCACGGTGCACTCCTCTACAAAATAGCTGCAACTTACATTCCTCGTTTCTCTGGAAGCCACAAGCTTCTCTTATTGCAGATTCTTCCCAAATGCCTCTATTTTGGGGATCTGTATATGTTTTTTAATGTAATAAAATACTATTTTCTTAACACCAATGCCAAATAATATTAGTTACAGCCCAGGAAGTGAAACTTAAATGACACCACTAACTTTCGAAGAAAATCTAAATTTGCGCATTAAAACTATGCAGTCATGGAATTGTAGAGTTGGGAGGGACCCCAACTCCTCATTTTATAGATGAAACAGCCCAAGCCCGGAGATCAAAGAGTCGTGCTCAGCAGTACACAGTTGGCTGGTGACAGACTTTGAGCCAAAACCCAGGTCTCCGGGCTAGTGTTCTTACTAAATTTTTTAATGTGCTTTTTTTCTTTTCAAAGTAACTCATGCACAGTTTAAACTCCAAATAACACTAAAAAACTGAATAAAACAGCAGTCCCTCACCCCATCTCTACCCTCCTAGTCCTGTCCCCCCTGGAGGCAACCATTTTTCACTTGTTTAGCTGTTTCTTCTAGTTTTACTCCATATGTCTATGAAATGTGCTCAGATGAGTATTTCTTCATTTATCAATTTTAGATATTTCAGAGATTATCTGACACTTACATCACAGGAGAGGAAGGCTTGGCCCTCGCACCCCTCCACCCTGCCCTCCTTCCCTGTCCCTTCCCCACACTGTGTCACAGTGCCCAGTTAAGGATCTGTGGCTACATTAAGCTTATGTAAATATCAAGTATCTGAATCTGTTAGTCCCTGAGTCAGATACCAAGTTCAGAAAGTGAGGGGCACCACAGGATCCAAATTTATTTGGTTTATGGGTTTCAGATGTAAGTAGTAGGAGTTCAGGTAGTGAGGAACAGATCTCCCAAAAAAGTACCCAAATGTGTTCACTTCCAGAGGATGGAGAGTGTGGGTCTGGAGAGGGAGGGGCAGCTGTGTGGTTCACTGCAGAGCCGAGGAGTATTTACCTCCCTCTTCCTTTAAAACATGCATATTGACTATGTCTTCATTTATCAATTTTAGACATTGGTGTTGACACATCCTCTCATATATAAGTTTTCACTTGTCCTAACATTAATGATTACTTCATGGTTTTTACTTGCATTCTTGTCTATATACGTGTCCTTAATTTTGCCCATTAGATTGGACGTATCCCGTGAGTATTTTTTTTCCCCAGCTAGTCGGACATATCAGATAATCTGTCAATTCCCCTGTATTTTCTGGAGCCCAGTTAGACACCAGGCCTGCTGTGCCACTGCCCTCCTGCGACCTCCCTTCCCCATCACCTGGCAGGTCCAGTCACTGCTGGCCTGAGCCTCCTACTTGATTTGCTCCCTGTTTTGCCAGAACACGTCTTCCAGGTGCATGCTACATCGAAGGTAAGTATTCTGAGTCCTTGAAATATGGAAATGTCTTTAATCTGCCCTCACACCCGAACAAAATTTGGGGGCTATGGAATATTCAAAGTTGGACATAGTTTTCCCTCAGAATTTTAAGGCCATTTTTGTATTGTCTTCTAGCTTTGGTGTCACCCTTTAATTTAGATGCCAGTCCTTTGTGTGTGACCTGTTTTACTCCCTGAAAGCTTTTAGGATCTTCTCTTTGTCACTGTTGATCTAAAATTTCTTGATAATGTGCCATGGAGGTCTTTTTTCATCCTTTGAGGTGGGCACTCTGCAGGTGGGCCCTTTTCATGTGGAAATGCATTTCTTCAATTCTGGAAAATGTTCTTATATTGTTTTTTGGGTCATTTCCTCCTCCCCATTTACTTTGTTCTCTCTTTCTGGATTTCCTATTTGTCGGGTATTGGACCTTATGATTCTAAGACTATCAGTTTCTACTTTCTGTCTGTTTGTCTTTTCTTTGTTGGAGAGTTACTATACTTTATCTTGCAAACCTTCCATTGAAATTTTTGTTTCACCTATCATGTTTTTAATTTCCAAGAACTCTCGATTATTCTCTACTTTTTCCCTCACCATTGCATCCTAGTTTTGGTTTATCTCTCTAAAGATATTAACAACGGCTTTTCTGAAGTTTTCTTCTACTCATTGTGTGGCTTCCACATTCCTCTATTCTTGGCCATTGTCTCGGTCTCTTTCATGTTGGTGGCTTTCTTTAAATGTCTGGTGATCCTGGGCCATTCATATTTGAAAATGAGGCACAAGTGTTTGGAAGGTTCTGGGAGTTTCAGTGAAGGTTTTGACTGGTGGCCTGTTGTGTAGCGGATTTTATTGCAAATTCACCGTTTCTTTGGAGAATTTTCAATTATCAGCATGTGGAGGCCTTTTCTTGAAGCCATCCTGTTTTTTCAGAGATGAATTCTCCCCTTTCCTGCCTGGAGGGTGCTCTAAGAGCAGCCGGGGATGGGGACCGAGGACATCATGCTTTTTAGTGTGGCCATTCTCACTCCATCCCCCTGTTTTTAGCCTGCCCATCACTCTGTGCCTTCACCATGCCTCCTGTCTTCTATTCTGGAGCCTCTTCCAATCCATTTCCCTAGAAAATAAACCTTCAGACTTTCAAATGGCCCCCACCAGATCACCCCTGCCATCTGAAGTGTCAGTCTCCAGCTCCTAGGCCTGCCAAGGGTTGTCTCCTGGGCAAGTATGCTTGCCTTGCATCCATATCCCTTTTATAGACGTGTAGGTCACTGTTTCCTCCACTCTGCCCAGTAACTGACTGTCTAGTGATGGTGATAACTGTCACTCCTATTCTGTCTTCCAAAAACATTACTTATTTGTTGATACCTCCCATTTCCATTCTCTTTGTGTTCATCTCTTTTTCTCTACTTTACTGTCATGTTAGGAGTATCTTAGTTGAGAGAAGAGAAGAGAGCAAGGGGTAGTCTGTCCACCATTCATTTGGTCAGTCAACAAACAGTGATCGTGTGCCCACTGGGTTCTGGGCACTTCTGGGGATAGAGCAGTGAACAAATCATACAACAATTCCGTCCTTCTTAAAACTTCCAATGTCATGTTTACTGGAAGTACCATGCTCTTAAATGCTACAAAATGGCAAGTGTAGTGACATAAACTGTATGCCTTGTTATGACTCAAGAACCAGTGTGCAACCACCTGGGTACCCCTGTGCTTATGTGAACCTTTGCTGTTTGTAAGTGGTCACAAACAATGCTGGGAACTTGGGGTGCCTCTGCTGTCTGAGCTAGGAACCGCGGTGTGTGCGTATCACTGGGATCCTTCAACAAAGAAATATGATTCGTATCAGCCTTAGACTTTGTAGGGGAGAGAAAACACCTTCTATGACTCTTGATAAAATCAAGGGTATCACTCACCAGGCTGTGGTGCAATCTGAAGAATGCACACCATGAAAATTCCCTGACTGAAGGTCACTAACAATGGTAAAAGGAAGAAAAAGGAGCAGAATGATCTAGTAATCGCCAGTATTAGTAAGACTCTTTGGAGAAGAGACCTCCAAGCTCTTTTAATCAGACACCCTTATCAATTCAAATTCTTGGAGCTGACACCCCCATATATGTGTATTTAATTATAAATTATATGCACATACTATTCTATAATTATAATTTATAATATATTGGGAGTATTATGAAACAAACAGATGAAAAAATGTAAAAGTTAAAAGGGTAAGCTAAAAATAACTAGAATTGCTGTGAACCTAAAACTACTCTAAAAAATAAAGTATTAATAGAAAAAGAAGAAGAAAATAGGTATAATTAGAAATTTTAATGTTTCCCCTCCCTAAATGGATCATGTTGAGCATCTGACATGCACTTAGAAACAACTTGCTAGGAGAATGGAAACGAAGACTTGGTCATAGGTCCCACCATTCCTTAGCCATGGGATCTTGGACAAGCCACTTGATTCTGAGCTTCAGTTTCCTCATCTGTGAAGTAGTAATAAAAATACTGCAGTTTCCCTGCCTTCCTCATAGGGGGGTTGTGAAAGTGAAATGGGCTGACATTTCTGGGGGTGTTTCATAAACTGTAGAGCACTCAACACGCAATCCCAATGGTGTGACCAGTTAGCCACCTCATGTCCCCAGCCACCAACTGCTCTTTGGGTTCATCCCACCACCCCAGAAATCCTTTCTGCTGGTCGTAAGAAGTAATGGTGTGAAGGTGGACAGGTGAAGTAGCAAAAGCGTCCCACCTTGACTTAAAGAGACAAACAAAAACGAAAAGCAACCCCCAGCCCAAATCCTGCAGCTACTGAGTCAGTAGCATCCACTCCATTCACAGAAGAGCACACTTCTCCCCTTGGCATCAAGGGTGTTATACTCTGCTTACTATAGACAATTTAGATACAGAAAAACGAAATCTGTTGTTGAGAAGCAGCACAGTGTCCAGGAGACTCGGATTTCAGTGTTTCCCGCTCAAGCGTAAGAGAAGCGCTCCGTGGCCTCAGAAGACAGCTGTGCCGGCCCTACAGCAGGTCACCAGAGGTGTCTGGGGCTCACACATTTTGAGTATGTGTGATGCCACACTGTAGCAAAACTGCATCTCTGGCATCAAGCAAAGTAGAGGATTAATTATGCGAGGGGAAAATGAAATGTTCCAAGTCTCAGTTAATATAAGTGCTGTGAGAACTGTAGCAATAATCGCAGTTAACTGTCCTGAGCACGGACTTCCTTTCCGCCAGCCTGCATATGTGTGATCACATTTAATCCTCACCGTTTCCATTTCCATTTCATAGATAAGGAAGCTGAAGGGGACGGAGGTTAAATAACCTGCCCGTAGTCGTGGTGGAGCCACAGTTCGAACCCAGGTCCCCCTGTCTCCAGAAGCCCTGCTTGCAACCACTCTACTCTTCCAGCTGTAAAATGAGTTCTGTCTGTTCACTCTGATGATGACTTCCCTCTCTCAGATATCCATGGAACCCATCTCTTATGGAGGTATAAGAGGACCAGGCCTGGAAGGAGCCTAGAGATCCCGCAGTCCAGCTTCTCCCCCAAGGCCACACTGGGATAGAACCCCCGGCTCCCACTGTCCAGCACGAGATGGTAAAGCAGCAGGTGATGTGCTGGCCTGTTACAGCCAAGTCGTCTAAGGACATGGAGGGAAATTTGCAGTTAAAAAAACCAACCCTCCCCTTGTAGCCGAAGCTGGAGTGCAGGTGGGAAAGTGTTAGTCTTCTGCGTCGGCAGCCTAGCGGAGGGCAGCCACATGTCTGATCCTTATAGTGCAGAGAACCACGCTGTCTGTCCATCCAAGTGGGGGCTCCTGCTTTGCCAAGGGGCCAGGTGAGCCTTGCAGCTCCCACTCCAACTTTAGCATCTTCCCCCACTGCCCAGGGTGGTCCCTCGCCTCATGCCCATCCCCTACTGTTCTTTCTTCTTTCCTTCCAAAAATCTTTGCTCTCTGGAAAGACGCTAAGCTATCAGTCATCCATACCCCAATATGAATTTTAGGCCAATATATAACTTCCTGGTAATATGTACATTTTGACTATTTTCTTAAATATTAGTTTGAAAGGCTTTGCTTCTATATCTGTGACCTACAGACGTCAATATCAGATGGGGTAGAGGACATTTGAATAGGGCACAACTATTTAAAAAAAAATTCCGAAACAAGTTAATGCTTTTTACTTTTCTCTAATTTTAAACATTTTTATTGTTAAATATCCAACACAAATGCAGAAAACTTCATAAAACAAATTCATATGAGGCCAACACCCTTGTAACCACCACCCCTGTCGAGAGAGAACTTTGTAGTCACTTAGATGCACTTATATCGCCCCCCCCCAGTCACCATTCCCCTCTCCCAAGAGTACCCTCGATCCTCAATTTTAGAAACCAAGTTAAATTTAATGTGAAAGTTGAGCTATCCATGTGTTCAGCAATAAGGGGTGAATACAGACATAGTCTTTTCTAGCTGCAATGTTTTTGGGGTCCTACTTGGCTCCAGTACCCCAGTTTTTCAGTAAAGCATTTCCCCTTGGATACAACTATGAATTATTTTATCCTAATGCATCCTGGCCTCGAGACGTGCTGCAGACTCGCCTACTAGTGCCCAAACTTTTGGAGAACCCCCTTCCTGGAATTATCTTGAAGTTGGTAAGAGAGTTCGATGATTCCTTTGTTTTAAACTAAAGCTGTGTGTACAAACTGATCGTTCAGCCTTGAATTTGGGCCATTGCAGAGTGAAACAAACCCTGAAAGACTGGTTTCCTTCCACCTTGAACACTCTAAGACCACTCTGCTGGTTCTAAAGCTATTCCAAAAGACAAGGATGTTAGCCCAGGCAGCTTGCTAGATTTGGGGTCTGGTGTCTGGCACTCACCCAGGATGCTTTCAGAATGTTTTTTGAAAGCATCAGTCATTTTCTTATGGTTTCACCTGGGATACCAAGCATTCATTCTATTTTATATTGTTTTAAATTTTTTATTTCGAAGTAGTTTCAAATTTATAGAAAAGCTTCAAGAATAAGAATAGTACAGGGCCGGCCCTGTGGCTTAGCGGTTAGGTGCGCGCACTTCGCTGCTAGCGGCCCGGGTTCGGATCCCGGGCACGCACCGCTTCTCCGGCCATGCTGAGGCCGCGTCCCACATACAGCAAGTAGAAGGATGTGCAGCTATGACATACAACTATCTACTGGGGCTTTGGGGGGAAAAAAATAAATAAATAAAATCTTTAAAAAAAAAAAAAAAAAGAATAGTACAAAAAACACCCTATAGCTTTTACCCAAATCCAACTATTGTTAACATTTTGCCCATTTACTGTGTCGTTCTCTCTTTAGATAGATCGATAAATAGATCTATACGTACAGATCGATAGAGCGATAGATATGTACATACATACATAAATGATAGTGATATATAGATATATCTTTTTTTTTTTTTTTTGGTGAGGAAGATCAGCCCTGAGCTAACATCTGTGCCAATCCTCCTCTTTTTGCTGAGGAAGACTGGCCCTGGGCTAACATCTGTGCCCATCTTCCTCCACTTTATATGGGACACTGCCACAGCATGGCGTGACAAGCGGTGCATCTCCATATATATATTTTTTTTTTTTTTTTAAAGATTTTATTTATTTATTTTTTTCCCTCCAAAGCCCCAGTAGATTGTTGTACGTCATAGTTGCACATCCTTCTAGTTGCTGTATGTGGGACGCGGCCCCAGCATGGCCGGAGAAGCGGTGCGTCGGTGCACGCCCGGGATCCGAACCCAGGCCGCCAGCAGCGGAGCGCGCGCACTTAACCGCTAAGCCACGGGGCCGGCCCCTCCATATATATATTTTTAATAGTCACACATAATATTTTTCTGCGCCAATTAAGGGCAAGTTACATTCTTCCTGGTACTTTGCCAATTACTTTAGTTTGTCCAAGAGGACTGTTCTCTTATATAACCTCAGTACAGTTATCAACGTTAGTACATGTAACATCCAAGCATTTACTTTAATGTAATCAGAAGAAACCACCAACCAACAGCAGTTTATTTTCTTCTGCACACTGAGCAATAGGCTTCCGTTTTCATGTGGTTTGCGTACAGCAATCTTCAAGTCTAATTGTTTCAATCTTATTAAACTTGCCTTCTCCTGTATCAACAATAGGTAGAGGGTACATATTGACATTTCTGTTTTCAATCAAATGTTTGTTTACTTTCTGCCGCCATTAGGGTCTCTAAATACATCAGAGAGATAGTGAAAATAAGTAGCCCACCCCACTCCCAGGCCCTCGAAATGAAAGAGTAAACAGCAGGATAATTTAACACTTCCCTAGTCTGGTGGGGAAATGTTGCCTTTTTATTTCTAGAGCTCTTAAGGAGGACAAGCTCTCAGTTAACAGAAACATCGTTTGCACCCTCTTTGCCCAGCTTCCTCTTGTTGATTGACTTTCACCATGAATGCTGTCAGCTGAGTGAATACTGATAAGTGACTCCTATCTGTTCTCCTTTGATTGTTTTCTAAACTCTGGGGTCACTGTTTGTGACACCTGTCATCAGCTGATTCTCACCCTGCTCCCCATGCCCTGCGGGTTTCTTAGAGTTCTTGGCTTCTCCTGCCTAGGAAGCAAACATTCCAGAACATTCCTGAACATTCTGGCTCACAGCTGGAGGCAAGTCTCAGCAGACATATTTCCCAATTAGACTCCTCCACTTGGGCAGAGAACAGATGTGAGGGTGACAGTGATCTGAGGAGACATCTCAGTGGCTGGACCCCTCCCTGAGGGACGTGGGGAAAGGAGCACAGTGTTGCAGAAGTGCTGTGCTTGGAAGTTTTCAGCAACAGGAAAAGCTCATTTTTGGATTCTGAATCTGAACCATTTCATGCTAAGAATTTTGTAATATTTCCTCTTTGTCCTCCTCCACCTTAATCTCCCTCATTTTGAGTTGCTTTGTCTCTCCATTTTCCTTATTAAAAGCTTTTTTATATAGAAATTTCAAGGGAATGGATTATTTTTTAATTTAAGTTTCGTTTTATCAGAATTTTGTAAAAACATGGTTTAACAGTCAAACCATAGTGCCCTTCTCAGCTGCTCTCCAGCCCCCCAGACCCACTCTCCAGAGCAATCTCTTTAAAATCTTTTAGCTATTTCTTCTGGTATTAACCTCCATAAATTAGATGCTTATACCACATTTCCTGATTTATAGGTTTTAAACTTTGCCTACTGACTTCCTGTTAGAGGAATTTGGCCCTCTTGCACCACCCATCTGCACTCTCCCCATCTTCCAAGTAGAGTCATATATAAAGTGGGATGAAATCTGTGGTCAGTGTTTACAGTATGATGATTATTTAAATATTATTCACTAGAGAACCAACTATTGTACTGGAATCACACTTCCTTTCTTATAGAACTTTCTGTTTTTGTCGGAGTTAATAATTGCCTTTAAGAGATTGCTTAGTTACTACATACCTGTTGCACATTCTTCCCAAATGCCCCTGTAGATCTATCAAATGCCTACCAGTGCCATTTGCCAAATGCTCACGAGCATCATATAACCCATCAATTCAGCCCTGTCCTCCACCTCCTGAATCCTCCATCTTCCTGCTCCAGTCTAGACATGTCACTCTCTAGGCATCATCTGGGGACTTCCCTTCACTGCACCTCCATGTCTTAGATCTGGTTTCTCTTTGACCCCACATATTCATCTTTTTTACTTTACCCCTTTGTTTGGGGGGAGCACATCCTCCAGCAGCCTCCTGAGAAAGGGTGCATGGGAAGCAAATTTTTTGAGGCCACATAGGTCTGAAAATGCCTTTCTCCTCCCTCAACCTGAATGATGGTTAGTTGGGTATACAATTTTCTGTTGAAAATAATTTCCCCTCCAAATTTTGAAGGTAACACTCCACTGCCTTCTAGCTTCTGGTGTTGCTAATGAAAAGTCTAATGCCATTCTGAGTCCCTGATGTGATCTGTTTTCTCTCTGGAAGTTTATGGCATCTCCTCTTTATCATTCAGAATAACATGCCTTGGATGATTATTTCCTTCCTTCCTTTCTTCCTTCCTCCCTCCCTCCCTCCTGTCCTCCCTTTCTTGTTGGTCCACTCATTGAGTTGGCCGTTTGTTGGAAGTTTTCAATCTGAAGATACCTTTCTTTGATTCTGGAATGTGTTCATATTTCAAATGGTTCCTTTGATTGTTTCCCCTGTTCCTTCTTTCTGGAACCCCCTGTTAGATAGACCTTGGCCAGCCCAGATTGACCTCGAAGTCCTTTACCTCTTTTCTGTATTCCCTATCCTTTTATGAGTCTGTTCTACTTTCTGGGCTATTTCCTTGACTTTATTCTCTAATATCTTCCACTGAATTTTTTATTTCAGTTGACATATTTTTAATTTCTAGGAATTCTTCCTATTCTGATTCTTTTTCACAACACCCTTGTTTCCTGCAGGCAATGTCTTATATCACTGATATTAATTATAGGAGTTATTTTCTCTCTCTCTCTCCTAGTTTTCTTATTCCTCTTGAATTGGCTGTTTTCTTTGAGTTCCACTTTCCTGATGACTTTGGTCTCATGTTTTCATTTTGGGAGGCTTTCCTCAAATGTCTGGTGATCCTTATCAACAGAGCGTTCATCTCCCCCTGAAGGATCGGCAGGCCATTCCGTTTCTCCAGGGGAGATGTGTCCATCCTCCTGCCTGGGAGGTATACACCATGGAGGGCAGTGGTGAGCTTGGTCTGCTATTCGGGACTTAGACTTTTGCTTCATTCCATTCTGCATTCATTCGTTTTCATCCAGCACCACACTCTGCCCTGACAGGAGCCTGCCTGGAGCAAATTCTGCTGAGAATAAGGCTCTCGTTTCCTTGATGGTGCTGGGGCAGACATGGGGAAGGTTAGAGGGAATCTCTGGGGGAGGGCTTGGGTCCAGTCTCTCTCTATTCAGCTTTCAACCAGCCCTCCTGGCTTATCCCTTCCTTTCCCCTCTTCATTCCCTCCAAAGTGTGGGTACCTCCAGCCCTGAGCCTTCCCGGGCCTGTGGGTGAACCGATCTGCTTCGTGTTCATGTGCCCACCACACTGAGCTGCAGGCCACAGAGGAAACTCTAGGCTGCCTGCCTGCAGCGGGGACACCAAGGGCTCCTTGTACGTCTCTATCCTCAGGGTTCAGTCATTTTAATATCTTTGATAGATTCCTCCAGGGAATTTTGAGGGAAAGGAGATAAACACATGTGGTCAGATCAGCCGTGTTTCAAGGAAACTATACTTTTCTTTTTAAGCTAAATTATCCCAACACAGAACACTTAGAGGGAAATGGCACCACTCTTAATAATAAGTGAGAAAGTCAGCCTGCGTGTGCGTACCTTTTCCTAGAGCCGAGTGTGAAGTGCACGTGTGAGGTTGCTGTGTTTCTGACTCTCGGATGGGCTGGCACCTGGCCCTTCTCCCCTCCTCACTCGATGATACCTGGCTCTCCAGGCACAAGATGGCAGTTTTCAAAATGTCATTGGGGTGAACACCCCTCCTTATGTCTAAGAGTGATTTCCCACCCGTCCCCTGAAGAGACAGCAGTGAGGTGGGCACCGAGGGTGGAGAACATCCTGGGGGCCTCCCCTAGAGAGGACCAGCCCATCCACGGCCCCCGCCCCCTTCTAGCTGCATCCTGTTCCTTATATGTTCCCAGTAAATGGTCTCTTGTAACAGCCCTGTGAACTGATTGTTCTAGACTGGCAATTTCTGTGAAACAGCATAATAAATACAAAGCCCCAGGAAGAAGCAGTTCAGAACGTTCTCTTCTTATTTAAAGAAGAATTTATTTTTACATCAGACTTTCTGTATCCTCTCTGAATGTTAAGCCGCGAGATGGTGAGAGACAAATTAAAACGTTATCTTTTAAACTATGCAAGTATTTTGCAACTCTGTCAGTCCCCCTTTGGGCCCTTTCTTCTTCTATCCTGCTTTCTCATACATTTCTTTTTATCCTTCCTCATGTGTATTTTAAAGGATTTCTAAGCACTGGAGTCAATGAGTCCCTTCTGCTCAGGCCCTTGTTTGCTCCTCTGCAACCACCTTGGCCTTCCTGCTCTTCCTTATACATCCTAGGCTCACTCACCTCAG